>NC_046654.1:18444405-18778155 GCF_900324485.2 Mastacembelus armatus
AAACACATCATGTAGTTTTTAAATGAAGGTTTTTATTATTAAGGGAAAACAAAATCCAAAACTAATATTTCAATTTGTTTGATGATCTGAAACATTAAAGTGTGACAAACATGCAAAAAAATAAGAAATCAGGAAGGGGGCCAACACTTTTTCACACCACTGTATATTCCACCATTGAATGTCACTAACCTTGTGCTCTCTCCCTCTCTCTCTGTCCTCTCTCTCTGTACCTTCTGCAGGTGTCCCTGGTCCTGGAGCTGTATCTTGCTGATGTGCAGTTACTGGCCCCACCAACCTGCAGTGTCTATTTGTTGTTTATTGTTGCTGTTCTTTTCTGTCTCCTCTATCCACTCACCCCAACCGGTCGAGGCAGATGGCCGCCCAAACTGAGCCTGATTTTGCTGGAGGTTTTTCTTCTGTTAAAGGGAGTTTTTCCTCTCCACTGTCACCAAGTGCTTGCTCATAAGGGATTTGTCGGATTTTTTTGTAAAGTGCCTTGAGTTGATTGTATTGTGATTTGGTGCTATACAAATAAAAATGTAATTGAATTGAATTGAATCCAGTTATCCAGGCAGAGGCCCGGGAGTTTGAGGGTTTTTTGCAGTATCTTAGCTGTTCCTACCACTGCCACTGAACTACCACTGAATTGAGAGCGCTGATGTTGTTCCAGGGATCTGTTGGAGCCACTCTCCCAGTCTGGGGGTCACAGCCCAGAGGGTGCTGATTACCACAGGAACCATCCTTCACTTTTCACATCTTTTCTAGCTCTTCTTTCAGCTCTTGATATTTCTCAAGCTTCTCATGTTCTATCTATATGTGATGTTGCTATCACTTAGGATTTCTACATCTACCACTATGGCCTTCTTCTGCTGTTTGTCCACCACTAGTATGCCCAGTTGGTTACCCATCACCAGTTTGTCAGTATGTATCTGGAAGTCCCACAGGATCTTAGCTTGGTCATTCTCCACTACATTTGGAGGTGTATCCCATTTCGACCTCAAGACCTCCAGCCCATACTCAGCAGATTTTCCTGTAGACTATACCAGCCACTTGGTTATGGCGTTCCATGGATGCCCTGCCTGCTAGGATCTTACAACCTGCTGTTATATGCTGGATTGTCTCAGAGGCAACTTTGCACAGCCTGCACCTGGGGTCCTGTCTGGTGTGGTAGACCCCAGCCTCTATTGATCTTGTGCTCAGGGCCTGTTCTTGTGCTGCTATGATTAGTGCCTCTGTGCTGTCTTTCAGTCCAGCCTTTTCCAGCCACTGGTAGGACTTTTCAATATCAGCCATGTTTTTTTTTATCTGTTGGTGGTACATACTGTGCAAGGGTTTGTCCTGCCATGATAGTTCTTGCTCCTCTCCCTCCGCTTCGGGCTTCTGTTGCCTCCATCACTCGGGGCTATCTTCCTGATGTACTCATGAATCTTTGGGTTGAAGCACTCCATGCATTGTGAGGAGCTTCCTTGTTTTGAATTCAGTGGCCTCTATCTCGTCTTTTGGCCAGCTTATTATGCCAGCGGGGTATCTGAAGACCCGCAGGGCGTAGGTGTTGATAGCTTGGACCTTGTTTTTCCCATTTAGCTGACTTTTTAGGACTTGCCTTACTCTCTTCTTGGTTCCCATTTGTCTGTGGGATTCCAAGGTATTTGTAGCATTCATCAACACCCGCTATGCTGCCTTCTGGCAGTTTAAGTCCTTCAGTCCTGACAACCTTCCCTCTCTTTATCATCTGACCACACTTAGCCAGTCCAAATGACATTCTGATGTCGTTGCTGTGTATTCTGGTGGTGTGGATCAATGAGTCGATGTCCCACTCATTCCTGGCATACAGCTTGATGTCATCCATGTACAGGAAATGACTGATGGTTGTTCCATTTCATAGTCGGTAGCCGAAGCCAGTCTTAGTGATGATCTGGCTGAGTTCAGGCCTATGCAGAACAGCTTCAGGGACAGAGCATCTCCTTGGTAGATGTCGCACTTGATGGAGACTTGAGGTTGGCCAATAAGGTTGTTTTCCACAGTCCCATTAAGTTCCTTATGAAGGTTCTTAGAGTCCTATTGATGTGTAGCTCCAAGCATTCCAGGGTCCATGTGAGAGGCATTCAGTCGTAGGCTTTCTTGTAGTCAATCCAGGCGGTGCACAGGTTGGTCTATCTGGTCTTACAGTCTCAAGTGACTGCTTTATCTATCAGTAGTTGATGTTTTGCTCCCTTGTTGTTCTTACCCATTCCTTTATGGGCCCCTCTCATGTATTGAGCCATTTGCTTACTCATCTTAGCTGCTATGATGCTTGACCGGAGCTTCCACATTGTGCAGAGGCAGGTTATTAGTGCTAGTTGAATGGGACTTCTCCCTTTTGGGGGTCCTTCGGGATCAGGACTGTCCTGCCTTCAGTTAGCCATTCAGGGTGAGTCCCATCCATTAGCAGCTGGTTTGTTTGAGCTTCCAGGCGCTCATGGAGTGCTGGCTTCTTTAGCCAGTAGGTGTGGATCATTTCAGGTCCCAGTGCTGTCCAGTTCTTCATGCTTGAGACCTTTTCTTGGAAATCTGCCATTGTGATAGTTATTGGGTCCTGTTCAGGGAGGATGCTGTGGACTGCTCTCAGGTCTGCCAGCCACTGGGCATTGGTGTTATGTGATGCCTCCTTCTCCCATATGTTTTTCCAGTATTGTTCAGTCTCCAGCCTTGGTTTTACTACCGTGCCACTGAGAGTACACTTTGGATGGTTTGGTGGAGAACACCCTATTTTCCTTGTTTCTCTTTCTCTGGTGTACCTCTTCAGGCCAGGGCTGTGAGTCATTGTTTGGCAGTCTCCAGGGCCTCTGGTATGGACAGCTTGTTGTACTTCTTACCCAACTCTTTCTTTATCCCACATCTCTGCAGAGGAGAGTGACTGAAGTTGGCTAACTTCTCTCCGTGCTGCCCTTATTTTTGTCTCCAACCTCCTTCTCCATGCAGGATACTGCTCCTTGGTGGTGGTGTTTATCTTGTGGACAAGCACCTCAAGGATCACCTTTGCCATGGTCTATATCAGCTTGTTGGTCTCAGTGATGGTCACAGTAGGGATTGTTCATAATGCTGCATTCACATCCTCTAGTAGACTTTCAGAGGGTACTTCACTTAGGTTCCAGGTGTCCAGCTTACTCATGATCTTCAATCTCAGATCAGCTGCACTTGTGTTGACCGTGTGGGTGCTTGTTATTAGGGCTTGGTACCCAATCTCAGGTGGGGATGGCATTATTTCCCCTCTGACCTACTATTTGTGTAGGTCACACATCTGCTTCTCCACCACAGTTCTGAGAGGGTCCAGCCCCCTGCCTAGCACAGAACTGTCCTTTTTCACCAGTTTGTCCAGGCGATGTACAGTGTATTTGCCATGATAGTATGGTAGAAAATGCACAGCATGTCACTGTAGACATTGTACAAACCAAGCCGTCTCAAGAAAAAGAAGCCCTTTTCTGTACATTGCATCCACATTGGCAGACCACTCCAGTTTTTCGTCCAGTACCACCCCCAGGTACACAAAGGTCTGCACAGTCTCTCTCTATAGGGGTAACTAGGGTACTGTTCAGCAGACTGACAGCAGTGGGGAAGAAACTTCTTGTGGCATGAGGTCCTGGTCCTGATGGACCGGAGTCTCTTGCCAGCGGGGAGGGACTGAACAAGTTCTTGTCCGGAAGGAGAGGTGTCGGCTGCAATCTTGGCTACGCTTCTCCTGGAGACGTACAGCTCCTGGAGAGATGGGAGACTGCAGCCGATCACCTTCTCAGCAGCGTGGATGACACGCTGCAGCTTGACCTTGTCTTTGGCTGTGGCTGCAGTAAACCAGACCATGATGGAGGATGTCAGGATGGATTCGATGATTGCAGTGTCGAAATTCACCAGCATCTTTGAAGGGAGGTGAAACTTCTTCAGCTGCCGCAGGAAGTAAATCCTCTGTTGAGCCTTCTTGGTGAGGGAGCTGATGCTCTGCTCCCACTTGAGCTCCTGGGTGATGGTGGTGCCCAGGATGCGGAAGGAATCGACAGAGGTCACCAGAGTATTACAGAGGATGAAGAAGAAGAAGAAGTTCAATTCAATTCAATTCAATTTTATTTGTATAGCGCCAAATCACAATACAAATCATCTCAAGGCACTTTACAAAAACTAAAACTAAAAACCCAACAATTCCCTTATGAGCAAGCACTTGGCGACAGTGGAGAGGAAAAAACTCCCTTTAACGGAAGAAAAAAACCTCCAGAAGAACCGGGCTCAGTTTGGGCGGCCATCTGCCTCGACCGGTTGGGGTGAGTGGATAGAGCAGAGAGAAAAGAACAGCAACAATAAACAACAAATAGACACTGCAAGTTGGTGGGGCCAGTAACTGCACATCAGCGATAAACAGCTCCAGGACCAGGGACACCTGCAGAAGGTACAGAGAGAGGGAGGGAGAGAGCACAAGGTTAGTAACATTCAATGGTGGAATATACATGAGGTGGGAGAGAAGAGGGGGGGGGGGGGGGGGGGGGGGGGGGGTTAGGGTAAGGGAGCTCAGTGCACCGATGGTCCTCGGGCAGTCTAGGCCTATAGCAGCATAACTAACTAAGGGATGGTTCAGGGTTGCCTGAAGCCAGCCCTAACTATATGCTTTGTCAAAGAGGAAGGTTTTAAGTCTAGCCTTAAAAGTACAGAGAGTGTCTGCCTCCTGAACCCAGGCTGAGAGCTGGTTCCACAGGAAAGGAGCTTGATAGCTAAAGGCTCTGCCTCCCATTCTGCTTTTGAGAACTCTGGGAACCACAAGTAGGCCTGCACTCTGAGAGCGAAGTGGTCTATTGGGATAATATGGTACTATGAGGTCTTTAAGGTATGAAGGAGCTTGATTATGAAGGGATTTGTATGTGAGAAGAAGGATTTTAAATTCTATTCTATATTTTACAGGGAGCCAATGAAGAGAAGCCAATATAGGAGAAATATGATCTCTCTTGCTAGTTCCTGTCAGGACTCTGGCTGCGGCATTCTGGATTAATTGGAAGCTTTTCATTAAGATATTAGGACATCCAGATAGTAATGAGTTACAGTAATCTAGCCTTGAGGAAACAAATGCATGGACCAGTTTTTCTGCATCATTTTGAGACAGGATGTTCCTAATTTTGGAAATGTTGCGCAGGTGAAAGAATGCAGTTCTAGAAATTTGTTTTATGTGTGAGTTAAAGGACATGTCCTGGTCAAAAATAACTCCAAGGTTTTTTACAGTAGTGCTGGAGGCCAGGGCTATGCCATCTAGAGTAGCTATAATTTTAGAAAAGTTATTTCTGAGATTTTTAGGCCCAAATATAATGACTTCTGTTTTCTCCGAGTTTAAAAGTAAAAAGTTACTGGTCATCCAAGCCTTTATGTCAGTTAGACAGGCTTGAAGTCTGGTTAACTGGTTTGTGTTAACAGGTTTAATAGATAGATATAACTGAGTGTCATCCGCATAGCAGTGGTAATTAATAGAGTGCTTCCTAATGATATATCCTAAAGGAAGCATGTACAGGGTGAACAGAATCGGTCCTAGCACAGAACCTTGTGGAACTCCATAACTAACTTTTGTTCGTGTGGAAGGTTCATCATGGACATGAACAAACTGGAATCTGTCCGATAAATAGGATTGGAACCACTTTAACGCTGTTCCTCTGATACCAATCACATGCTCCAGTCTCTGTAATAAGATGTTGTGGTCAATGGTGTCGAATGCTGCACTAAGGTCTAGGAGGACAAGTATCGAAACAAGTCCATTATCTGAGGCTAAGAGAAGATCGTTGGTAACTTTCAACAGTGCTGTTTCTGTACTATGATGTGCTCTAAATCCTGATTGGAAATCTTCAAATAGTTCATTCCTGTGTAAGTGGTCTGATAGCTGCTTAGCAACAGCTTTTTCTAGGATTTTAGAAATAAATGGCAGGTTGGATATTGGTCTATAATTAGCCAAGACTCCTGGATCAAGACTAGGCTTTTTGAGTAAAGGTTTGATTACTGCAGTCTTAAAGGCCTGTGGTACGTAGCCTGATACTAGAGATAAATTTACCAAGTCCAATAAAGATGAGTTCATTAATGGCAGGGTGCCTTTAAGCAGTCTATTCGGGATGGGGTCCAAGAGACACGTTGATGATTTCGATGAAGCAACTACTGATGTAAATTCAGAGAGATCTATAGGAGAGAAGCAGTCTAAACATAACTGAGGTCCTACAGATGATTCAAGAGCTACTGTAGTAAAAGATTCATTTATTGCAGGTATAGGAAGCATCTGCTGAATTTTATCTCTAATAGTTGTGATTTTATTTGTAAAGAAACTCATAAATTCATCACTGCTGAGAGCTAAGGGAACACTGGGCTCAACGGAGCTGTGACTTTTTGTCAGCCTGGCTACAGTGCTGAAAAGAAACCTGGGATTGTTCTTATTTTCCTCTATTAGTGATGAATAGTATGCAGTTCTGGCTTTACGGAGAGCTTTTTTAAATGTTAGTAGACTGTTTTTCCAGGCTAGAAAAATTTCCTCTAAGTTTGTGGAACGCCACTTCCTTTCCAGCCTTCGTGATGCCTGCTTTAGAAGTACTTTATTAATCCCCAAGGGGAAATTCAGTTGTTACAGCAGTTATTAAATTTGAGATTATTTAAATTATATTGATTAATAGTAATTCATAAAGTAATTAATAAAGTAATAAAGTAATTAACTATTTATTTGGGGGGGGTTGTGTGTGTGTGTGTGTGTGCGCGTGTGTGCGTTATTGGTTATATTGAGGAATTATAGTGTCTTATGGCCGTGGACACAAAAGACTTGAGGCTTGAGAGGGTGGAGGAGGGCAGTGTCCTTTCTGAAATCCACAATCATCTCCTCTGTTTCTCCTCTGAACTCTGGAGTTGAGCTCCAGGTTGTTAGTGCTGCACCATTACACCAGACGGTCCATCTCACTATCTCACTCCTGTTGGCCGACTCATCCCCATCAGAGATGAGGCCAATGAGGGCAGTGTCGTCTGCAAACTTCAGGAGTTTGACAGACTGGTGACCAGATGTGCAGCCATTGGTGCATAGAGAGAATAGCAGAGGAGAAAGGACACAGCCTTGGGGGGATCCAGTGTTGATGGTCCAGGAGTCAGAAACATGCTTTCCCAGCCTCACAAACTGCCGTCTGTCTGTCAGGAAGTCCGTGATCCAGCTGCACATGGAGTCATGCACATTCAGCTGGGAGAGCTTGTCTCTGAGAAGAGCTGGAACAATCGTGTTGAAGGCAGATCTGAAGTCCACAAACAGTATCCTGGCATCGAAGCCTGGGGACTCCAGATGCTGGAGGATGAAGTGGATGGCCATGTTCACAGCATCGTCCACAGATCTGTTGGCTCTGTAGGCAAACTGTAGGGGATCCAGGAGAGGGTCTGTAATGTTCTTGAGGTGGGACGGGACGAGGTACTCAAAAGATTTCATGACCACAGAAGTCAGGGCGATGGATCTGTAATCATTAATCCTGTGATCCTTGTCTTTTTGGGGACTGGGATGATGGCTGAGGTCTTGAAGGAGGCCGGCACAAGACAGATCTCCAATGAGGTGTTAAAAATGTCTGTGAACACTGGGGACAGCTGATTGGCAGAGTGCTTCAGGGTGGAGGGGGAGACAGAGTCTGGGCCTTTAGCTTTGCAGGGGTTCAGTTGTTTGAACAGTCTATTCACATCTCCCTCTTTGATGGAGAGAGGTGTGAGGGGTGGGGGTGGCACAGTGGTGTGGAGCTCTGTAAGTGATCCAGGTATGGAAATGGACATGGGGCTGCTGCTGATCAATGGCTGGTGGGGGGAGGAGTGGGGAAAGTCAGGTTTGTCCCAATGTCTTTCAGAGCAGCAGAAGAACTCATTCAGGCTGTTGGCCAGGCGAGGTGCAGGTCGTTCACAGAGTGGGGGGCTCTAGGCTTGTAATTGGTGATCGCCTTAAGCCCTTTCCAGACAGATGCAGAGTCGGTGGCTGATAATTGCTGTTCCATTTACTCACCATACATTGATTTAGCTCTTCTCACTTCCTTGCTAAATATGTAATTAGCCTCCTTGTATTTTTTTTTGTCCCCACTTCTGAATGCAGCCTCTTTCTCTGACCTGAGCTGCCCAGGATTTGTCATTGTTATAACTCACCCCGGTGTGTGATGGAATGATGCTGTCCTCACAGAGGTTAAAGTAGGACGTCATAGTGTCTGTGTAGTCATCCAGACTGTTGGTGGCAGAGCTAAAAACATTCCAGTTTGTACAGTCCAAACACTCCTGAAGTTCCCCCTCAGCCTCACTGGTCCACTTCTTTGATATCCACACAACAGGTTTGCAGAGTTTTAATTTCTGCCTGTATGCAGGAATCAAATGCACCATGATGTGCTCAGACTGGCCCAGTGTGGCACGAGGGACAGCACAACAAGCAGCGCTGATGGTGGAGTAGCAATGGTCCAGTACGTTCCCCTCTCTGGTCGGGCACTTAATAAACTGTTTGTATTTAGGCAGTTTGTGGGAAAGATTACCTTTGTTAAAGTCTCCTAGGACAAAAACCAAGGCATCTGGGTTTGTCCATTCCACACACAGTATCTCATCAGCCAGCGCGCACTGTTCTTCGTGCACATTACCTTGCGGCGGGATGTAAACACCAACGAGAATGAAGGAGGAGAACTAACAGGACGAGTAGAAGGGCTTGCAGTTCATGGTGAAGGCCTCCAGGTCTGGGCAACAGTGCTGAGACAGTATTGTCACATCGTTGCACCAGCTGTTGTTGATGTAGAAGCAGATTCCACCACTTTTTGTTTTGCCGGAAAGCTCCGTGTGTCTGTCCACTCTGTAGAGTTAAAATCCACTCAGCTGTAGAACAGAGTCCGGTATAAGATCACACAGCCACATTTCCGTGAAGTACAAAACACAGGAAGTGGAAAGGTCTTTGTTTTTGTTCAGCAGCAGGATCAGGTCATATTTTGTTGCAAAGTGAATACACATAATCGTACCAGCGGAGAGACGCACAAGCACATCTGAGCATTTCCCTCTTCTGCGGGGCTCACTTTGTTATGTGCCTCCTTGATCAAAATAGCCAGTAGGTCCACGGTAGAAGCCAGAAAACTCAGAAATAAGTCCAGAGGGGTAGTAGCTCTGATGTTCATGAGCTCTTCCCTACGACAGGAGCCACCAGAATTGTGGCAGAAAACTGAATGAAAACATAAAACAAGGCAAAGTAGAGCACACCATAACACTGAGGCAGCCATTCGTGGTGCCATCTTGAATCATCAATCATCAGTACAGAGGAAAAACTCCCTTTAACAGAAGAAGAAACCTCCAGCAGAACCCGGCTCAATTTGGGTGGTCATCTGCCTCGACCGGTTGGGGTGAGTTAATAGAGGAGAGAGAAAAGAACAGCAACAATAAACAACAAATAGACACTGCAGGTTGGTGGGGCCACTAACTGCACATCAGCGATATACAGCTCCAGGACCAGGGACACCTGCAGAAGGTACAGAGAGAGAGAACAGTGAGAGACGGAGAGAGCACAAGGTTAGTGACATTCAATACATGGAATATACATGTGAGGGGGGAGGAGAGGAAGAGAGGGGAAGGGAAGGGAGGGTAGGGGGAGGGGGAGCTCAGTGCACCCATGGTCCTCGGGCAGTATAGGCCTATAGCAGCATAACTAAGGGATGGTTCAGGGTTACCTGAAGCCAGCCCTAACTATATGCTTTGTCAAAGAGGAAGGTTTTAAGTCTAGCCTTAAAAGTACAGTGTGTCTGCGTCCTGAACCCAGACTGGGAGCTGGTTCCACAGGAGAGGAGCTTGATAGCTAAAGGCTCTGCCTCTCATTCTACTTTTGGAAACTCTGGGAACCACAAGTAGACCTGCACTCTGAGAGTGAAGTGGTCTATTGGGATAATATGGTACTATGAGGTCTTTAAAGTATGAAGGAACTTGATCATGAAGGGATTTGTATGTGAGAAGAAGGATTTTAAATTCTATTCTGTATTTACAGCATGCCAATGAAGAGAAGCTAAGTTCTAGATTTTCACTGCATTCAAGTGATTTCTGCAACTCTCAATGAGACTTCTGCACCTGTCGACAGGTATTTTGACCCACTCCTCATGTGAATAGTGCTCCAACTGTCTCAGGTTTAATTGGTTACGCTCGGTTCCGCGGTCGGTCCAATAATTGTATTTCCAGATAAATCACCAAAAGATCGTCTGGATAATTTGAATAACGTCTGACAAAACTTATACCAAATTAAACCTTAAAGTCTCACGATTCGAATGGTATAAAGCAATTTAGGATTGAACTATCACAGCGACTACAGTTTCTTAATGTTTAACAACATTACAAATACAGTACAGTACGTTGGTTCTTACCTTTTCTATCGTGTTACTTCGTACATGCACAGAACCATCCAGTCTTGCATATCATTTTGTTCATTGGAATCCATAGAACATAGTGCACCAGTGTTTTAGTCCAAAAAACGTATTATTCTTCAGTAAATCCGTAAACTATCGTCCTCCTCATGAAAAGCTGTAATCCGGTTCATTTTATGGTTGATTTCGCCGTTTATTCAATAAAGATTGACATAGCAAGCTTCTGGGAATCACGAGGCCTCAATCAGACGTGTTTGTTACGTTTTACGGCGTAACTAACCCTACAACCAATAAAAATCACTCTCAGCGCAAATCCCAGTCAGGGGGCTAGACCAAGTTCTAATGACAGAATCAGCCAGTCGCATTGTTTGGCAATGATGACTGACGTATCTTGTAGCCAATTGAATGGCCTTTCAATCGGTGTATTACAGTCTATGGCGGATGACGCATCAGTGGCTATAAAAGGCCCCCACCGCTACTGGCAGTTGCCTTGACAACGATGGGCAAGCAGCGCTCGAAGCTAGAGGGGGAGGGGAGTCATATTTCATATTTTACAGCGCGCCGATAGTAAACTGGGAAGCTTTTCCTTCAGACGACACCAAGGTCATCAATATAACTCTTAAAATGTAAGAACACCAGCTAGTTTAATTTGGGTATGTGTTTTTCGGCCGTGTGCCGAAAAAGGGGCAGGGCAGCTAAGATGTCTACTGCAGACTCTCCACAGATGTTTAATAGGATTTAGATCAAAGATCATAGAAGGCTACTTTTGTTCTTTCTTGGATGTTTTTAGCTGTGTGTTTTGGGTCATTATCCTGTTGGAAGACCCATGAACTATGGCTAAGACCAAGCTTTCTGACACTGAGCAGCAGGTTTTGCTCCATAATGCCTCGATAGAGATTTCACAGATTCAAGACACCCTGTGCCAGATGCAGCAAAGCAACACCATGACCTTAACCAAGCCTCCTTCATGGACAGTAGGTACAGTGTTCTTTTCTTTGTATGCCTGTTTTGCGTCTGTGGACATGGAGGGGATGTCACTTGCCAAAAAGCTCCAGTTGTCTCATCTGTCCAAAGGAAGCTTTGTGGCTTGTCAATATGCATTTTGGTGAATTCCACTATCACTTTTTTATGATTTGCTTTCAACAGTGAAGTCCTCCTCAGTCGTCTTCATTTAAGTCCAGTTTGGCTCAAACAGCGACAGATGATGCAATCTGACACTGATGTACCTTGACCGTGGAGTTTTCCTCTAATTTCTTTGGAAATTCTACGCTGTTTGGTTACCATTCGTATTATCCGTCTCTTCTATATGTCATCCATTTTCCTCTTGCAGCCACGTCCAGGGAGGTTGGCTACAATCCCACTGACCTTAAACGTCTGAATAATACGTGCAACTGTAACATCAAGCTGCTTGGAGATGGTCTCATAGACTTTACCTTTAACATAGTTAGTTAATCCTTTTTATCCCCTCTAGGACATAACGAGTTGCCTCCACTTGGTCCTCTCTTGAGCAGGGTACTAACCTTTAACATGCTTGTCTATAATTTTCACCCTTTAAATAGGCAGACCGACTGACTACAAGTTAGAAGACACCTGACACATTTTGATTTCTTATACATTTTGATTATTTCTTTCAAACTTGTGAGTAGTGGACTATACATCAGGAGTCTGTTCAGTTAATGGCCATTATCTGTCATTTTGCTTCTGAATGCGGTCGAGCAGTGCAAGTGGTTACACAGTCATTCCATGGTGCTGTGTTACTGTCTGTGCCTTTTTTTGAGTGTGTACCAGCCTCACTGGACTGGGCCCAGGGGAGGGGAGCAGGTTACACTGATGCTGTCTGAAGGACACCAGGACACTGTGGAAAAATGTGTGTGTGCGTGCGTGTGTGTGTGTGTGTGTGTGTGTGTGTGTGTGTGTGTGTGTGTGCATGCGTGTGCGTGTGCAAGTAAGTGAGAGAGAGAAAGGCTAATGAAGTGAGGGAATGAATTGGATAAGTTGCTTTCCTAAATGCATCCCCACATATTTATAAGTGCGACATCCTGCCTGTGTTGCTGTGCAAATACCACAGCATACTGCTACCCAGTCCTGAATAGACGCCACAGTAGCTTTAGGTTGAGAGTGAAGACCTAAAGCTATTACAGGCAAGTGGAAAGTCCACCACTTTGGAGTCCCTGGCAGTGTAGTGGGATAGAATTTAACAGCACTAATAGAAGCCTTATCAAGGCCAGCACCACAGCACAAAGAGACTCATACTCACGTGTGTGATTGAAATTATACTTCTGATTATTTTTTTTTGACCTCACTCATGCTTAGTGTGGGACCATAGAACAGAGAGACCGGAAGATGGAAGAAAACTGTAGATCATTTATTCTGTGGAATTGATGACCTCTTAAAATCTGCGACGGCCACAGTATGCACCATGTGTGTCTAATTTAAACAACAGATTTAGGTGAAATTGGGTTTTGGGGCTTTGAAAATGAATGTTGTTAAAAAATACTAATTTACAGTAAATACACATTAAACCAAACAGTGTACATCTTCATGGGCAGCCTACAGCCAGGTATTGTCTTTAAATACCTTTTTAAAATGTATTGTTAAATAAGTATAACTATGGATTTGTTACGTGAAAGAGAAGAGAGAACCCACACGCAGATCCAAGCACACAAGTCTTTATTAAATAACTCTTCAAAGGCGGATGAACTGAAAGCTTCTCGAACCGGGAGGAATCCGTTGAGGTATGTAGGCAGCACTGGGCAGCTGGCGTCCCGAGCTGGGGATGGCCGTCAGGTAAGAGGCAGATAACGCCGGGACAGCAGGCAGCAGTAGCCCGCGGAGCGAGGCGATCTGGAAGGGAAACCACACACACACGTGATCAATCTTAATAATTTAGCGGAACCGAGGGGCACTCTACTACCGCGGAAAGTAAGCGGAAGAACTGGCGATCTGACCATCGGAGACCAGTGGTTTTACGGCGTGGGTGAGGAGGTGGATGACAGGTCTGGCTAGTTGGCTCTGCGTCTCCCTCACACGGTGCAGCTGCCTTCAATAAGGACAGACGAGGGAAAACACACAGACACAGACGAGAGGGTGGAGAGACAAAAGGGAGAGTGACATGACAGTACCCGGGTCAAAATCACCAAAAAGTGCCTTTGAGACGTCACAATTTTCCATTTAACCTCATATTCGTTGTATTAAGTAGACCTTAGAATGTTAGAAATGCATGTTGGCCAAGGACTTATAAATTAACTGTAAGCAGACAAAATATGAACAAACCACAAAAGATGTCAGCCCTGTCATGGCCAAATTCAAAGTAGTATAAATATATTTTCATTGCATAGTGATTATAAATTGTAGATTTGCAGAAAGATAATGTGTCCTTTCACCAACAAAACATTTGAGATAGTTGCAAAAGTCTTTTGATGACAATGAAATTACAACCAAAACATTTATTGCCCAATAAAATATGCGATAGTTGCACATACTTTTCTGAATAAAATCTAACAACATATATACTTAGTCAAACTTTCAAACAATACTGACTGGGCCTCATTTGTTTTGTTTGAAAATCACACACAAGGTTTTGCTAACTTTTCAGGGACACGTGCAAAATGCTTAATGTTATAATGAAAACAGAATCTAAATGATCAAAATGACTTGTTTTATCAAACAGATTGTTGAGGACAATAAGAACATTCAAAGGGTTTTTTAATTTTATTCATTTATCTGCTTTTTACACTCACTGAAGTTAGCAGAGCAGTGTGAGGGACATGCCATGATCATACATCCAAAAAAGAAAATGTTATAAAATGAGAAAAACATATTTCAAGAGACTTATTAATGTACTTGTATGTTTGTAAACATATGGCCATTTCTATTAAAACCTAAGAATTTTGTTACTTTGCATTATGGTCATGGTGACTTTTTTGACACTTTTTAGTAATAGTGACCCACCGACAGTGGCGGACTTAGTAATTTGGGGGCCCAAGGCAAACATTGGAATGGGGCCCTCCACATCCAGGGCTTTTTGAGTCACAGCTTTGACTTCTTCTCACTTCAACTTCTTCGACCTCACACAGCAATGTATTACCCTTGTATTACTGCTGCTCTTCTTTAACTGTTTACTTTCTCTTCCTTGAATCTTTTTTCTCGTGTCTTATACTGTTTCTTCTATGTCATCCCTATATTTTCTTCTTTTATTCTTTTCATGTCTTTCCTCCTTGTCTCCTCCTTTGTCACTGTATTCCTTCGGTTTTCATTCTTCCTCCGTTATTTCTTTCTCCTCCTCAAATGTTATTTTCATGCCTTTCCTTATTTTCTTCTCTTTTGTCTCTGAACTATCACGTTACCTTTGCCAAAGATACTACTACGTTTTTGCTCTCATCTCGTTTTCTCTGCTTCCCAGCACCACTTGGGTAGCTCTGTTTCATGCTTGTGAACACACTAGACGTTTTAAGCCTGATTTCATGCCCGATTTTCCCCCTCCAGTCATCGTGGGGGCGTGGCCCGATTCCAGGTTTGTCGTGACCAATTATCTGTCTAAAGAATCCTCAAATCTGTGGTGTTAACAAGATTATTTTACTGCTTCTGATCAAACATGTTTCATGATTCCTGGTCAGGGGAGGTTCCAGCTGAATGTCCTCAGTAGCCAATGAGAGAGAGCAGTCCGAAAAACGTCACCAACCGGATGACGTGTACCTGAAGGTCTCACAAACATCATAGCAAATCAAAACAAAACCAGCGCCAAAAGGCAGATTGCAGCCAGGCTTGCTGAGTTATGCCAACAACACTAGTGTCTTTTTAACGTATTGTGCATGAGATAATGTTACTACAATAGAGCCGACAATGAACAGGGGTGCGTCACGACGAAATGTGAAATCTCATGTGTGTGGAATTGCCACACTACAATCGCCAAGTGTGTGGTCTCCTGGTCTTGTTGAATCCTGTAGAGTGTGGTCTCCCAGGGGGTATGTGTGGCTGAAAACACTTCTGCTACTTGTGTCACGAATTGACATTCTGATGCAATTTTAGACTGTTGATTCAAGGAAATACAAGGTTAGTTTTAGGTGATGAAAAATACCTTAACCATAAATTATGGGGCCCTGGTAGTTCGGGGCCCTGAGCGACCGCCTACCTTCGCCTAATGGTAAGTCCGCCTCTGTATTGCATGCAAATACTCCTGCTTGTTATTGCTCGTGTTCTTGTCTGTCAGAAACTGAATCTGCTTCTCTGCACTGAAGACAAGTCGCGAGTGTGGAGAGTATACCAGCTTTCAGCCAATAAAAACAGAAAATACTGCATGGGGTTATTTTTTGATTGGTTGGGGCAGTCTACAGCCATCCCTCAAACTTCTTACACTTAGATCGTCTTTACCAAAGCACAAATCGTAAAAACTCATAGATAAATTCTGTCTTTCAGTAAATTCTAATTGGGTGGGCAAAACTAACGTTTAAGTGGACTAAGCCCACCCCTGCCCATACCTAGATCCAGCCCTGCTGTGCAGGTTGTTAATAATAGAAGAAGAATTTCCTTTTTTTGTGTCAAACTTGTTTAGTTTTGTGGAGTTATCAAAAAATCTATTGTGTATCATTGGCGGCAAAAAAAATTTAACTTTTTACTTTTTTACTTAAGTACATTTCATACCCTGTACTTTCTTACTTTTACTTCAGTAAACATATGTAAACCACACAGATATCTTCACTGTGCATTCACAAGCAACAGCACTAGGCTACGAGACTTTTTTTCAATCACAAAACCATAACACTAGCTTCTGTAGGTGGTGAGACATAAATAATGCAATACTGAACAGAGAAACAAAGGAACTGGGTGACCGTCTTGTTCATATTATATCATATCACCAAAGAATTTCCATGACCGACCAGCAGAGAGGGATATGTGTGATAGTGCATGTCTTGCTTACATCACTGCCTCACTGCCTCGTGCAGTGGATGAGGACGATAAATTATCTGATTTGACAATGGTGGGTGTAATCGCGATCATCCAAATCTCAATAGCTCAACAAGGGTTATCATGTCCTGTTGTGGTGAGAATGATTACAGAGGAGGGGGTGGTGCTGTAAGCCTGTGGATATCATATCTGTATTTAATATGTGTGTGTTGTTTGTTTTTGCACGTGATCAAGTATGTGTGAAATGCTGTGCATTTGTATGTGTGTGTGCACATCACACTTGAGCTGCCAATGCAGAGGATCAAAGCAGTCTGTGTGTGTGTGTGTGTGCATATGTGTGCATGTGGAGTAGAGTGGAAGCCCCCCTAACAAGACATTACAATCCTATTGATTTCTCATTAAAGCCCCCGGCTAAAAATAAAGCTTGATGTTTGCCATTAAGGGAGGAGAGACAGTATGTGTGTCATCCACCTGAGGAGAAAAGACGTGAACTCTGCACATGTTGAGGCACACACCAGTGCAGCTAAAAATATAAAAACACATACACCTGGCTCAGGACTATGCGTGCATACTTACAGCCACATGCCACAAATATGATGTGTGTTCACAACTGTCAACACACACACATACACTCTAAGTCCACCTTTTGTGTGATGTGTAACTGAGCACATGTATCCCTTCTTGTTTTTTCCCCCCATCCTCACCCCTTTTTAATTAAAGCATGCAGTAAGTGTGAAATTAACTCTCTCCTACACCAGGCCTGACAGCTTTGAGTGGGAGGAGGAAGAATCAAACTCCTTTGTCTCCACACATAATTAGAGAGATGGAGAGAAAGAGAGGGGAAGAGGGGGAAAGAAAGAAAGAAGGCCAACCCGTCCACCACAATGAGAAGTCAGCAGCAAGACAAAATATAAAAGAAAGACAGGCTGGAGAGAGAGAGAGATAAGGAGAGGAGAAGAAGATGATAAAGCAGAGGGAGGAAGATAAAGATGGAGAATCAGATCAAGGGAAAGAGGGATTTAGGGAGATGGAAGGTTGGGGAAAGCAAGGTGGGAATAAATGGAGGGAATGGTGACAGTGGAAAAAGAAAAAAGAACAAAATACAGAAAGAATGAAAAAAATGTGGAGGTATATGAAGTGGTGCTGTAGTCATTACCACCTGAAAAAAAAGCTCATCCTCTCACGGCTGGGTCTAATTTGATGATACGCAGCCACACTGCCTTGTTCTGCACTGAGAGCAAGAACCATGAGAGAGAAAAACACGGAACAAGAGAAGAGAGAGCAGGAAGGAGAGGGAGCATGAGTACTGGCGGGCTTGATATATGGTACAATTTGGAAAAGGAGAGAGGCAGGGAGTCTTATGAGTTTAAGAATTGATGAAGACAAAATGGGCCTGGGTAACAGGGGTAATAACTTGTGGGCCTTCACAGTGCTCCTTATGGGCTGTGTCCTTGCTCGGCACGCCTCTGATGGACAGTTTTCCCACCTTCCTCGGTCCAGCTGCACCTCCCCCTGCAGCTGAAATGAGACAAAGGAGGAGCATGGTGCTAGTTTTAAAGGGAGAAATGGCTGTGTGGGTGTGGTGGAAAGGTAATCAGCTGCAGCATTGTAAGAGCGCCCACCATGACCAATTTGTCTTCATGATTAAAGCTTTAACTTGAATGCTGATACTTCTGAACTTCTACTGAATTGGAGTCAACTACTTTAAACACTAAAGGGTAACGTAAGTGCCAAGGAGCAAACTAGTACAGTATAATGAAGCTGGAGCACTTGAAATAGCCATTGTTTTTCATAGCACGAAACAAAAGAAGCGACTCAATATATCTGTCAAAGTTGGGAAGAAACAAAGGACATTCAATAACATATAGCTCCTGGGTACTTGAACTGAATATCACCATGTTTTAAAAGCAACTTATCACCAGAAAACTACAGTTTTTCTCACTCCCGGTGATGTAAAAGTGTACCCAGGGTGTGGTCAGTATACCATGACATCATTGTTAGGTAGTTACAGGTGCAACGTGCAACTTTCGTGCAACCTTCAACCAGAGAGGGTGGGACAACACTTCTCAAGTAAGCAGTGAATGGTCAGGCAGGTTGTTAATAATGCAAATGTTTAGTCTTAATCCTACATATGGTGTTTGTAAGTCAAAGATAAAGTGATGTCAAAACTAATGTATCCATATGTAATAGTTTTACAGATTGCATTTAGAAAAACTCCTGATTTTTCTTCACCTGCCATATCTCTTTTCATCAGGGTCACAATCTAATCTATTGAGCACAGTACTACCTTTGCTATACAAATGACTGCTAAAACTACAAGATCCAGATGATATGAACTTTGTTTTAGGTTTGAAGTCAGATACAATAGGAGGTTTTATATTTTTCTGTAAATGTTTCAATTGTTTAAATAGAAGTAAATGTTCATACATTGTGTTGTTGTTTACAAAATCAGTTGCCCAAGCCCAGTAAGGCCAGTGGTGGGATGGCACAGAGAAAAGGAGCAAGCTGTGGAAGATGGAATCCAACAGGCTACATTTTATCTACACCTCTACATCTATCTACACCTCTGGCTTGGAGAGAACCCAGCATGTCCCCTGTGTGCAGCCCCAGCAACCCTCAAACACATCTTGGTAGGTTGTAACATATCTCTTTGAGAAGATACAGCTGGCACCACAACCAAGTGCTGAGATGCCTAGCCTTGGCAATAAAGCACAACTGAGTCACAATCAATGCCATCCCACTAAATGTCCAGACTACTATCCCAAAGCCAAAAGCCTTCAACTGGGAAGGGGAGAAACAGCGGGCCACCCCCCCACCCACAGATTTGTGGCCATTAGACAGAGCCAGAGACTGGGAAATGTGAGTTGACTTAGGCCAAAGGCTCACTTTCCCACCAGAGATGGCTGTGACTGTCCTGCACCCAGACCTGGTTGTGTGGTCCAACTCCTGCCGCTATGTCTTCATTGTTCAGCTAACGATCCCTTGGTAATGTGCCGTCAATAAAGCTTAGGAAAGGAAATAGCTGCGCTACACCAACCTGGCAGCTGAGGCAGAGGAAAGGTTGGCGTGTGAAGGTGCGTCCAGTGGAGGTGGGCTACAGGGGCTTAGTCGCCAATTATACTGCAAGGCTTTTGAAGGAAGTGGGCATCAGATGGCTGTCTCAGAATAAGACCATTGAAGAATTGCCACAGTTGCTGAAAAAGGCAGTCACTGGCTGTGGCTGAGAAGAAAGGCGATCGCGTGGGGAGTCAAATGACCACTTAGAGCCCATGCCGCACATACCCATCTGATCAGCCTGCGGTGGGCATGCCACTGTGGAGGGTGTCTGGTGGTATGAAACCAAAATGCCCAGCGAAGCCAAGGTACATAACTGAAGATTTGTCACATAGGAGGAAACATCACTAGGTGGTCATTAACGAAACACTCCAACCAGGACGAAGTCTTGTTGAGTCATTTTGGATTGCAACACCTAGTCCTATTACGGAACAATTATTTATACTTTTCATGTCATTAATAACTCATTGAATTATTTTGTCATTGCAACATAATTATATAACACTGGAAACAAGGTGAAGATGTCTGTTCCATGGAAACACCAATGTAGATGTGCAGCTGATCGCACAATGTGGAAACAAACCCAGAAGCTCATGTGACAAGCAAGCAATTTTCATTCAAGTAACTGGGATCCTCTGTCCATAGTCCTAGCTCCAGAGCTGTGGTTGGACAGCTCTTTGTTGTGTATTTTGGCATCAATGACGCATCTTCCTGGTAAAAAGCAAAATCTTCCCTCTCACCTCCCCATGAAAATGAACGAGTGCTTTGCATTTAGTTTTGGCAGCTCTATGTTGCCCTCTGCTGCACAACACTGATATGCAATGCACTACTGTTTTCTGTGTTGTGCGTTGATTATGTGCATGAAAAACTCATGCCACGAAGAAAAACAACTAACTCAGTTAGCCAACACAAAAATAAACACAAAAAATACTGTGTTGTTTGTATTTAGGCATTAAAATCTTCCATAGATTACTAGGTGTAAGATCCTTAATGGAAAAAGAAGTCTTCAGATCTGATTAAGATGTGATGATTTCATAGGCAATCAGTGAACAATCAGCCGACCAACCTGGTATTTAATGGCTGTTTTTTCTGACACCTCTATCTGCTAAAACCAGAACCTTTAAACTGCAACAACCCCTGCGTTCTTTTTAAGAGTTATCCTACTCTCATGTGTTTTAACTACTGGACACATCTTTTACATCCATCATTTTACTAATTGTTTTGTAGACTGATATTTAATTTGAGTGTTCTCCCATCCCTCCAACATGCATGATACACATCCACTAATTTTCCATCTAATTTCTTTTTGTACTATTTTTAAAGCGACAATGGAGGTATCGACCTTTGGTGAGACCAACTTAGAAACGTAATTGTGAGAGACAATTTTACTTTTCTATTGTCGGTGTGGCAGTGGCACACATTTGTTATTCATGACATCTGTACCAGCATTTCTATGCATGCAAACTCTCATACTGTAGAGCTGAAGTGCCAGTCAGAGTCAGTATCTGACAAAAAATAAGTTTTAGTGTGTAGCAGCGAACTCTATAAAGGAGAACAACCCTATCACTAAGTAAAGGCATTGGCACTCACCCACATACTGTATTCTGATATTTGTATTTCATTGGGATCGCTGAGGGCATTATGCAGTCATCACTGCTCACTGAGCACACTGGACGCTCAGTGCCAGAATGGGTTCAGGTTTTGTGGCTGTGACAGTGGTGTGCAAAGATCCAAAAGCTGCAGAATAGGTTACATGTGATTATTATAATCTTGACAAGGAGAGATACATATTATATTAATGCACAGAGTATTTTGCCAATTACTTTCCAGGTGGATTGCAAGTTGGAAGACTGAAGGATAAAAGTAGGCGGAATGGGCATCATGTGATGGCAGCAAGAGAAAGAGAAGATGTCAGCAGGAGTCCCAAGTATATATCCCAACCCTGAAGCCATCCTGCTCTGGGTCTAGAAGTAGAGAAGCAGGCAGAGACCTTCACATCACTGTATTAATAGAGTAACCCCCATCCTCAACACACTGCCACAGATTTGTATATTGAGTGCAAACAGGGAGAACAGTAGAAGCAGAAAGACAAAACAGAGATGGACATCCATAAAAACAGTTTGCTTAGCTAAATTTCTCCAATTTATATGGAAAATATTTTTTAAAAACACAGAACTAGAGTGAACTAAAGTAATTGTACACTGCACTATTACTACCACCGTGCACACATGGGACAGGAGGAAACATAGATGCATAAATGCCTTTTTTGTGTGTGTACCTAATGAAATACTTAGATGGCTGACAGCTTACATTAATTCCCATTTATTCCTGCTGCAATGTTTTTCTTTCCAAGAACAGCTAATGCTACAGTGGCAGAGACACAACACTGAAACTCTGAAATGCAAGATACTGCTTAATAGTGCAGCAGGTCAAAAACAACAAAAGCAGATTTCACTGCCACATATTTTGGTTGGCATGGGATACACTTTTGCCAATCAAGTGCATGGTGAACGATGATAATTCAGATACAACAAAATTGCTGAAGATCAGAACTAAATATAAGAGTCAAACTAAGGTCTCATCATGCAAAAATAAGCACTACCTATATCTGATCATGGTTCCACGTCTGATGGTAGTTAGAAAAACATGAACAAGAACAAGAGAAAGAAAACTGAGGCGATACACTTCTAAAATCACCAAGTACCACATTCCGTTTTTCAAGATAAGATCAACTTTTTCATTATTTATTCAAAGTGAAATTCAGGTAGTCTTGTAGTTAATTTGTAAGTCAGTAGTAAATTTTTATCTCCCAATTTTCAATATCAAGTATCCCAGACTAGAACAGACTGTCCAAACTTCATGCATCAGTCATGGCACCCAAATCATATTTATAGCTGGCTCAACATTCAAAATGTGCCATTCATATACAATCAATCAGGAGAAAACACTGCCATGGAAACCATTTTGAATGTATGTAATTACAAGGATTTCAGCCACAACTCTGACAGATTTTATGAAACATTTTGTTTTTTAGCAATAAATTTTCACTCTATTACTTCAGCAGCTGTCAATGTTTTACACTAATGGGAGCACTGATAAACAAGAGTCATAAAGTGCTTTATGATGGAAATTGAGAAACAAAAGCTTCTAAAGGATATGCATCAAGGAGCAAAACAAATATATTGAGTTATTTGCAGTGAATTTTAGCCAACTTGTCGATCCACTCTAAATCAGCCACTTAAACTGTCTAAAGTGTGAAAGGACTGTCAAAGTGTTGAGAGGAAAATCAACTGGCAACTTGGCTAGACTCTCTGTCATTGATCCTAGTGTCTGTCTGTCTGAACCCTCACCACTCTCTTTGTCATGTTTACAACATCTCAGCTCTTGGCGTCAAAATCCTTCCAGCCTTGCCAATAGTGTCCTGTCCAAGCTGTCCATCAAAATGCCAACCTGGCCCCGCCCCCTTTGCCTTCCATTAGTTGCACACAAACCCCTGGCAGCTCCATGGGACCAGACAGCCCGCCTCGGCCCCTGGCTCCGGCTATCGATTGGTTCTTACGGTAATGGGCGTCTGTCTCCCTATTGTCTAATTGGCTAAGTGATGGGATTGATCCTCAGATTGTTCACTAAGTTCATTTGCTGCGGCCACTGTCGAGCCCAGAAGTGGACAGCATCGTATGTTCAGAGTTGCTGGGAGCTGTGGAAGACATTCAGTGTAATGGTTCTGTAATTGATCAACTGCAGGCAAGTGTGGGTGGGGCTGGATGCATTAGTGCTGCAGGATGTTAAAAGAATGTTGATTAAGGTTCATTATGGCCATCATTATGTGATAATCGATCGAGGTACATGTATACGGCTTGGTGTGTTCTTTTTGGAACAAACCTTTTATCTGACTTCTTCTCTGCAGAATTGCTGATCTCTAGTCAGTTTTCTTTCTATTTGTCAGGTTGTAATAAAAGACACTGTAGAGGAGGGCTGGGTAATTATCCCAGATAAGCGGTCTTATGCTGAGAGGGTTGAAGTAGCCATATATCTGAGGGAAAATATCAAACCTCCTAGATGACTAAAGATCAATGTAAGTCATTCAATATCTTACCCCCAGAGGGAATTGTAACTGTATTAGAGAAAAATCTATTTATAGTCAAGTGTAAACAGGTATTTTCTCTTCTCAGTTACAAGCAGAACTTCAGAGCTCTTTCTTAACTTTTTTTTCTATTTACACAACTATTTCAGCAATACAGAGGTGGAAACATGGTGTTTTATTTTACCTCAAGCCAAAATAGTGAGTGTGGGCAGTCCACAGGCTGCCAGCGGCCTGCAGTCTCTCAGCCCTGTCCCAGTAGTAATAACACATACTTAATTTCATCATCTGAATCCCACCTTGCTACACCCACAACCCTCTTATTGTTCCTCTCTCCACTTACACAAGGTAGACAGGGAGAGAACAAGGCAGACAGATAACACGTGAGAGAGTTAGAAACACACAAATGTGCACATAAATCTGCACCGCTTCCAGTATCCTCAGCACAATGTGCACAGTCATTGATTAGCACAGGATTAACACCACCAAGTGCACACACACAGAATCAACACCCATCATCATGCATGTACTCTTGCCGCCAGGCTGCACAACCCTCCACCGCCACCACTATGTGTTATCTTCCTCCCATATGTGTACCTCAGGGCCCTCCCCAGTCTCTGTAATAAACTGTCTCTCTCAGTACTACAGCATCTCTGCTGTGCTGGAGGGACTGGGTGGGGGTAGGTGGATGTGTGGATGGGATTGAGGCCACCCTTTTCCATGCCTGTCACTTAAAACAATTAAATCTGATATTCTACCCCACAGTACCTACTGCAGTGGTCCACACTGACTGCAGCAAATTCCCACGTGTGTTTGTGAATATGCATGACACCATGTCCAATTCTCACTGCTTATTTTGTTGGTGTGTTTGCATTCTCCACCATTTACTTTCTCCTTCATCAGCCTCATTATGAGTCATGACTCATCGACATGATGTGAAACTCCCTCTGAATATGCCTCATTTATATTCAGGTGAATGCGGTACGTCTATAGTATGATCCCTCTCTAGTTAAGAATTTGCAGATGGCAGCTGCATCGAAAAGTGTTTGACGCCCCCAACCATATTAACCCACGAGTCTCCTGTGTAAATGACAGGGCCTCGTATGCAAAAAAAAAAAAAAGAAAAAAAAGAAAAACAGACAGCAATGTGCATGTCACTATGCTATCAATCCTATCTGAAACACAGAATTAAGCCTTGAGGCTGAAGGTTTCCATGTGGGGAGAAGTGGAAGGGTTAAGAAGAGGGGAAAAGCTGGAAGAAAGATAAGTGAAGAGGTATAGAGAGGGAGAGAATAGGAGATAGTGAAAGGAGGGTGGGGAAAAGAGGGAAAGAAGCTAAGAGGAGACACAGTAATATAGAGTGATATGTCACCCCAAGAGAAAAAGTTAATGCTTTTAACATGCTGCATATGATCCCATAAACTGCACAGAGATGATGCTATCTCTTGAATGCTGTGTCTACCCTATAGGCAAACAATGTTTATGTGGCAAAAAATTACCCTATTGGATCTCAAAGTCAAGCCTCTGCTCATAATGAGTTGTATATCGACAATATGTAGGTCACTTCCGAGGCCAGCACATACAGGAGATCATGAGATTGGGACAGACTATTGAATTAAAAGCCCTGGAATGGCCGTTGTTTAGGCTGCAATGATGCTGCAGAGCATCACAAATCGCCACAGCATGAATAAAAAAGGAAGGTATGGCTACAGCACATACTGTATGATTGATCAAGACATGAAGGGATGGTGAGTTTTAATGGTGACCTGCGGTGTTTCCTGGTGTGTGTGTGTGTGTGCTATCTAGCCAGGACTCCAATTACAGACAGCAACAGGCGCAGCAGCAGTATCTATAGGTCATTACTGTGATACAGACCGTGGCTGGTTTCTATGTATTTAATGGACACCAGGGTGTTTGGACCATTAGGCTGCTTCTCTACAGCCATTTGGTCATCTAAAGGAACTCATGTAACACCTAAACATAGCACATCATTATGGCCTTGGCTGGATGGAGCATGCACAGATTCTGTGCATGTGTGTGTCTGAGAGAACACATGGAAGAATGTGCTTTGTGAAGCAGAGGTCTAGCTCCCAGTCATGATAGAATCTGCAAATGGACACCACCTTTTGCAGTAGGAGGACACCTCATTTCAGCAGCCTAATGAAATTTTACAGCATGGGAATACAATGTATAGATGGAGATATCATCTTGTGCAATAGGAAAAGCTGTGCACAGTGGTGAATTCTGATATTTATATTTATTCCCTCATTGTGGAAGATGAAACTTATTTCTAGTTCAGGTTAACACAGATAAGAAAGATAGTGCCCACTGGAAAACTTGACATTGTCTTCACTAGCAAAGTACCACCCAGGTTGCCAGGTATGGAACATTGACATTGAACTCATTGACATAAAGATAAATTTCAATGGTCTTTACAGCTCAGCGTGCACCGCCAGCTTCTTGGACAGCTAATTTATGACCATCTTTCACTTCAAAGGCTGGTTTTTAATAAGTGAAGCTCTGAGTCATAAATAACTATGAAATTTACTGAATCATTGCCACTTTGTGTGAGTTGTTAACAAACGGTTTGCCAGGTAAAGTTTATATGTGTTTATTGGCCCTATGAATTTTAAAGGAGGGCTTCTTTAGTGCTGTAGATCATATTTCCATATACAAGTTCTTCACTAAATCATTTGGAGTCAGGTTGCAACTTTTTCACAGTGTTTATGATGGATATTGTGAGCAAACATATAATTGCCAGAATAAAAACCTTTTCTCACAGTATATCACTATTATCAGGAGAGGAATAAACTTCACTTTGACACAGTTAAAAGACTTCTCCTAGATTACGGCTACACGTGTACAGTATGTGGCATACCAGACAGTGAGTGATCGCATGTAGCTAACCAAAGTGTTACTGGAGCGTCATTTGTTCCAAAAACTGCCAACATGCTTGCTCATCCAAAAGCTTCTCTAGCTGCTTGTGTTTGGATAAAAATTAAAATGTGAAACATTTGGTTTCCTCTGTATTCCCATTAAGGTAAAAACAAAAGTGTTAGATTGGTGTCAGTACTAGGGTGTAAAGATCAGTCAATATATTGCACAACCAGAAATCAGATATTTCAGTACATGAATATGAAACTACAAATCCAATACTACATTTATAGAAAAACTTTTAGCAAAAAAAGATCCTTCCAAGGAACTTCCAAAGAAAGTGTGTGCCAAACACAGCACCACTTTAGATGACCAGGTACTGATCATGAGCTCGGATCCTAAACAGGACCAAGCCTAAGCCCTTATCTTCTTAGGGCGAAGGGAGGGAAGTAGACTTTTGAGAAGCTACACATACAAAATATTCAGCTAGAGATAACTAGAGGAGGAGAAGAGATTTCCCTCTCTCTCCTTCTCTTCATGTCGTTTCTTACCCACAAGGCTGTGAGAGATGTGATGTTGGAGCAGAAGGCTGTCAGGTCCCCAAATCCCCACACTAGTAGCTGTTTCCAGGCCTATAAATAAAAAAAACTGATTTCCTTTTTCCTAGTAACAAAAATACTCCAATCAAAACCCATGAATTAGGACTTAAGATCTGTTTTTTTGGAAGCTGAAATTGACAATCATGGATAAATAGTAGTGTTATTTCATAGTAGTACTAACATGAAAATCTGGGCATGTTGGGAAATGGAAAACAAATTCTTTCATCAATTAGGTTAAACTAACAAATATAGAAATATGAAAATAGTTCTAAGTATTATTTGTATATAATATGTAATACAAATATAATATTACTAAAAAATGTAAATCTTTTATATTAAGAATGATGACAGACACACTGTGGAGGTGGGTGCTACAGCTAAAGGGGGTGGCGGGTGCATTCTATTAAAACACAAGAAAGCAAGTCTTGTTCACTTCGAATTTAGAGAAGCACATTACATCCTAAACCTCTGATGCTGTCCAGGAATTGTGTAGTGACAGAAAAGAGCAGAGCAGGAGCATGATGGCAATGGGCACAGACTGGATTAGTTTTCAGGTCAAATTTGTGGAGCATGACTTTGCTCAGATAGATGTGATTTTCCATTGAATAATTCAATATTTGGTACAAATTAAAGAAGAGCGCATATATTCCCATCCATCCATTCATTATCTATACCTGCTTATTCCTAATTAGGGTCACAGGGATCTGCTGGAGCCTATTCCAGCTCTCTTTGGGTGAAAGGCAGGGGTACACCCTGGACAGGTCACCATATATTTCCACTTCAGACACTAACATTTCAATCTCCACACATAACAACCCAGTGTCTGAATGAATTAACTCACAGAGCTGACCTACCAGTTTGGTAAAGGGAGTGGAGTCAAAAATTTGATGTATGAAATGATCAGAGGTGGCAAAAGTACTCCAAGTACAGATACTTGTGGGAAAAAAGACTGATAAAAGTAGAAGTACTGACTCAACTCCTTTACTCAAGTAACAGTAAGAAAGTACAGGGTCTGAAATGTACTTAAGTAAAAAAGTACTAAAAAAGCTTCACACAAAAAAAGGAAATTCTTCTTCTTTTATTAACAACCTGCACTGCCCATGCCCAGACGGCTGTAGACTGCCCCAACCAATCAAAAAATAACCCCATGCAGTATTTTCTGTTTTTATTGGCTGAAAGCTGGTATACTCTCCACACTCGCGACTTGTCTTCAGTGCAGAGAAGCAGATTCAGTTTCTGACAGACAAGAACACGAGCAATAACAAGCAGGAGTATTTGCATGCAATACAGAGGCGGACTTACCATTAGGCGAAGGTAGGCGGTCGCTCAGGGCCCCGAACTACCAGGGCCCCATAATTTATGGTTAAGGTATTTTTCATCACCTAAAACTAACCTTGTATTTCCTTGAATCAACAGTCTAAAATTGCATCAGAATGTCAATTCGTGACACAAGTAGCAGAAGTGTTTTCAGCCACACATACCCCCTGGGAGACCACACTCTACAGGATTCAACAAGACCAGGAGACCACACACTTGGCGATTGTAGTGTGGCAATTCCACACACATGAGATTTCACATTTCGTCGTGACGCACCCCTGTTCATTGTCGGCTCTATTGTAGTAACATTATCTCATGCACAATACGTTAAAAAGACACTAGTGTTGTTGGCATAACTCAGCAAGCCTGGCTGCAATCTGCCTTTTGGCGCTGGTTTTGTTTTGATTTGCTATGATGTTTGTGAGACCTTCAGGTACACGTCATCCGGTTGGTGACGTTTTTCGGACTGCTCTCTCTCATTGGCTACTGAGGACATTCAGCTGGAACCTCCCCTGACCAGGAATCATGAAACATGTTTGATCAGAAGCAGTAAAATAATCTTGTTAACGCCACAGATTTGAGGATTCTTTAGACAGATAATTGGTCACGACAAACCTGGAATCGGACCACGCCCCCACGATCACCTTCCTTAATCTTTCTGGACTCGGCATCTGAACTCTTTGTCTTAAATAAAAGTGATTTATTTTTAAATAGATGAGTCTATTGGTCAGAATTGGTCAGAACCTCTAGTAAATTACACGATCTGTTTAGTAGTCTATTCAGAATTAAGGAAAGGCATTGTAATGTGTGTTAAATGAATACATATATACATAAATAAATCATTATTCTAAATTTATCCCAATAATTGCACACCCAGGATATCTGCCTGCCCACAGCTGGCAAGAACAGAACAGAAATAGGCCCAGTCATTTCTGATGTCAAAGTTAGATGCCCAGGTATCAGGAAACATTCTGTATATAATTTGTATGAGTTGGAGTGGACCTGCTCAATAGTAAGATGGAATATTACGTAATGCCGTGCCATTTAGAAGGAGTTGCTTCAGTATGATTTATTCATACTACAGTACATTGCCTTAAAGGCATATATTTTATTGTTTATTCATAGTCACAATTCCAGTTATTTCCCCCATCTCCAGGCCACTTTCTAATTGTACTCTTTACATTGCCTTCCAAAAAAAAAAAGAGACAAGCTTACAGACAGAAAAAAAGACATTTCCAATTCAAGCTAGATTAAGTCTAGTTGGGATGAAACAGCTGTTCGTCATTATTCTAAATGTACCAGTCATGGTTGTGAAACTCCAGAGTACAGAAGTTATGTGGGCTGGTGAGGGTGACAAAACTTGTCTGAACGATCCATCATTGCCAGCAAGCCTACCCACCTCTGTTGGCACAGCGGTTTGGGCAGTGACACTGGCATGCCAGCCATGGCCTCTACATCTGCTTCTGGGTTGGTGTTGACAGGGTCATCAATGACTTTGTGGAACACAACAGCCAGTGTGTCGCTATCTCCAGGAGAGGCACTGAGAGACACAAAACACAGGGTCAGAGGGCTGGAAGTGATATTTTGGGTGAAAATGAGTTTGAGATTGAAGTTGATTTTATATCAGCCTGCCGCTCCACTTACCTAGACGAAAGGGGAATGGCCAGCTGGAAAAGCAAACAGGTTCTTATTGGGTTTATTTTCTTAGGAATGTTCACATCACTGACTGAATGCCCTTAGTATGGCGAGTGTCTTAAATGGTGGAAAGTGAAGAGTAGGTTTTGTCTCTCAGATCCTAAATCAGTCACTAACCAGGAGAACTTATCTGAATTTCATATTTCTGCCTCCTACTTTGTTTTAATAAATCATTCCTTCTTTTCATATCTATAACACTATATATCTATATACCCATCTTATTGTAAAGTCAAGTTAAAGTCATCTTTTGAGAGAGGATGGTATGAATTTGCATTACTTGAATTTTAACAGATTTCCTAAATGTCAAAACCACATCTGTAAAAACAAATATATACATTAGTATTCAACATACAATACAATCAAAAAACTTTTTTTCTGATTGAAATCTTCCATTTCCATTCATCCATTCATAGCCGTGTAAACACAACTCGAAAAAAGCTTGGTTGAAATCAGATGTGAATTCCAACAACTAAAACACCACGATAAATAAAAGAGGATTCTCTAGTCAGAATAACAAAGCGGTCAAGGTGGAAAAAGAAGAGATGCTGTAAACACTAAAAGGAGGAGGGATGAAGTCATTTTGGAGTTCAAACCCACATGGGAGGGAAGGATGCTGCTGTTCTTCCCCTCAGCTGCTCCACCCCAGCAAGCTTCTCCTCTCACCTCCCCTGCTGAGAAGTCAGCTTTCATGTTCTTTTCAAAGTCTCAGGTAGTATTACCCAGGGCAACCTTGACAGAGCCTGGGGCAAAGGCAGCACTCGGCTCTGTACCTGCACAACCACACACACACACACACACACACACACACACACAAACGAACGTGCGGCAGGTATGCTCACACATCCATGTGATTATTCAAGCACACACCAACAGCCTGGCACTGATGTTCCCTCTTCCCACCCACCCACACACTCCCTGTACACACACACACATACACACACCCTTTGATTGTCTCCACACCGTGGCTGTCATTAAGACTCATTAAGGGGGATGGTTTTATTGAAGGCAGTCGTGTTGAGGCATCCACTGAATTATTCATATGCACCTTCCACCCCCTTGTCTTGCTCTTTAACACACACACACAACACACACACACACACATACCACACATCCTTAAAATGCAGTAAGCTGGAGCAGACGAGCGAAACAGAGAGAGGGAGACAGAGACAGAGATGGAGCCTATATAGGTCACTTCCTCCTCCACCCAGATCGCTCAGAAAGTGGAACTGGAAGCCAGGAGGGAGGGAGTGAGAGAGAGACTTATTATAGCAGGCAAGCAGACACACACAAACACACACACACACACACACATATATATACACATAGAGAAACGCTGAGGCCCAGGCAGATAAAGGAGCATACACCTCAGAGAGTAGATTGTCACAGCTATGAATGAAGCTCAGAGTGGCTTTTGCCAGGAGGTGATATTAAGTCATTGTTGAGAGACCCAGAGAGTCATATGTTTGTGTTTTTATGTGTTTGGGGGCATGAAGGAGAGTATCAGCAGAGCAGAAGAATTTGTTCAGATGCCCATTCCCCCCACACCCTCCCCCAGTGAAAAAAATATTAGTATAATATTAAAAATATTAAATATTAAAATAAGACACACAGTATCTTTGGAAATTTATGTACATTTAGATTTAGTTTGATTATATATTCCATCAAACATTCATTACAATTAAATATGCAAGGTCTGTATGATTGGTTTTGTGGTGGGTTGTTTGGTTGCATGGCATGAATGTATCTGAAATGACCATAATAAGCTAATAATAAGAGCTGTGGGTAAATGCATGACATGGATTTGACATGGTTGTCTGAACACAGCTTTTCAATGCAATGAGTAGAAGTGGTGAGAATAAGTATATTATGTATATATGGGATCCATCCATCTATCCATCCATCCATTATCTATACTGCTTTTTTCCTATTACGTGTCACAGAAGAACTGAGTCAATCCTAGATGACATTGAAGGGACAGGCAGGGTACGCCCTGTCTATTACAGGTCTGACACATACAGACAGACATACACTCACACTCACATTTACAGCTAGAGGCAATTATGGTCACCAGTTAACCTAATCTGCATGTGTTTGAACTGTGGGAGGAAGCTGGAGAAAACCCACAGGCATAACATGCAACTGGCCTGTGTAGGGGATGTCTAGCTAAAAATAATCCAGTTCAGTGTCTGTCTTGCTGAGCAACATTGAAAATAACTATTATAATCTTTCAATATAATCTGTGGTGCTCACTGCACACAGGAGACCCATTCCTGTCCCACACATGAATGGATGAAAGGGAGAGGTATTTTATTTATTATTTATTATTATTTTCCGGTGGAGCCAAGAGTCATATGTTTTAGCGATTTGATTCTGAGGTGTGCCAGTCAGCATTTATGAAAGGATTGATACAGTCCCATTCAGTTCCATATGAGGAGAATCAGTTGTTAGACCACTTATGTTCTCAAATAGAACCACTAAAGGGCTGGGATCGTTTACTGGGCCACATACTGTACATTTGAAAAATATACCTGGGACAGCTAATCAAAATTAAACTATGAAAAGAAGACAGCCTTGGTATTATCCTTGAAATGTAAAATGTGATAAAGTGTTGCATCACACAAAATGCTTATTTTGTTGCTCTTTCAATGTTGTTTCCTGTTTATTTTTCAACCACAGGTAGTGTGATAACTTCCTGTTATCCACAGTTTCCTATTGGCAGTTTCAGTTTCATATAATTTTCTGTGGGTGTATTGCATGCCAACGATATCGAGCAGGAAAATAACACACCTTTGAGTCGAGTGTTATGAGAACCTTGGAAGGCCACAGTCTGAATAGCAAGACCTTTTTCTGGCTTTCAGGTTTTAGAGACTACTATTCCTGCTTGCTTGACAGGCAGCATGGAGATAAGTGTGTGAGTGTGTGTGTGCATTCTTGGGCTCACAGGGGCAATAACACAGCAAAGGTTCACTGCTTCTCTTTGTCACCTGGGTTCCTCTGTCCTCACCTGATGTCTTCGGTGACCCAAATGTTAAGTGCATATGTGCATGACTGTGTGTGCATGCTTGTGTGTGTTTGGTCAGCTGGGCAGAGGAGAAGACAGATCTGGGTCAGGCAGTTTCCATGAGTGTATTCGAGCACTCCGCAGTAGATGACATGTCTGATGTGAGTGAGTGAGCAAGGAGGAGAGGTATAAAGAGTGAGAGAGAGCGAGTGTGTAGCTATACAGTGGAACAGCCAGAGGTCAGTGGAGGACAGAACCATGATGACACACACAGACACACAAACACACCGTTCTGTAGCCTGATAATCCAAATAAATCAGTGCATCAATGCTGTGACATGCAAGTGGCTATGCATGCAGTGGAGATGAGAATAGGATAGTAACACACAAACATGAATGCACCTACTGTACAGTATATACTGGATGCATACACTCAAATATTTCTCCACTTACTGTGAAGAAACAGGCCTTAAAAACCGTTAGTGCCCGGTCTCATTGAAGTAAAATTCATTCATGAAATTGGTGGTGCTTGAAGTTAAGTGCTGTAGTAACTACTTGTGAATTGTGAATTAGTTGTGAACAGCTTTGCTTGTGGCAAAATAAAAAGGAAATGCTTCAGGAATAAATAAAAACAGATGTAGCAGTACAACCAATATGACAACTTTCTCTATGTATGGTCAAAATATACAATTGCTATGATCAGGTTATCCTCACTGAAGGAAAGGAGGGCCCAGCTCCAATGTCCGCTCTTAAAGCGGCAATTTTTTTTACAACAATAATGTATTAAATGACAGTGTGAAAGCTGGGAATCTAAGTGGTGAACCTACAGAGAATTATCACCTGACCCTGTAGCTTTATGGTGCTTTAAAGCAAGTCTTGGCTCATTGTTTAGCTTTCTGTTCTGAAACTTTACTGTTTTGGCTCATTTTCACAGTGCCAGGCAGCTGTTTTCAGCAGAAAAATCTCTAACCCATTGTGCACTACGCACTCAGCAGCAAACAGCATGCAGGCACAATTAGCTACCAGCTAATAAACATAATGAACACAGCAGTGACCAAAAACAGAGCTTAAAGAGCAAATTCTGGACTTACATTTGCCAAGTGGCCAGAAATGTGACTTCAACGAACAACTGTTTGATAACAAGTCTGAAGTCTGCCTTATCAGTGAAAAGTTGATAACTCTATGGCCATTTGTTTTCACACTTTGCGGATTGATAGGCTTAAATGCATCATTACCAGCAACTCCACAAGGGCTGTGGGTGGTTTCACTGTAAAATCTGCCAGTGCTTCAGGGTTCTGTTATTGGGTTTCTGTAAGTCTACAATTACCCATGAAACCAGATAAACTAGGAAATGAGGGTGCACCATGGTGCTAGTGTTTTATGATGAAAACCACTTGGTTCCTAATATCCGTGACTTTTGTGGAAAGGGGTTTGGACAACTCCAAACTTCATTCAGTACAGTCAGGTTAAGGTCCAGGTCTACTGCTTCAGCTCTTGGGGCTTCAATGTCTTATTACCTGAGTGGAAATTAATTAATGTATGTATATTTAAGCCTCTGTAGGCTTGCTACTGGTTGATTTTGGGTCAGATCCAAAATCTTGGGTCCATGAAACATTTCACTTTGAAGATAGACTTCTAAATTATGTAAAAGTTGCTTGCTCTTTATTGAATGGATTTCTTTAAAATTCAATTTTAAATAATTAAATACACTCCATTCATTAAGGTATGCGCCCAACCAAAAAACAGTAATATACTGATTGTTTTTGAGGCTGAAGAACGTTCAGGGAAGATTTAGGGGAAAACCACTCTTTAAGCAACCATCAACTGGTCAAGTTCCTGAACAACATGCAGCAGAAACAGGATTGTTTCATAAGCACTAAGAAAATGGAAAAAGAAAAAAATTAAATAATGTAAGATCAGGCTGGAATGACTCTATGCTGAATGGTACCTTGCTGAGAGTGCTTTTCACCACATAATAATGAATGACAAACCAGGTCCCAGCAATAATACTCCACAATCAAAAAACCATCAAAGTTTTGAAAATCCATCATTACTTCACCATGGGCTGCACATTTGTGTAGCTCTGAGCTGTACAGCTGAGGCTAAATTGGTTTTAATGGATTTCATGGGGTGCCGTTCGTGGGCCGTTTGATTGACAAAGAGGTTTGAGAGTTGCCACAGCTCCCTGCTCCCGCTCTGTCCATGAGCTATGCACCATTGATCAAACACATACAAACTGACACTCTGTATTGCCAGGACACTATCAGCCGCAAATCCAAAAGCTGAAGTCACAAGCAGAAGCAAGAGGTTGCTCTTGCATGCACTGTCACTTGGGTTAAGGTAAAATAGAAGAAGTCCTTGGAGGGGATGATTGTACTTTAGCAAATAAAATGTTTTTGGGGGTGATGAATTACTGCCAAAGTGACACAATAAATGCACTTTAATTACATTTGCTTTGACCTTCTACAGCATCTGTATGAGCTACCTGTATTGACAGGCCCATACAGTCAGCTCCATCCAAAAATCACTGTCCAATGCACATACACAAACACCTGCTGCAATCTAATGTGTGACCTACGACCCCTGATGTCCTTCAGTGGCAATTGGCTCTCAATCTCCATGGAAACACCAAGAGAGCATGTGAGTGCATGTACATGCTGACATGAGAAATGAGCGCAATTACAGCTTTTGAGAGGTAATTATATGTGAGTTGTGGTGGCAAGGACCCATAAATAATGCTGGATCCACCCAGTGTGCTGGTTTGGTAAGTGAAAAACAATAAGGTGGGAGGAAAGGGAAGAGGGTAAGGGGCATGCTGCATCACGATAGCACCTTATGCATTGTTGTCCCTTTCACCGTGGAAGAAAGGAAGTTCAGTCAGCCAGACAAAGCTGAATGAAATTAAGCACCAAGGCCACAACACTGCCAATGAGTGTCTCTAATAGCATAGTGGTGAGTAAAAAGGGGAGAGAAATACTGTTTTAATCTTTTAGTGTGGCTTTTGTAAAGTCATTTGATAAGGTATGAAATCTCTTAGCACTAATACATGTCCTGGGAGAATTAAAACACTGGGATACTTTTTTTTTGTTTTAGCTGTTCCTATTTGGGGTTGCCACAGCAAAGCCATTTGTCCACATGATCGATTTGGCTTTACGCAAGATACCCTTCCTGGCACAACCTCAGGAGTTTAGGCTAGCAGCACCTGGTCTTCCAAGGTGTCCTCCCATCCAAGTACTAACCAAGCACAACCCTACTTAGCTTCCAAGAGTTGACACTATTGGGCACTCGCAAACAGGTGTGGCCACTGAACACTCGGATACTTATAGCTTGTAGAAAACACATGCAAATAATCCCAAATACAAGATCCCTCTGGTACTTTGGATGATGGCTTAATAGCCTATGTTCACTCCTTCCCAAAGAAGTTTAACTTCTCCCAAAGTGACAGTGATAAATATGTAGCTTACAGCACATAAGAACTTTTTCCAGACTAAAGGGTTGTTGTCAGTGTTAAGTACATACCCTTGCACGCCTCAAGCTAACATCAAAAAGTGATAAGGCTGTGTTTCATCAGGGCTTTTACCACTACAGAGCTAAGAGCCTGAGACCTACTAACAAAGAGTGCACTGCAAATAGGTTAACTTTTAACAGATTTCTTTTGCCAGATAATCCTTGGTCATTTCAAATGGTTTGTTTATATTTAGCTTTTGACAGTGTAAATCCTGTCTCTTGATACATATTTCAGATGCAGTTGTAGAATACCAGTCTTCACCATCTTGATAACTTTATGTACTGGATGCCGGGTAGCTCAGAAGTGATTGAAAAATAAGTAGAATTTTGTAAATACATGCACAGAAATGCTGGATTTGCTTGGTTTTGGAAGTCATTCAGGTCAGCATCAACCTGGTCATACTTCATTCTTTCTGCACACACGCACACGCACACACACACGCACACACACACACACACACACACACACCTTTGTCTTTGTAGAGCTATAAAGACACTCACTAACATAATGCATTCCCATGGCCCTTACCCTAACCCTAGCCTGAACCTGATTCTTACCTGAGCCCAAAAACCAAACTCTCAAACAGCTATTTGAAAGTGTATTATATAAAAGTGAAACCAGTTCTCACAATGTACTGCCATATAAGTACACATTCACAATCTCTAAGGGTGCCTTCCACTGACCTGTGAAGTCCCTATTCTCCTGCCATCAGTCACTTTTCTTTCTCTGTGCTCTTCCTGTGGAGAGCAACGTGTTTGTGCATAATTTTCATTTCAAGGGGTCATATAAATTCTCCTGTATGCAAATGAGTCAAACTCTCTGAGGTAATAATCACCTGAAACCTCCACTCACATACACAAACACACAGACAGCAGCATCCCAGGTGGCTCCATATTGCATCTTCAACATGAATAAATAATTAAATGAAATCAATTTTTTTTAATTTCATTTCCACAGCAGCTGAATCCAATTCCGCCTCCAACCTTTGAGAACGACACCCGGGTGACCCTCAGGTACAATTACCACCATTCAAGATGTTACACAAACACTTCATGTTTTGGGAGTATGCTGCATTTCTGGTGTGTAAGACACATGTCTGATGTTTGGTGATTGAGTAGAAATAAAGTAATATATAACAACTGACATTTTCAGAGAGACACATGGGAAACAATGCATAAATATAGAAATATATTCATGCGTATTGATCTCTAAAATTATGAAATTTATATAAGCTATGTTGCTGTGGTGGTTTGCACATAAATTTGATTGCAGACGCACGGAGTTCTAAATTTTTTATATACAGTGAAAGGTATACTGCTGCTTGAGTAATATTTTGCCTTAGAAAAACAACATTCTACTTGCCTGTCACATATATATTTCACTTGTTTTCCCTCAATTTCAGTGTATTAATCAGCAAGTGCACTAACTTGCGTGAGGGTGCTGGGAACCCAAACAAAGCTGTCTCTCTTATTCCAGGTCAAGAGATTCATGATGCTGGGCAAGCCTGGCTGGCTGGCAGTACAGTTCTTAGGCCACGAAGGATTTCTTATGATGCAGCAGCACCCTGTTGTTACAGCTCTCTTCGAGAGGACAGCAAACAAATCATGCTTGTGACTGCAAACCCCTGATGACTATCACGCTGACAGTTCGGTTTTTAGACAAATGTGCACCGATGAGCCGAAACATTATGACCCCTCACAGATGAAGTGAATGTTGAGAATCACACAACAATGCATGCCAGGGTGCGGGGTACATTAAACAGTAAGTTAGCAGTCAGTTCTGCCACATTATTCATGAAATGGATAGGCTGAAAAATCTAACTACTTTGACAAGGGCCAAATAGCCAAATGGCCAGATGACCTGGTCAGAGACCCTCCAAAATGCCAGGACTTGTGGGGTGTCACAGTGGTCTGAGGGTTGACAAAACTAGAGAATTAAGAGAAGGGAATTAAGCAGCTCAAATGCTAAATTAAATTAAAGTTTGTTTGTAATAAAACAAATAAACCCCTTGATGATTGGCGAGGGCTATATTCCCCAGTGGGGTCTCCCAAGGCAAACAGGTACTAGGTGACGGACCAGCAGTTCGATTACCTCTTATGAAGAAGACAACAACAAGAACCATGACGTCTCCCAGTACGGTGAAGCCGGGGCCCCACCCTGGAGCCAGGCCTGGGGGTTGAGGCTCAAACGCGAGTGCCTGGTGACCAGGTCTCCCCTCATGAGGCCCAGCCAGGCAAAGCCTGAAATGAGGATGTGGGGCCACCCTCCTTTCCTCCTTCCCTTCAGGTCAGGGACAGGTCTGTTACTGTTGTTTCGGCCTATGGACCGAGCAGCAGTATGGAGTACCCAGCCATTTTGGAGTATCTGGGAAGGGTGCTGAAATGTGCTTCAAATGGGAACTCCCTCATTCTGCCAGGGAACTTCAACACTCATGTGGGCAGTGACAGTGAAACCTGGATGGGTATGATTGGTAGGAATGGCCTCCCCAATCTGAACCCGAGTGGTGATCTGTTGCTGGACTTCTGTGCTAGTCGCAGTTTATCACTAACACCATGTTCGAGCATAATGGTGGCCACCAGTGCACATGGCACCAGGACACCCTAGGCCATAGGTTGATGATTGACTTTGTGATCATGTCATCTGACCTTCGGCCATATGTCTTGGACACTCAGGTGAAGAGAGGGGCAGAGCTGTCAACTGATCACCACCTTGTGGTGTGTTGGATCTGCTGGTGCAGAAGGAAGCAGGACAGACTCGACAGACTTCACAGACAGAGAGGTCTTCAACTCCCACCTCAAAGGAGCTTCAACCAGATCCCGAGGGAGGGTGGGGATATTGAGTCTGAATGGACCTTGTTCTCCATCTCCATTGTTGACACAGCCGCCCGTAGCTGTGGTCGCAAGGTCTCTGATGCCTGTTGTGGTGGAAATTCCCGAACCCAGTGGTGGACACTGGAGGTAAGGGATGCCGTAAGCTGAACAAGGAGTCCTACCAAGCCTGGCTGGCTGGTACCAGCAGGCCAAGCGTGCTGTGGCCCACACAGTGGCAGATGCAAAAACTTGGATCTGGGAGGAATTTGGTAAGGTCATGCAGGAGCACTATCGGTCAGCCCAGAGTAAATTCTGGCAAACCGTCTGGCACCTCAGGAGAGGGAAGCAGTGCTCTGCCAACGCTGTATATAGTGGAGGTGGGGAGCTGCTGACCTCGACTGGGGATATTGTTGGACGGTGGAAGGAATACTTCGACAATTTGCTCCACCCCACTGACCATGGAGGAAGCAGAGGCTTAAGAGTCAGAGGCTGATCCGCCCATCACCCAAGCTAAGTCACTGAGATAGTTCAGCAGCTTCTTGGTGGCAAGGCACCGGGGGTGGGTTAGATCCACCCAGAGTATCTCAAGTCTCTGGATATTATAGGGGTGTCATGGTTGACACACCTCTGCAACATCGCTTGACAATAGGGGACAGTACCCTTGGATTGGTAGACAGGGGTCAATCTTTTTAAGAAAGGAGAACAGAGGGTGTGTTCCAACTATAGAGGGATTACACTCCTCAGCCTTCCTGGGAAGGTGTTATGTGTATGCGAAGAAGGAGGGCCCAAATGCAGATCACAATTAACAAGACTTTATTTAACAGTTCTTGTTTCTTAATGCTGGAGATGAAGAGTGTCTCGATCTAGGAGCTCTCGTGTCCGAGTAGGCGGCAGCCCGCTGGTGCCTGGAGAAGATAAGTGCCAACAGGGTGAGCTCTTATGTCCAAGTTGGTGGAAGTCTGCTGGTGACCAGAGAAGATAGGTGACAACAGGACGCCGGTAGCAGGGAAAGAGACACACGAGGAAAAGGGAAAGGCAGCACTTCCACCTCATGGCAGAAGGGCGGTACTGCCGCCTCATGACAGAAAGTCAATGTCAGATGGCTAGAGTGGAGAATCCACCCAATGGTAGAACCACGGATCCAGGAGGAACACCGCATTGTTCCTCCTGGTCATGGAAAACTGGACCAGCTCTACATCCTCTTCAGGTTGCTCAAAGGTTCAAGGTCGTTTGCCCAACCAGTTCACATGTACTTTGTGGATATGGAGAAGACATTTGAATGCATCCCTTGTGACACCCTGTGGGAGGTGCTCCGGAAGTATGGGGTCCTTGGGCCCTCTGTTACGGGCCATCCGGTCTCTGTACAACTGGAGCAGGAGCTCAGTTCGCATTGCCAGTAATGCACCGGTCTGACCTGTTCCTGGTGCATGTTGGATTCCAGTAGGGCTGCCCTTTGTCACCAGTTCTGTTCGTTATTTTTATGGACAGAATTTCTAGGTGCAGCCAGGAGCCAGATTCCAGTTCGGGGACCACAGGATTTTATCCCTGTTTTTTGCAGATGATGTTGTCCTGTTGGCTCCCTCAAGCCAGGACCTTCAGCATGCACTGGGGAGGTTTGCAACCGACTGTGAAGCGGCTGGATCAGCCCCTCCAAATCAAAAGCCATGGCTCTTAACTGGAAAAAGGTGGCTTGCCATATCCAGATCAGTGGAGAGACCTCTGGGTCTAGTTCACAAGTGAGGGAAGAATGGAGCGTGAGATTGACAGACGGATCAGTGCATCGGCAGCAATGCGGTCAATGTGTCTGTCTGTTGTGGTGAAGGAGCTGAACCAAAAGGCGAAGCTCTCAATTTACCGGTCAATCTACATTCCTACTCTCACCTATGGTCAGAGGCGGTCTTAGCAAGAGGCGAAGGTAGGGCAAGAGGCGAAGGTAGGCGGTCGCCTGGGGCTCCGAACTACCAGGACCCCATAATTTATGATTAAGGTATTTTTCATCACTTAAAACTAACCTTGTATTTCCTTGAATCTACATTCTAAAACTGCGTCAGATTGTCAATTCGTGACACAAGTTGCAGAAGTGCCCGCCCCCCCTCGCATTTTTAAGAACAACGGAGACCACAGACATAAGGACAGTTTCAGGTGATTTTTAATATTACATTATTTGGACCTGTCATGATTCCCCTCTGGGACTTCCTGCTGGGGAACCTTTATTTTGTAAAGACTTTTGTAAAGACCTTTTTCCCCTTGCACTGGTCCCTGGCAGCTTCACGTTTAATTGTGTTCATTGGTTTCACCTGTTGTCTATTGGTTATCCTTTTCACCTGTGTTTAATCACCTTTTGTGTTCTCCCTATTTATACCTCGCTCTTTCCTTTGTTCCCTGCCGAAGCATTAGTTGTATTTAGTTGGTATTAATAAGTGAGTGTGTTTTCGTGATGACCGCCTTACTCGGTCTTTTCAGTTTCAACTGTCTCATCCGGTCTTAGTGGGAACACCGTCTCACCCGGTTCCCGTGGTCTTTGTTTCTTGTTTTGCTCTGGAGTTCCCAGGAGGAAATAAAGCTTTGTGTCCTGCAATTGGGTCCTACCTTCTCTCCCACACCTCCACTCCGACACCAGCACTTCACAGGACCACACACACTACAGGATTCAACAAGACCGGGAGACCACACAATTAGTGATTGTAGTGTGGCGATTCCACAGACATGAGATTTCTTGAAGACTTGCGGGATAAAACATGACGTTGTGACGCATGCCTGTTTATTGTCAGCTCTACTGTAGTAACGTTATCTCATGCACAATACGTTAAAAAGGCACTAGTGTTGTTGGAATAATTCAACAAGTCTGGCTGCAATATGGCTTTTGGTGCTGGTTTTGTTTTGATTTGTTATGATGTTTGTGAGACCTTCATGAATATGACATCTGGTTGGTGACGTTTCTTTGGACTGCTCTCTCTCATTGGCTACTGAGGACATTCTGTTGGAGCCTCCCCTGACCAGAAATCATGAAACATGTTTGATATTTACGATCGAGGCTCCGACCCGATCAGAAGCATTAAAATAACCTTGTTGACACCACAGACTTGAGGATTCTTTAGGCTGGATTCGGGCCACGCCCCCACAATCACTGGAAGGGACAAATTGGGCATGAAATCGGGCTTAAGACGTCTAGTGTGTTCCCAGCCTTACAAACATGAAACAGAGCTACCCAAGCGGTGCTGAGGAGCAGAGAAAATAAGATGAGAGCAAAAGGTTAGTAACATCTTTGGCAAAGGTAATGTCATATTTCAGAGACAAAAGAGGAGAAAATGAGGAAAGACATATAAATAACATTTGAGGAGGAGAAAGAAATAACGGAGAAAGAATGAAAGCTGGAGGAATAGTGACAAAGGAGGAGACAAGGAGGAAAGACATGAAAAGAATAACAAAAAAAGCAAATATAGGGATGACATAGAAGAAAAAATGTAAGACACAAGATAAAAGATTCAAGGAAGAGAAAGTAAACAGTTAAAGAACAATACATAGGGTAATACTTTGCTGTGTGAGGTCAAAGAGGTTGAAGTGAGAAGAAGTCAAAGCCATGACTCAAAAAGCCCTGGATGTTGAGGGCCCCCAAATTGCTAAGTCCACCACTGCCCATGGTCATGGGTTTTGGGTCATGACTGAAAGGACAAGATCTTGGACACAAGTGGCCGAAATAAGCTTCCTTTGCAGGGTGACTGGATGCTCCCTTAGAGGTATGGTGAGGACCTCGGAGTAGAGCCGCTGCTCCTCCACATCAAGAGGAGCCAGGGTTAGTGATTTGGTTCAGGTTTGTTTCCCTTTTGTAACTCATCATTTGGAAACATGGATTTTCCTGTGTCTGGAATAAAAAGAACTCTTTAATTACAGAAATAAAAGTGGATTATGACTGGGATTATTTTAAGCTTTTATAAAGATGGATCATTTGTGTAGTCATGAATCACCTGGTCATTGTCGTTGAGTTTCATGGTGATTTGTTTGTGCTATTTACTTTATTGTAATATTTACTTGTATCTTTGCAAATAAATATGAAATAATTCCTGGAATCACATTTTAAAAGCAGAAGGTGGATGAAGATAATATGTTGCTTAAAATCAATTTTGATTAAGTTAAACTGAAAAAAAAGAAATGTATGAGGTAAATGTTTTGCAATTTATTTACTATACTGTATCTTAGTTACAAACTGAAAAAGCATATATGCTTTTCTTATGTTTGTTTATGTTTTGTTTGCATTTACGTGAAGGTATGTGTATGTACTGATCTAATTTCCGCTGTTGGGAGAGTATCCACAGATTCTGCAGATTGGCAGTCTAAATACATTTTTTTGTTTTCTTTTCCAAAAAATAAAAAAGTAATTTGATTGATTAGTAACATAAAATAAATCTATGCAAAAAAATAATAAAATGTATTTAATCTATATTTGTAGTTGACAAAACCTCTTTTTCTTATTCACCAACCAGCCACGATCATGCATTCTGTTCGCCAGAAAAATGCTGTTGCCTGCATATGCCTCAAAAAGACTGTAGCAGGATATTTATGTGATATTTACATTATCAGCAATAACATGTTCAAATCTCTGCATTGACTGTTTGTGTCATTTATCCTAGCCAATCCTTGGAGGAATTTAGTACTCCTCCAAGGATTGGCTAGGAGATGCCTTCATTGATTCACATGCTAATATATTATTAGCAGGTGGAGTGACTGATTGGTCATAAAGCTATGGAAATATTATGCTCCCGGCTAGTGTGTTAGATGGTGGAATATCAATCTATGTTTTCTAATCAATCACTCAATCATCTTTCAATATGGCCTTTCTATTCAAAATCAAGGGATACATCACACATATCCCACATATCATGGTGGCACACATGCTTGGCTCCCTACCAAAAATGGTGGATGTGACAGTGTGTCTGTGACAAGCATCACAAGTTTCCAGATGGGAGCGATTCAGAGATTACCTTTTCAGTGCTCACCATCCTTCTGTATCTCCACCTTGATTCCTCCTCTGAGTAATTGACTGCAGGGTAGCACGGGCTCTACGTGTGTGTGAGCAGCTTCTTTGATTAGATAGCAAGTATACTCTGTATTCAGCCACAGCACTGCCTGCCCCGACTGGCATAACTAATGAAGTGCCTCCCTGGGCTCTAGTGTGTGTGTGTTAGTGTGTGAATTTGTGATCTATAAAGTCAGGGTGCAATTAAAAGGGCTGTCAATGGTGTCTGCCATAACAAAGGCTTGGACTATCAGGATCGACCAGCCTCACACACACTCTACAGAGCAGGAGGGGGAGGCAGGGAGGATTGGGCATGTGGACGAGAGGAGACAGAAGAGTGAGGGGCAAGGGCCACAGAAAGGAGGAGGAGGAGAGGAGAGGAGAGGAGAGGAGAGGAGAGGAGAGGAGAGGAGAGGAGAGGAGAGGAGAGAGACAGAGAGAGAGTGAGAGAGAGAGAAAGAAAGAAAAATGGTGAAAGAAGAGAAATTCCACAGTAAGTAGGTAGTGAAACCCATCTGGTGAGCAGAAATCTGCAGCCCTAAAAAAGGCAAACTGATTCACAAAAGGGTGAAAAAAACAAGAGCTACAATGTGTGTTCTATGAAAATCGAAAGTTACGTCATACTTGTAGCCACAACCATTATAACCATTTGGGCTTTTGAAAGGCAACAATTGTGATGGACAGTTTTTTTTGTTGACATTTTCTGACATTTTATTCATAAAGCAGTCATCCAACCATTATCTATACTGCTTATCCTGTAGAGGGGGGCTGGAGCCAATCCTGGCAGAAAATGGTCAGAGGTGGGGAACACCTTGGACAGATCACCAGTCTGTCACAGGGCTGAGACATCAAGACAGACAAACACTCACTCTCACATTCACACCTATGGGCAATTTAGAGTCACCAGTCTAACCTGCATGGCCCTGGACTGTAAGAGGAGTAAACCCATGCAGACACAGGGTGACCATGCAAACTCCACACAGAAAGGCTCAGAGTCAAATGATTCAAACCAAGAGTCTTCTTGTGAGGCAAAAGTGCTGACCATGGCCTACTATGCCTCCCCACACAAAGCAATATCTTTATATTAAATAAATGATCATGCACCATGTAAAGGGACGTTCATAGTGACAAACTCCATGACCAAATCAACAAATTCAGCTCCATTTTGTATTTCAGTGTCATTGTTTTGGTGCGTTAGCCTGCAGATGTACTGTTTTATTTAGTCAGCTCTGACAAACTGTTTCTATTCTGCTTCCCCAGCATCAAACAAGAGACAAAGTCAGCAAGTAGCTGGGAACGTCGATTGAAGAGAAGCAGCTAAGTAGCAACTACCAAGTCAGATTTACTGGGATCATCACTAGGAAATGTTCCAGGTCAAGCCAAGATTGAAATTTCTTTAATCTTTGATTATTCTGTCCTTCTTTATTTAGACATTATGTCTACACTGTAAAAAAAAAAAAAATCCTAATTTTACAGCAATTTTCTGTTTTTTAAAAATACTATACAAAACTATAAATGTACCTTATCTGTAAATTAACAGCCAACATTTTATTTTAGGTATTAATTCAATAATGACAAAAAATGTTTATTTCTCGTTTTTAACAATAAATAAACTATATTTATTTTACATATTTTACATTTTCTTAAATTACAGAGAAATGTATGTAAAATTAAGATGATTAACAGTAATGAAATATGCTGCACATTATATAAAGGTTTATACCCATATTAAACATCTAAAGTTTTTCTCTGTAATTTTAAGGTAAATTTCATTAATTTCACATTTATGTGTAATTTTACATTTAAACTGTAATTAAATAAGTGACACATTATATACAGGTTTATGTCCTATATATAAAGTCGCACTCTCCTCGTCTGCCATCTTTCTGCCTCCAAGTCAAACACAGTACAAACCCAGGTTCTTCTTGGTCTGAGCTGACATTGCTCATCATTGAGACATGCTGCTTTAAGCTCTAATACATATGATATTCAAGTACAACGTTACCAGTGTTGAAATGAATGACAATGCATGCATTATCAAACTACAAATTGCTGCTGAATTGGTTAGACAGCAAAGCCAAACAGGATTCATGGCATCCACCCACCCAAGCATATAGACTATATTTATAGCATAAATATAGCAGCGCACTACACTGTACCAAATACGATTGTAGCAGGACAAGGTTTCGCACAAAAATGAAATATAAACCTGAAGATTTTGATGCACTCTTTAATCTCCCAATCTTGTTAATCTCATCACAGCTCACTCTGCCTATTACTGCCCTAAATGATTTTGTATTAATATGCTTGTAACAAGCACTATTAATGTTTGTTCATTCAATTTACTATTTGAATGTAAATAAATATTATGTGTTTGTTTTGTGTGCTACATATTTCCTATTAATTTCTAATTCATGCATTAAAGCATGTTGATTAGAAATTGAAGCGACAGAGAAACTATGCATATTCATAAAACTCATATTATTACATTTCAATATTCACACTAAAGCATGAGAAAGCTCAAAAAAGTGGGCAGAACACTCTGTTGAAGGAATTGCTATTGGCTCTCTCACCGTAATCCTTTGATCACGATTGGTTAATGAGCCTGTCATTCAGAAAACTGGCCAATGAGAACAGTGCATGGTCTTTTTGAAAATACACCCAGGTTGTTCTTCTCCTGTGAGGCTGGTGGCGCCAGGTCTGAACAGTCTGACGTTACTAATGGATTACTTGGATTAATATCTATATTATTTTATATCTGCTTGCCAACGTCCTTTTTGATATGTGGGATGTAAACGGAGAACAAAAGAAGAAAAAAACTGGGATATAAAGTGACTGGTATTTGAGTGTGTGTTAGAGCATTTTTTTGGTTATCATTGCAGTTGTTTGGGAAAATCTTGCAACACCAATTACCTCAACTGTAAACTTCAGGGGGACTAAAACCTTCACCTGATCTTTCATTGGCATGAAGGTGGTTAATGACAGGATTTTCATTTAAAGTGAATTATTTCTTTGAGGTTGTTTAATGAAATGGTGAAAAGTGAAATGCTTCTTTTTAAGGATTTTTTAACTAATTCTGTGTATGTATGTATTTCTCTAGATACACCAAAGATTTGGCTGATTACAGGCAATTTGGAGGAGGATTCCTCTGTATCACCTCTGGTAGATATTGATTGAACTTTTTTGATAGGTTTTAATTTTACTCAAGAATACACTACAGGTTCAATTCTAAATTACAACTGCAATGCAAAAACTATTGACACTGTAGTGTACAGAGCCCCCAGAGGACAGAAGAGTTCAGTATTTACAGTGTAAAACTGAAATGGAACAGAACAGCACACACAATACAACAGTACATTTGTTGCTTTCTCCACCTGTGTCGAAGTTGAACATGACGTCATGATAATAATGCTACAAACCAGATGAAGACACGTGGAAAAATGCCATTTTTAATTTAGTTCTTACTGGGGAGCTCTGAATATATGGTTAACATTGTTAATATACATCTGAATACATTAAATTAAAGGTAGTGGTATGTAATAACAAGCATTGTCACTTATTTTAAGATTTGTGCTAATAATAATTCAGGAGAAAATTGTGAAACAGATTTTTGTCAGCACAACCTTGAGCATTTCCACTTTATTGAAAGTGTGTAAAACTATAAAATATTTTTTTTCAGCAGAACTTTGGACATTGTCACTTTATTTGAGGTGTGTAATCCTAATAATTTAGTAAAAAAGCTTTAAAATAATTGTATTTTACTGCAGAAATGTTGACATTGTCACTATATTGAAGGTGTTTTATGATAATAAAGGAAAAACCTATAATAACTGTGTTTTCCTGCAAAACCTTTTTAAAATTTATTGTTTTTGCACATTATTTAAATTAGGATTTTCTACTTTATTTTTACAGTTTGTGTTTGGCTGCCAGTCATTTACCGTTTTTTTACAGATGTTTTTTTTTTTTTTAGTGCAGTTTCTTTTTGTTTTTGAAAACCTAAGAAAACACTGCAGTGGCAACGGGTTGGTGATTCCTTTTATAAACATTTTTTGTTACACTTCTTAAATTTCTCTTTTCATTCTGATGACAATGAATATAAATCAGCCATCTGTGGCAGCAGCAAGCCTTAAAAAAGCATGACCAATAATTTTATTTAGCCCAAATAAATCCACCGGATGACCAACCAGTCAACCTTCTTCCTACTCGCCTGCAGTCTGTCCTTGCACTCAAGAAGACTATTCAAGAAAATTACAACTAAAATGATGCTGCATGCTGCAAGAGCTATAAGTAGAATTAATAAGAAGTCAGGCACTGTGTTCCAAGTATTCTAGAGGAGTGGCTTTGGAAGATCCAAATGGTGACATTTCTTCAGTAGTCTACTTCCAAAATTGAGCTTCCTGTTGGTTTTTCCAGGATAACCTACCTTACTTTTGAAAATCATTAACTTAGCGGCAGTGAACATTAGCATTTTCACACAGATAATGATAAATGTGTCCTCATAACAGCAGAACTGACAATTTGTCCTTAAAAGAAAAAAAAAAAAAATCGCTTTCCATGTTCTTATGAAATCATAGCCAACATTTAAGAAGCACACCATATCAAACTTTTATCCAAGTCTATTTTTAATTTAATTGCCATATTCAACTCAGATTTTTGTTTACAGAAATCAATGAACATATGTGACACAGTACATTTACATCTGACATGTGCATGCACACACAAGCACACACAAATCACCTGTCCCTCCCCTCCCTCTCAGAGCAGAATGCGGTATTTGAGGGCACGGGGGACCCTGTTGATGACGAGGCGTCCGTCATAGCTGAGAGAGGCAAAGAGCCAGGGGTCAGCAGATGACCACTCCGCTGCATACACACTGTCCTCGTGTTCCTCATAGGTGGACACCACACTGTCCTTCAGGGGCTCCTTACCCCTGGATCACATGTACACAAACACAAAGAGGTAACCTACTGAATATGGAAGAACATTAATGTCAGACTCAGTGAAGTCAGATAACACCAAAAGAGGCGGCATCTGCTGACAACTGGAGAATATTGACTTTCTTTAGTCACCATTTCCCACTCCAGCCCCCACAGTGCTGGGTCAGTTCTCCCACTGCTACAACAGTGTGACAATAAATTAAATTTAAGAATTATGATCCAACATTATTTCATCCCAAACTTCTCCCAACCCCAGTGCTGTAAGTAGTCCTAAGGGAAACAGTGACATACATATTTGGATTTATTTTACACATGAACTACTTCAGACAGAAAGTAGCTGCTCCATCTGGGCTGCAGCCTAAAATAAAAGCATTCATACAAATTTACTGTGAGGGTATGACTTTGCATTAGTTAGTCTCGAGGATATCACAGCACCACAGTACCACAGAATTTGTAAAATCTATGCCAATGAGTAGTGAAACTGTGATGGATACTCATGTTGAAGTAAAGGCTAGTTCAAGTTTTCTGCCTCTTCAAGAGTCCATGTGACCTACAGGGTGCAAGGATTCGCACAAACGTCCACATGCAGTCGATAATGACTGTTTTTTTAAATGTTGATCAGACAAATACCACAAAGGATCTCTTGCTGTCATTAGGTTGCCATCATGCTTTCTGATGCATATGTGTATAACATGTCCACATGTGCATGCCCAAGACTGTAGCATTAATACAGCATGTGTCTGTGCCCTCAAACTGGGTCTGTGTCCATTTTCTGGCAAGTAGAAACCATGAATGGGCCAGATCCTCTAACTAAGACACTTTTATTTTAGTTTTACCTTTCATTTCTCACCTTCTCCACATTAATATCACTACACAGCTAAACTGACAGAGGCCAAACAGAAAAGAACCATAATTTGAAATCTGCTTTGCACAGGCTCCTCAAAAATAATTAGCATCCTTAAATATGACCGAAATGTTCAATTTTAAAGAGAAACATAGAAATTCAGAAAATAGTCCAAGCAGTGGAGGACTTCTGTACATAGTAATCCAGGTACTGTGGAGTGGTCACGTACTGTACATAGAAGAGGGGTCAATAACTGTAGTGGAAAGGTTAAAACTAAAGCTGAGTGCTGGTGATTAGAAAGAAGAGTTGATAATTGTGGATGAGAGTCAGTCATTGAGTATCATTTAGTTATGGATGAGAGATGGAGGAAAATTTGGAAGCACAGAATGATAACCATTACAGCTGATCTCCCTGCAATTTTTAAAATCAACTTAAAGTCAACTCTTGAAGTGTTTTGACAGTAGCATATTTTTACTGTTATACCTCTCCACTTGTATCATTCTGAGTGTCAAAGCATGTGAACATGAAGGTTCAAGCAGTCAGCATTAATCTTAGGAGGGCTACTATTAAATGAACAGTTTGGAATATGCTGCATGAGTTTGTAGACACTCTAGTATCTCACTTTGTTTCATTAGGTTCCTTGTAGCAGAAATGTACAAGAGGTATAACTAAAATAAAAACTTAGCAGAAATTAGAATATAGAACCAAAGCTGAAAAAAGAATAGCACCATCCACTAATTATCTTCCTCTAGTGTCGCAATTAGTTACCAGTCTAACATAAGTGTACAAGTGTTGTTAGAGCAAAGAGCAGAGCATGACCACAGTTTATATCTGCACTGTATTTTTTAAAAGATAAAACAAGACAGGATAAGGCAAACTTTATTAATCCCCAAAGGGAAATTCAGGTTATACAGTTCTGCACTGTCCCTGTGCCCTAGTCACTCACCTTTCTTTTTAACCTACACCCATGGGAACTGGCTGCAGTGTCTGCCATAGTCTTCACTGCCTGCTTTAGGCTCAGCCCTCTTACACCCAGTTCTGTTAACAGGGACAAGACTGACCTGCCAACAAAGCCCCCACAGTCAGCCTCTACTGGGAAGACATTAGGTTGCCAACAGTGCTCCTCTGTCTCTGCAGCCAGCTCTGTATTTTTAAACTTTATAGGCCATTTCTGCTGCACCATGCCCATGATACTGTCAGCTCCACAAACTCCACAATCCTCTGTGCTTCTGACCACTACACAAGAACTGGTCTTAGATTAGTGGTAGTTGTCTCCTGAGACTATGAGCTGCTTTCCTAAATGTATTCTCGCTTGCCGTCCCTCCCAGCCTTTAGCCCCGTGCCAGGTCAGTTCAAAGTTGTAGCTGGTGTATATACTTCCTTTCATTTAAAACCACTGCGTAGCTGACATCAAACTATCTTTGAAAACAAAAAAAACACTTGCTGCAAATGTTTAGATCATTATTAATTATTATTATTAATCCATCCATCATCTATACCCACTCATTCCTAATTAGGGTCACAGGGATCTGCTGGAGCCTATCCCAGCTCTCTTTGGGTGAAAGGCAGGGGGTACACCCTGGACAGGTCATAATAATTATAATTATTTTTATTGTTATCTTCTAACTAGCCCCAGTTGCTCTTACTTGTCTTCGTGGTGATTTTCCTCCCCTTCGCTGAGCTCATCATCATCCACCAAGTGTCCGAAAGGCTCTGATGAGATGGACACCATGTTGGAGAGGATGAGGCGGCTGTCACTGCTGGCTGTCAACACCAGCTGGTCATGGCTATGGTTATAGCGGACGCTCCACACCCTGGCACAAAAACACACATTTATCAGATGTGCATTTCGAATCTAACAATGTAGTGCATTGCATTCAGGTATGGACACATTCACACTTCTTTCATTGCTCCAACAATGTGGGTAAAGATGCTGAATGCAGTGATTTTGCAATAGTACCATTCATATACGTTGTTTGCATGTATGGGCAGATCAATTATGCTGACACACATATAGGTGTTCACGCCTGTGTGTACAGTATGTCTCTTTCACATGCAAATCATGCAGAAAATGCAGTAGTATCACAGTGGGATCCACAGCAACATATGCCTATCTGGGTGGGTGGTCTGATGCAAAAACAATGCCAATAAATATAGACCTTGATATTTAGGCTTAGTTCACATGGATTGATGATCATTATCATAAAAGCCCTGAACCTAGTTTTATTTGCTGTGGGGTTTTTTTTGCAATCACATTCTTTCTCACCTTTCCTCCCTTCCTTTCTCCTTTATTGTTCCTCTCTTTCTATTTTTCTGACTGTCAAGTCAATACTGTCTCCCCTCTCTTACTCTCTCTCTCTCTCTCGCTCACTCTGTGAGCCAAGGGCGCAGCTCAGAGTGTGGTCCCAGTTCCCATACAGGGAGGGATTGAGGGATAACCAAGGCTGTTGACAGAAAATCAGCCTCAGCCACGCCATTCCCCGGGCTCCCCTAATCCGCTTCCCTGCTAAAAAATAGTCCCTAATACCCCCAGCAGCCCTGAGGCCATATCCTGGCTGCGCTATGAAAAATGAACATGCACAATACACATACAGTCTCAGGGAAACACCGACACATATATGCATCATACTAAAGATAAGGGTACACACTGGGCAAATACAAACATACAGTATGCATATATATTATAGAAATGATTGAATGCACACAAATGCTTGTAGCCACACAGAGATAAAACGATAGCCTTTACAAAAACACAGATGCCAGCACACATACAAAATAAAACTAGTTTTAAACTTAACCATAAAACCAAGTCTTAACCCTCCAACAGCCCTTTGAAGGTGTGTCAGAAAGTGAAGACTGGTTTAAGATGTCCTCACTGCCACGGTACAAAACTCCAACGGATCCTCAGAAGTACAGACACAGACACAGACACAGACACACACACACACACACACACCTATCTCCTATCTGAAGAGATCCCATCTGCAGCTATCTACAGTTATGGATATGTTTGCCAAGTCTATCTTTCTTTTTGAGATAATGCCCCCTCTAGTGTGTGGGTTCATATCATTGTGTATGTGCCTTTGTGTGTGAGCTTATGCCTTTATCAGGTGAGATTGGTGTGCTGCAGCAGTAGTCCAGTTTGGCTCATAGTCACACTGCTCATCTATTCAGCTCACACATGAGGAGGTGGGGTGGGGTGGTGAGGGGAGTGAGAGAGACAGAAAGAGAGAAAGTATGTATCTCCCATCCACACACACCACACACACCCTTCTGCGGTACAGTATGTTCAGCCTGAAGCTTCACAGAAGACAACCCAGAGCAGGACTGGGCTGCATCGGACCCACAAAGACTCAATCCTTACTGACAAAATGAGGTGCCTATTTAGTTAGTAATTAGTGTATTATTACCTTTTATTGCACCAGCAGTAGTTAGGGCATTTCATTAGTTAGGAAATAAACTCATTAATAAAACTAGAAACCAATCAAAGGTGGAGTGAAGGAGTTATCATGTTCATCATTAGTGTGTTTTCCTGAATGTATCTGAATTATCCTCTAATGGTAAATAAGAAGCTTTCTGTTGCAAATACAATTAGGCTAGAAAGAGGATTTTATGTTTTATATTCAAATAGTGAATAGTTATTTAATTTATACCCTATCCAACAATAAAAATTCCCAAAGTGAGCTGGGAGGACACTTTGACATTTGAAGCACTACTGAGCACAATAATAATAATAAAACTCAAATAATGCCTTGTTACAGAAACAAAAATTTGAAATGTACAACACACACAAACAATGCAGCACTTCTACTCTAATATATTTTCTCACTTACCTCTACAGACATCTGGTCATGTCAATAGTTTTGAGTTTGGGCTATGTACCACCCCCTGTTCACAGCATTTTAAAATGACATTTTAAAAATTCACCTTCAAAATCCCTTTCCAAAATCAGTGTTCGTACTTGTCTGGATATTCAACACAACATATTGTGTACAGTTTGCATATAAATTACTTCCTCAGTAGAAAGTGTTTCCATGAAAAACTGTTTTCAGTGATGCGTGTAACAGATGCGTTACACTAGATTTTGGAAACTAGTAGAGACTTGGTCCCATTTAGCCAAAACAGTACTGAAAATGGAGTGGGGGTGAATTAAATTCCAGCTGACACTGGACAGGATGTGTGGTAGATTGGTAGATAGATCGGTAGATAGATACACACACACACACCCTGGACCAGCCTATCACATGGCTGACACACAAACATTAACACTTAATGAGACAAGACAAACTTGGAATAGAAAATAAGAACTAACAAGCCACCTGGCTTAAGAAGAAAAATTACACCAAGCTGAACGAACAAGTGTTGTGTGATTGATTTCCTGATTTGAATGTTCTAATGAAGTTTAATTTGAAAATAATCCAACCTGAGCCCAGAGCTTCACGTAAAAATAAACACATTAATTAATTGATTAACAAAACACTATTTCAATGTGACTAATTCATATAATATTCAACATCAGCACATATTGTTTGCTTTCAGTGGCACCCATTCAAAATCCCCAAGACTCTAAAGCCTCTAAAGCAACAAATTTATCACACTTCATTAATCCACACTGAAACTAATGAAAGTGACTTTGTGACTTTGTGGCCAAGAATGTCGACCCAGAGAGTTTAACCCACCCAAAGTGCACACACACACACAGCTGTGAACACACACACCGTGAACACACATCCGGAGCAGTGGGCACTGCGGCGCCCGGGGAGCAGTTGGGGGTTTGGTGCCTTGATCAAGGGTCTCACCTCAGTCATGGTATTGAAGATTGAGAGAGCGCTGGCTATTCATTCCGCCCCATCAACAGTTCCCGCCAGTCCAGAGATTCGAACCCGCAACGGGTTACAAGTCCGACTCCCTATCCATTAGGCCACGACTGCCACCATGTTTGTGACATGGCAGGACAGTGACATGGCAGGACAAGAACAGGTTGTGATTCACTGTGACACTCAAGGGATGCTTCTGCAGGACAGATGCTTGTGCACATGGGAACTTAAACTTAGGACCACTGGTTCAAGGACAGTAGCCACTGTACTACCCACCCTCTCTGGAACCCCTCCACCCCACCAATCCACTCACCAGTGTGAGTGCTCCTCCAGGGTCTTGACAGGCTCCTGCACATTGCGGATGTCCCAAAACTTGACCTTGCAGTCGTCTCCACAGCTGGCCAGGTAGTACTGGCGGTTGGGGTTGAAGTCCAGGTCACGCACAAGCTGGCCATGGGCGTTCTCTATACAGTAGATCTGACTGGAGAAGAAAGAGAGAATAAGGGGGAGAAGAGAGAGGTGATTAAAACAAGTGACAAGACAAGAGGTAAAGACTGGAAGACAGAAAGATGAGAGGAGAGGCAGAGAAAAAAGAACAAGGTTTGGGGGGATAAAAATGAGAGTAAGCAGCTGGGAGGCAAACAAGGTATGAAAGAAAAGGAGAGGAAGAGGGAGATGAGGGGAGAGATAGCGTTAGAGAGAGGGGAATATGACTGAACAACAATAGGAGATAGAGAGAGAGAGAGAGAAAGTGATTCACAGGGTCCATACAGAGGTGAGAACACTCCCAGGCTAAATCAAAACCTCCTCTGTGAAGGCCAGTCTCAATAAAGAAGCTGACACCAGCTGTGGTAAATTATAAAGGCAAGACTAATAACTGCCCAGCCTTGGATTCCGGCTAGAGTGAAGCTAATAGAATGGCATGACAGAAGAAGAGACACTCTCACACTATATTTCCGGCCACCTCCTCTATCTATACATTCTCTTCAGCTCACCTTCTCTTTTGTATACTTATATCTCTCTCATATATATATATATATATACACACACCACAGGGACCACTGTTGCCTTCAGCTTCCACATCTTTTCTAGCTCTTCTTTCAGCCCTTGGTATTTCTCAAGCTTCTCATGTTCCTTCTTTCTGATGTTGCTATCACTTGGGATTGCTACATCTACCACTACGACCTTCTTCTGCTGTTTGTCCACCACTACTATGTCCGGTTGGTTAGCCATCAGCAGTTTTTCAGTCTGCATCTGGAAATCCCACAGAATCTTAGCTCGGTCATTCTCCACCACCTGAGGAGGTGTGTCCCATTTTGACCTCAGGACCTCCAGCTCATAGGCAGCACAGATGTTCCTGTACACTATAGCAGCCACTTGGTTATGGTGGTCCATATATGGCCTGCCTGCTAGCATCTTACAACTTGTTGTTATGTGCTGGATTGTCTCTGAGGCATCTTTGGACCTGGGGTCCTGCCTTGTGTGGTAGACCCCAGCCTCAATTTATCTTGTGCTCAGGGCCTGCTGATTCGTGCCTCTGTGCACATACAGAATCATGTACATACCAGGTTTGTACACACACACACACACACACACACACACACACAGACACACACAGACGCAGACACACACCACACATATATATATGTACACACAATGAATTCAGAAAATATTCATACCCCCTTCACTTTTTTCAATTTTGTTGCAGCCACATAATGAAAAAGTGAAACAGAATCCTTTGGCTTCTATGTTAACAAAGTGCCACTATTCAGAATATTTTAAACTGTACTGTGGAACCAGCCAGGTCTGTCCTTTAAGCTCCCTCCTTCTTGTTTTAGTGATCAAGCCACTAGCTATCACTATGTCTGGCAGTGGGGAGATACACGGCATCTGGAGAGGTGACGTTGAACACAAGGTCTCGCTTTATACGGACGACCTTCTTTCATTTATTTCAAATCTGCTCATGTCATTATCAGTAGTACTCAAAGTGTTGGGCTCTTTTAGTTAGTTTTCAGGATACAAACTCAATTTAAATAGTGAACTGTTTCTGATTAATAAGGAGGCTATAGGTCTTGATTATGCGAAGCTCCCCTTAAGAGGGGTCACTAACCATTTAAACCCTCTGGGGTATACATTCTACCCTGGACAAGTTTTGACATGCCCTGACTTTTGTGCTTTTTTCAGTTGTTTTTAAACATATTAATGGCTAAAGTCAGATAACACTGTAATCAGCACAAACTGGGCTACAATAATATGTGAACAGCAAGTTTATACATGATTGTGTTTTTGAGAAAACAGCGTTTACGCATGGTTAGTGAAAAACTACAATTTATAAGTCACTGAAATTAGGCCATAAAACACATACGTAACATTGGTTCACAAGACTTATGAGAACTGCATTTTGTAGCCTAGAGTGTTTGCTTCAAAATGATGTGAAAATCATCTTGTTCACAGAAAAAAATATACAGATTTAAATTTTCTAAGACACTTTTTTTGTAGAAAGGCCATTATGCAGGAAGTCATGCCTGATCATATTTTAATCATGTGATTCACCTGAGAAGAAAAAGACCCGCATAATGACCCTTTCAGTCAGGAATGTGGTTGAGGGAATTAATGCAATGCAATGCAGATGCAAACGTTCATTATCTGAGTCACTTTCTTCCTCTGACGAGAAAGTAAACTCTTCGTCGCTGTCCACAACCATCCAAAATGCTTCTTCACCCGCGTAATGTGCCATCATCCAAACGTGCAGAAAAAGTGAGTAAATTCTATGATGAAGTTTGACGTTTTATGCCATTTCTCGGGGGGGTGTACATAATTACCTGGCTCACCTCAGATTATTTCCATATGAACAGTGCGCTCAGTGCGAGGTGGGATCACATTAGCTATAATGAGGTGACACAGGAGAAACCGTACTGCTCCTTACTTTCATACGGATTACATGAAAAGTGATGATTTGTTTTCAACTTGAATTGTTTCATTTCAAAGAAGACATTTCAAGCTTTCTAGCCATATATTTCTCATGTTTTTGAGGCAAGTATTTGCTGAGATTTAGGTTGTTTTATTTACGTGTCTGTGAAGAGAGATGACAGAGACAGAGAAGACAGAGCGCACCCTGTCTGCTTTCTTTATTTTACAAAAGCAGTGTTTTGTTGTTATTATAGTGACTGTATACAAATAAAACTAGACCCTTTACAGATTCGAATGATATATGATTCTTATTTGTACAATCAAAACTGATTTAAGTTTTAATTTAAGTTCGTTTCGGCGTTATCAGAAGAAAATGCCGCAAAACGCGCTGGCACGTTCGTCGACCCCTGGGAGTTAACTACCTTGATGTATCTGTTACCAGACAAGGAAAACCTTTCTCCAAAGACCTAAGGAGGCAGGGGGAATGGGTCTGCCCAATTTCCATTACTATTAATGGGCCCCAAATATTTATTGTCTGTAGCACTGGAAGCACTTCCACTTAGAGCCAACATCCCCAGCGTGGGTCATTATGGAGACTCACACTGGAAGCACAGTTTCCTTGCCTCCAATTTTAGGTGCACCCCTTTCACTTGCTTCCTCCTTCCCATTAGCAGCCCATTAGTTCAGCTGACCCTTAAAATTTCGTCTCAGTTCAGGAAAACCTTTTGGTTTCCAGGCCTTGTCACTTCAAAGTTCAATTGCGGCTAACCACCTGTTCCCTCCCTCAGTGGCTGATGGCGCATTTCGTGTATGACACAAGAAAGGTTTGAAATGGTTTGCTAATTTATATTTTAACAGTCAATCCTGCTTCAAGACCTGTATAATCTAATTTCCAAATTACACTCTCCTTCTTTAGTAGCTATTTGATCTACCTAGGAACAAGACCTCCAGTTCACTATGACAGATGAGGTGTGGGGTTCTATTCTTAATTCCATGCATTCCTCGTCAATGTGTGCACAACATGCAGTTTTGCAATTTAAATTTGTCCACCATGTGCACTTATCTAAGGTTAGACTAGCATGCATACACCCTGACACTGATCCAACATGTGAAAAATGAAAGAGTGTGCCTGCTTAACTGTTCCACATGTATTGGTCTTGGCCAATTTTTGGAAGTCTGTTTTCCAGACTATTTCTGAAGTCCTGCATTGTTACATTGAGCCAGACCCCCTTTGTGCCATTTTTGAGGTTGTCCCAAATCTGGATTTGCTGAGATCCAAACTTAAGTGTGTTATCTTGTTTTTATCTTCACTGCCCAGATGAACAGTTTTACTTAAGCGGAAGGACTCTGCCCCTGTCTTCCATGCACACTGAATAAGGGATTTTATATTGTGCATGAACGTTAAAAACATCAATACACTATTTTAGGATCAGAAATCAAATTTTTATAAAGCATAGCACCCCTAACTGACATTTTTTGAGAAACCCACCATTATCACCTATGTCCCTCTGGCTCACTACTCCCTTAAACCACTTATTATTATTACTACTAATATTAGCTTAAAATTCTATATTTAATTCTAATTCTTTCCTATGTACTTTTAAGTTGTCTTTCATTTCTGTAAAGCATGTTGAATTACTCTATATATGAATTGTGCTATACATTGTACATGTACACAATTATATATTTCAGTCAATAAAAAGACCTTTGAAAGAAAATAAAAAACTGAAGTATCACATTTACATAAGTATTTATTCTCTTTGCGACAACACATGAAAATTAGCTCAGGTGCCTCCCATTTGTCCGGATCATTGTTGAGATGTTTCTACACCTTGATTGGAGTCCACCTATGGTAAATTTAATTTATTGGACATGATTTGGAAAGGCACACACCTCTTAGGTCTCACAGCTGGCAATGCATATCAGAGCAAAAATCAATCAAGCCATAAGGTCAAAGGAACTGCCTGCAAAGCTAAGAGACAGGATTGTTGATGGACACAGAGCTGGGGAAGACTTCAAAACATTTCTTCTGAACTGAAGGTTCCCAGGAGCACCGTGGCCTCCATAATACTCAAATGTCAAAAGTCTGGCACAACCAGGACTCTTCCAATAGCCGGTCAACCAGCCAAGCTGAGCAATCATGGGAGAAGGGCCCAGAAGGTGACCAAGAACCTGATGGTCACTCTGACTCAGCTCCAGAGATCCTGGGTGGAGATTGGACAATGTTCCAGAAGGACAACCGTCACTGCAGCCCTCCACCGATGTGGGCATTTATGGCAGAGTGGCTAGATGGAAGCCTGTCCTCTGTGCAAAAAAAAGCTGCTTGGAGTTTGCAAAACAAGCACCTGAAAGACTCTTAGACTGTAAGGAACAAGATTCTCTGGTCTGATGAAACAAGGATAAAATGTCTGGCCTTAATTCTAAATGTTATGTCCACAGGAAACCAGGCACCTCTCATCAGTTTCCCAATACCATCGCAACAGTAAAGCATGGTGGTGGCAGCATCATGCTGTGGGGGTGTTTTTCAGCAGCAGAGACAAGGAGAGGGTTGAGGGATTGCTGAATGGAGCAAAATACAGAGATATCCTCGATGAAAACCTATTCCCCAGCACCCAGGAGCTCACACAGGTTCACCTTCCAGCATGACAACAATCCTAATCACACAGCCAAGACAACACAGGAATGACTTAGGGACAACTCTGTGAATGTCCTAGAGTGACCCAGGGAGCCCAGGGAGGACTTGAACCCTATCAAACATCTCTGGAAAGACTTGAAAATGGCTGTCCACCAATGGTCCCAAATCCACCATGACCATGCTTGAGAGGATTTGCAAAAAGAATAAAAAAAAAAAATGGAAGAAAATCCCCCAATCCAGGTATGTAAAGCTTGTTGGTCACACCCAGAAAGACTCAAGGCTGTAATTGCTGCAAAAGGTGCTTCAACTAAGTATTGAGTAAAGGGTAGGAATACTTATGTAAATGTGATTTTCCTTTTTAATAAATTTACAAACATTCCCAAAATTCTGTTTTCACTTTGTCATTATGTGGTACCAAGTGTGTCCAAATACTTTGTGAACACACTGTATACAAAGTACAAAGAAACTAGATAGGTGGGTGGACGGACGGGCGGATGGATGACCGACTGATAAATAGACAGACAGATAGATGAATATGTGTGTGTAAGCTGCTGGGGGATCAAAGAATTACTTGAAAGTAAAGATGTGCTTCTACAAGAGAATTCAACACGAGCCTGTAAAAAAAAAAAATCACTACTTGTTTCCTTCAACACCATTTCATCTCCAGGCTAGCCTTGAAAAGCTTAGTTTGGTTTTGTTCAGCAGAGTGAAAAGCTTCAGTGTTATGGCCCAGCTGGATGCCAACAGCAGCTAGCCAGCTAACTAGTCGCCCCACTGATCACGTTAGGCAATTAACATGCTAATTAAAAATCTCATTAAAATAAGGGAGGTATAAGAGAATGACCTGGGGCAGACCACTGGGCTTCAATTAGGTCAAGACAACGCAGAGACTGTGTGCGCCTCTGTGAGTGTGAATGTGTGTGTGCTCATAAGTGCCGCTGCTGCCACAGGACCTTCCAGTCTATGTTCCATGAACACACAAGGCTTTCAGTTTACATTCTAAATATTCTGTATAAATGAGAGCATATAAATTGATATTTGGTTTTCCTTTGTTAACAGGCATATGCACAAACAGTGATCCCTGTCAGAAAGATTTCCCACCCCAGTTACACCATTGTGTTAAATATGTAATCTGAATATGTCAGGATTGAGTTGTGTCTCAGTTGCATATAATTTCCAGGTGTTGAATATGTAGTGCATCCTCACTGGAGAAAAGACAGAATATTGTACAGATCTATAATGACCTTTTTAAGGGTGGTGTTGATAGGCACCATTTTCCTTCAATGCAATACACCACAACAGCACAGGAGCTACAAATACAAACTGAAACAATCTATGGAACATGTTAAATGGATAAATAACATGGATAAATCTTTTTTCTGATTGGATAAATTTCCTATGGCAGTAGTGTTCAAGTTATTGTTGCGTTGATGTCACACAATTTCAGGTATATATAAATCTATAAATTGGATGGTATGCCTGTGAAACTATTCAAATTTGCCTACCACACAAAATTTATGGTAACTGTATGGTAGCAATTAAAAAATATACAAAAATATTAGATTTAATAAGCAATATAGAAAATGTTTAGAGTCATATGTGTCATGTTTAGTTGGCTAAGATACCCAAATCACATCAAATGTCATTGGGGCATGTTGTATTAGCTGAGGAGAATGTTGATGTCAAATTAAATTCAAACCAGTGTCTGTATTTGGCTCATGTCTGTCATTGATGAACACCACTTAATATGTTTACGTATTTCAGTAAGACCAACAAAGTGATGGCTCATCTTGATTAGAAAGATCTGGCTGCATCGCTTTAGTTCCAGGAGCCCAAATTTTGCAAGGTTCATGCATACAATATTAATTATTTATCAATGAATCCAGCATTCATATCTTAGAACTGAAGTTATTTCAGCTTAAGCTATATCATTGAAAGCTGAACCCAAATGGATTTAATCAGTGGACTGCAAGGGATTCTGATGTGATAACTAGACTGGATACTGGATTTAATCAGATTCAGATTCTGTAAAATTGTGTTGCAAAAAAATAAATAAATAAAAATGACAAAACCTGTGATAATTCCCATCCTTTTTAAACTTATATTCAGATGCATTTACTTTTGACAAATGCTTTATGGTTTATTTATTTATTGATTACTTTTGAGGGGAGAATTTTAAGGAACTGTTGCTGATAAGAACATATGGAGTGTATGTGTTCTTATCAGCAACAGTTCCTTAAATTATATTAATTAATTATTAGAAACACGCATGTCACAACTGGCAGTGTTCTAATCTGAGTGAACTTGGAACTCCTGGTGAACTTTAATTTTGAGCTGGGGCAGATGATTTATTTACAGTGCTCCCTGCCTCTCCTGAGTGTGTCTCTGAGATAAAAGGCATGACCCTGGCTGTAGGGTGGCTGCTGTTCAACCCAGCCCACTGTAGAAAGGGACGCATTCGCTGCATGAAAAAGAAATAGAGCAGGAAATTGGGTTAGTTTCACTCTTCCCTCTTCTGGTGTCTCTGATCAGACACACTTACTCACTCACTCACTCACTCACTCACACACACACACACACACACACACACATGCACACACACACACACACACACACACACACAATCTCTCCATTGGCCCAAGCTAACAGTGGAGAGAACTTGGACTTTTTGCATATATGCATGTGTTTGTGTTTGAATACGGAGGATTAGAGCTGTGGCCAGCCTAAGCCACCAAACACACTCAATCTGAAGTCATCCAGCGAGCTAGGCTGAAAGTGTGTGTATGATGGGGGGGCTGATGAGGGGACAGGGGACCTATTACACACACTGTTAGGCCCAGACAGATAAAAGCATAAAACTAGGAAAACACATTCCCCCAAATACTGTTATGTGTGTAAATACAAAAGAAGATATAGATGTGTAAGAGGGACAGTCAAAGGACAATACAAAGGACAGTCAAAAACACATTTGGCCATCATATACACACAAACACAGACACACACATAGTCCTGGCTTAGTCTGGGGGTGATAAATCTCCCTGCTGAGGGGATCGACTGGAACACAGACGCTCACAGTGACACTCAAACTCAGTCTCACACTCACTCACTCACTCACTCACTCACACACTCACACACTCACTCACTCACTCACACACTCACACACTCACTCACACACTCACTCACACACTCACTCACACACTCACTCACACACTCACTCACACACTCACTCACACACACACACTCACACACACACACACACACACACACACACACACACACACACACACACACACACACACACACACCTCTGTTTCTATGGCAACCACTGTGGGGTGGGAGGGGGAGAAAAGAAAAATCGAATCAAAAGAAGAGAGCAATCATTTCATCGCTGATCAAAATTAAAGCCTGGCTTTGAGATGGAGCTGGCAGGTAAAGAAAGATGGGAGGGAAAAGGCAGGTAGGTGGGGAGAGGGTGGAAGAGAAGGTGAGTCTGCCTGTGCATAAAAGTAAGGGATCATTACATCAAGCAACCTAAATGACTGGGAGATTTTCATGTGAAGTGTTAACAAAATCAATGAGAAAAAAAATTAACAACTGACTATGTGCAAACCTCAATGCAACCACAGGGGGGCACAATCCAGTGTCTTCATGTGCCGGTCCCAAGTCCGGGTAAATGCAGAGGGTTGCGTCAGGAAGGGCGTCTGACGTAAAATTTCAGCCAAATCAAATATGCGAATCACAAATACGACTTCCAAACTGGATCGGTCACGGCCTGGGTTAACAACAACCGCCACTGGTGCTGTTGACCTACAGGGTGCCAGTGGAAATTGGACTACTGTTGGTTGAAGAAGGAGAGGAGGAAGGCGTGTTTGTGGGCAAAGAGAGAAGAGGAAGGGTAGGAGTGTAGGACTTAGAGTAGGGACTTTGAATGCAGGGACTTTGTCAGGGAAAACTAGAGAGTTGGCTGATATGATGGAGAGAAGAAAGGTGGATATCTTGTGTGTTCAGGAGACTAGGTGGAAAGGTAGCAAGGCTTATAGGTTAGGAGCAGGGTTCAAGATGTTTTATCATGGTGTGGATGGAAAGAGGAATGGAGTAGGAGTTATCCTGAAGGAGGATTTTGCTAGGAATGTTCTGGAAGTGAAGAGAGTGTCAGATAGGGTGATGAGTCTGAAGCTGGAAGTTGAAGGTGTGATGTTGAATGTTGTCAGTGGTTATACCCCACAGGTATGATGTGAGTTAGAAGAGAAGGAGAAATTCTGGAGGGAGATGGATGAGGTGATTCAGGGTATCCCTAGTGGTGAGAGAGTGGTGATTGGGGCAGACTTCAACGAACATGTTGGTGAGGGAAACAGAGGTGACGAGGAAGTGATGGGTAAGTTTGGTATGCAGGACAGGAATGCAGAAGGACAGATGGTGGTAGACTTTGCAAAAATAATGGAAACGGCTGTAAAATGAACACATTTTTCCAGAAAAGAGAGGAGCATAGGGTGACATATAAGAGTGGAGGCAGGAGCACACAAGTTGATTACATCTTGTGCAAATGTTTCAACCTGAAAGACTGCAAAGTAGTGGCTGGGGAGAGTGTAGCCAGACAGCATAGGATGGTGGTGTGTAGGATGAAGCTGGTGGTGAGGTAGATGAAGGACAAGGGCAGAGCAGAGGACCAAGTGGTGGAAGTTGATAAAGGAAGAGTGTTGTGTGGCTTTCAGGGAGGAGCTGAAACAGGCTCATGGAGGTCAGGAGGTTCTTCCAGATGACTGGACAGCTACAGCTAAAGTGATCAGGGAGACAGGTAGGTGGGTACTTAGTGTGTCATCTGGAAAGAGGAAAGCAGATAAGAAGACTTGGTGGTGGAATGAGGAAGTTCAGGAGTGTGTTAAGAGGAAAAGGTTAGCTAAGAAGAAGTGGGACACTGAGAGGACAGAAGAGAACAGACAGGAGTACAGGGAGATGCAACGTAAAGTGAAGGTAGAGGTGGCAAAGGCCAAACAAAGCGCGTATGAGGATTTGTATGATAGGTTGGACACTAAGGAGGGAGAGGTGGATTTGTACAGGTTGGCGAGGCAGAGAGACAGAGATGGGAAGGATGTGCAGCAGGTTAGGGTGATAAAGGACAGGGGATGGAAATGTGTTGACAGGTGCCACAAGTGTGATGGAAAGATGGAAGGAATACTCTGAAGAGTTGATGAATGAGGAAAATGTCAGAGAGCACAGAATAGAAGAGGTGACTGTTGTGGAGCAGGAAGTAGCAAAGATCAGTAAGGATGAAGTCAGGAAGGCGATGAAGAGGATGAAGAGTGGAAAGGCAGTTGGTCCTGATTACATACCTGTGGAGGTATGGAAAGTTTTAGGAGAGGTGGCAGTATAGTTTTAGACTGGGCTACTTAACAAGATCTTGGAGAGTGAGAGGATGCCTGAGGAATGGAGGAGAAGTGTACTAGTGCCCATCTTTAAGAACAAGGGAGACGTGTAGAGTTGTGGAAACTACAGAGGAATAAAGCTGATGAGTCACACAGTGAAGTTATGGGAAAGAGTAGTGGAGGCTAGGCTGAGGTCAGAAGTGAACATTTGTGAGCAGCAGTATGGTTTCATGGCAAGAAAGAGAACCACAGATGCAATATTTGCTTTGAGAATTCTGATGGAGAAGTACAGAGAAGGCCAGAAGGAGCTGCATTGTGTCTTTGTACATTTGGAAAAAGTGTATGACAGGGTGCCGAGAGAGGAGCTGTGGTTTTGTATGAGGAAGTCTGGAGAGCAAGAGAAGTATGTTCGAGTGGTGCAGGACATGTATGAGAGCTGTAAGACAGTGGTGAGGTGTGCTGTAGGGGTGACAGAGGAGTTCAAGGTGGAGGTGGGACTGCACCAAGGATCAGCTTTGAGCCCCTTCTTGTTTGCTGTGGTGATGGACAGGCTGACAGATGAGGTTAGACAGGAATCTCTGTGGACCATGATGTTTGCAGATGACATTGTCATCTGTAGTGAGAGCAGGCAGCAGGTGGAGGAAAATCTAGAGAGGTGGAGGTTTGCTCTGGAAAGGAGAGGAATGAAGGTTAGCCGCAGTAAAACAGTATGGGTAACATCAGAGGGACAACTCATGTTAGATGTTTTGGAGAAAAAGCCAGGGAAGCCAGATTGAGATGGTTTGGACATGTTCAGAGGAGGGACAGTGAATACATTGGTAAAGGACGCTGAGGTTAGAGCTGCCAGGAAAGAGGCCTAAAGGAAGACCAAAGAGGAGGTTCTTGGATGTAGTGAAGAAGGACATGAGGATAGTTGGTGTGGGTGAGGAGGATACAGAGGATAGGGTTAAATGGAGGCAGATGATTCGCTGTGGTGACCCCTGAAGGGAGCAGCTGAAAGGAAAAGAAATCGACTATGTGAAAATCTCCAGAAAATAATATCACATCCCCAATGATTCATTTTCTAATTAAAGTTGTCAACTGTAAATGATACTGTAACAATCATGTCATAATGTAGAAGTGACTACTTAAAGTTTAAAGGGTGTGTCTTTTAGTCTTGCCCAAACCTAACAAATAGTTAAAAAAAGATTAAGCAGTATAATCCACTAGAAACTGCAAAACTTGCTTACTGGCTACAGTACTGAAGGTGTTCCCATGAGTTCCAAGGCCAAGAGGTTACATTAAGACAAACATTCATAGCTCTTGCATCCACTGTGTGGAAGCAGCTCTCTTCTAGATTTGGGAAGATTTACATTGCAACAACCTCTGTTTATGTTATCCAAGATTATGCTATGTTTTTCAAACATGTAAGTTTGTCCTCATTCAAGAACCATTTTTTAAATGAAAAACCACTTAAAAATGTGAATTAGTGCATAACTTGAGCAGCTATGCAGAGGTAAAAGGAAATAACAATATGAACTCACATTTTGCCTTATTATACTTTTAACGCTGGAACTAAGCAGCTGTATGCTGCACTACAAAAACAACACACTGCACTGTCTTCAATGGAACAACAACTGATAAGCATGCTGTATCCTTAGCCTTATGTGATAGGGCCACTGAGTGCATATTGAAGAGCTGTTTTTCAGGGTTATAATTTTAAAATGAGCCAGTTACAAATACAAGAAACAGCCTTGAATGGAGCTAACAATAACCTGTCAACTAACCAATCTGCTGTTAGCAGAAGATTTCAGCTGGCAAAACTGGCCAAAACTGATTACAAAGGAGAATCAGGATTTTTTCTGTCTGAAATCAAGGATCCACTATACCAAAAATCACTGATAATACTGAGTGGTTAATTTGTAACCATTATAACTGTGAACTGCATATGTACTGTGTAAGAACAGAAAGCTTGACAGGCATAACAACAGCAAGAGCGAAGATGTGCTGGTATAAATTAAAAAGATATTCTGGTTCACTTTTATTCTTTAAATTCAATGTCTGCATACGGTCATGACTACACTATCATGAGAATGCATGCACATCATGATGGTTCATGTCTAATGAGGGGGAGGGGCACATGAAAAGGTTACAGATGATCAATTTGACAGCAGCAGGGTTCAAAAGGTCACATTGGAATCAACACTGGCACACCACTATTTCAAAAACAGCTGATATCTTTTGTATAATACCTCATATCTGAATGTGAAATATGATACTTCTAATAGGCAATGCTTTTTGCATAATGGTGCTATATTTGAATATGTGAATAAAATATAATGGAAAAGGCTTTAGAATAATAGTTTACCCTGGGTACCTTATCATTATGGAAGCACTGCCAAATCCACTGAATAGGTGGAATGAAAAGGCTGTTTTTGGTCAGGTGGCATACAGCAGGAGCCTGTCTTGTTAATTTTTGATGCTGCCTACGTTTTTGTCTTTGTACCAACAGACAGCTGGCTTTTAACCTGGACTGTGATAGAGCAAATAGCAGCACTATCAATCATTTTGCCTTCTTTTACACTCTTTCTCTTTCAATATTGCCTCATTGTGCTCCCTCTCTCTGTCATTCTCATTCTCTGTCAGACTCTTAGTCACTTAGTCTCTCGCTCACACTTACACGCGCACACACAAAAATACACAACACAGGGGAGGTGTAGAGTGTCCATGTTTCACTGCAGCACTGGACTGCGTTTCAGTATGCACCCTGCAGTGCATGGTATGGCTGAAGGCCTGACAGCTATTACACAGCTCAGTATGTGTGTGTGTGTGTTTGCATCTGTGTGTGTCTCAGACTCTTGGTCCAAAAGAAAATTCAGGGGAGATGCAGTGTAAGAACTTCCCCAGTGACAGACATCTCTCACACACTCATACATATATATAAACAGAAGGCTGTACACTTAGTGGCCAGTGTAATATTAATCTAAGGCTTGAAGCAAGGCAGTGCACGGGGGTTCTCCACAAACCAATGCACCATTTTTTAAAAATTATTTTTATTGAGATTAGCTTGTTTCAGGGACATGATTAGGTGACCAGACCAGAGTAAATGGAATCGGAGCACATGAAGGAAGCAACAAACTATACATTTCAGTGATTTTATCACTGAAATACATTTCAGTGATTTTATCACTGAAATGTAGACATAGCAAAAGAAGGGAAGAGTTTCAGTACAGCAAGATCTTTGCTAACATTAGCCACCATGAGTAACTGCAGCAAGAAATTCTTCAGTGTATGAAACAGATCTACTGTGTTTAATTGTTCATAAATTTAGATATTCATGAATATAGCAATCACAACAAGCAGGTGATTGTCCCAATTTTTCAGTTTCCTATATATTAAATCTGCTCTATGCACAGCAGGACATGAAGTAGTGTGGCGCACTAGACCAGTGTTGGTGATCTTTTTCCCATCTGTCTAGCTCAGCCTCCCTGCAGACCCTGCAAATGCAAAAAAAAAAAAAAAAAAGCAGGCTAATCAACAAAGCTGTGCAAAATTGTTAGCCCATGAACAAGACAGCGGTGTTGCAGTTAGCTTAAATGTGTCTGTAACAGCAGGAGAGTGAATGCTATAGTTTTTAGACAGGAGAGACTGAAAGTTGGGGGAAAAAAATCACTTTTACAGCAACTGCTGTAATGGGTGGAGACTTGTCTTAGAATATGAAAAGTAATCCTCTACAACATGCAAGCTAGTGAAAAAGAGGCAAACTCAGATGAGATATAGACGTGGCTGTCAGGAATTTATTTAATATTGTGAGATAAACTTATTTGTAACAGCCAACTTATTCTTTATAAAAAATGTACACTTTTTGCACATTTCGTTCATTAAGGGAATGCTTCAAAATTCTGACAAGCACCATTTTGATGGCCTATGGCATAAGTAAAAAAAAGGCCCTTTCAGAAGCACATTAATGAAAAAGACCTTGCCTAAAAATCACAACAGCAACCTTGTACAACAGGGATTAGTCCCTGAATAATGTAAGAGCAAAGGTACACTGAAAAAGACAGCTGCGAAAAAGTGAATATGTGTCAGAATTTTCCATTAAACACAGCTTTCTGTACCCAATATTGGAGCAGAGTATTCCATAATTTACATAATGCTGCATATTACATCAGTACAAACTAGAACAGGATCCATATATGTTTTATAAGCAGTGTTATCTTTGTATTTTTTAAAGCACTGTATCTCAGAGATGGGCTGCTGTACATACTATGCCCCTCTCGAGGGTGTTAGATAACTAACCAGAGATGGCTGTTCCTGCTGGGCTGTCCTTCCCTTCCTTATTTCTGAGAGGGATAGCTGTGTTTGGGCTGACAGACTGACTGACGCAGGAATCTGGGGTGGGGTGTGGTGAGAACTGCAGAGTGTTTGCTGTGTCTTTATGTGTGCTTTTTCTGCATATCTGTGGGTGTGAGGGGACACCTTAGAGGTCATCTGAGGAAGCATTGGAGCGTGGTGTGAGGCTGCCATTACACAACTGCCACACCAACTGGACACACACGCACGCACGCACGCACGCACACACACACACACACACACACACACACACACACACACACACACACACACACGCTGCTTTCATGTACAGGCATGAGCACACACTACCACACACAAAAAAGCAGAAGGCTCACATAGCAAACAGTCAAGCACACAATCTATTGTCACATGCAAGTTACTTGCTGCTCATTCACACAAGGGGTTTCACTCACAATCACTTCACACTTGTGCACAGATGTGCACACATAAATTCACACATTCACACATATATAAAAACACAGTGTCCTTGATGCTGTTTAAGTCCAAAATCTTGGACTGAAGAAGTAAAGAAAGCTACAGAGATTAATTCAGTTAATTGCTCTATTTTATTATTTTATGGATTTTAGAGAAATTAACTATTTAATGATTTATCTATTTTTTTCTTTTCATTTGAATTTGAACTATAATGTATCAGAAAACAGTCGGCCTGTTATGAATTTCCTATCATGCAATATGACTTTTTTGGACATATTTGTTTTGATACAGCCACTCTAAATACACAGGCAAATAAATATTCCAAGCAGTAGGGAAAACAGCCACGTGAAAAGGAATTTATACTCTCTTTACAAATACATTAATTGTTTATACTTACAAACATCAATGTGCTCCCTACCACATATCATTAGCTTAATCACATAATGATGTGCTATGAAATTCTATCAGATGTAATCCAACTCCATTTGGAGTCATATTTCAAATGATAAGAATCCGATGTATTGTTGTGAATTGTTACAATGTACAGCATTTAACCAATACTGATTCACATGTATTGATCCTGTAAAAAAATGCTGGAACGGGCACAAAACAGTTAACCCCATTTTGTGGATTTTTATTTTAAATACTAGCCAAGATCCAAAAGCAATCAACAATCTGTAATCTGTCAGGCAGAATATTTAGATATCTATGGAAAAGTCAAACCATTTAAACATTGAGTCTTAGGGTCAGATAACTTAGTGTAAACAACAGCTTCAATAAAAACTTGGATAAGCTGAACAAGAAATACTTTAAGTCTAAAACTACTTACAGGAAGGAGAAACAAGATAGAAAAGGGAATGTTAAGATATTAAAGGTGAGGAAACAGCATAAAGTCACTGCACATTGGACAATTTTGATTTTACTGTAAAAGTCATAGCATGGTGCTCCATCTACTGGCTGCTGGTGTCCCTTCATAAAATAATGGTGTGTTTTCAGTACATTCTGATCAGAGATGAGGTCTCTGCTAACAAGCCCTCTGCTGCCACCCCCTCCTTTCCTTTGTGCCAACGGCCAAATCTGTTGCATCTTTCAAAATAGTACAGCGGGAGGAAAATGGCCAAAAGAGTGTGCAGGAACTCTTTAATTTTTATGGAGCTGATGGAGGCTGATATCAATGATTCAACTATCTAATCTCAGCCTATTATATGCATCTTGTACAAAACAAAATAAATTCTCTCAACCTCTCTCTATCTCTCTCCCTCTCACCCTGCATCCCTCTCAGTCTCTCCGGCACTTTGCTGTTATCATGGCAATCGATAGCGAGGTGAATATTATTCTTCTAGCAGAAGCCCACACATACACACATCCTCAAAGCACTTGTCACGTGTTTCAGTAACACAGGAAACACTGGCAAAACACACACACACGCACACACATAGAGCCAAAGTTTGCAAGGTGGACTGATAACCTGCAGTTACAAAGTTAATGTGTAGTAGTACACATGTTCCATGTCAAGCACAGACGTTAGCGTTGCTTTGCTTCCCACCTTATGTGTTGAGGAGAAACACATTCCATGATATTTGTGAACAACCACATGACTGAAAACAAAATGTGTCATAACAAGACAAGAGAATTTTGAGATTCCCACATTACCACTGTACTCCTTGCGTTCCCACACAGAACATTATGCAGACAGACAACCTAGCAAAACAACTTAAATATAAATTGTAAAAAATTCAGGTACACAACGTAGGCATGAAATCACCATAAATGCATAGCTTTTATCAAGGAATTTGTGCGATTTGACCGCAGCCCTGTTTTCTTTTTTCCCCACTGGTACCAATATGATACCCGCTTTTTAGCATCTCACATTGATAAATACGAACGTTCTCTTTAACAACTTTTTTCTGTTAGAAGAAGAAGTACTATATTAATGCCCAAGGGGAAATTCAATTGTTACAGCAGTTATGCTAATTTAAAGTTATTAAATTTAACATTATTTAAATTATATCAATTAACATCAATTAATAAAGTAATTAATGTATGTAGAAAAGTAATAAAGTAATTTTTTATTTTTGGGGGTTTGTGTGTGTTATTGTTTATATTGTGGAATTATAGAGTCTTATGGTCATGGACACAAAAGACTTCCTGAATCTCTCAGTCTTGGCTTTAGGAGGAATTAGTCTGTGGCTGAATGAATTTCCCATTCGCCACAGTTCCTCGTGAAGTGGGTGGGCAGGATTGTCCAGTATAGAGTTGATTTTGTCCACCATCCTCCTCTCTGCCACAGCCTCCAGACTGTCCAGTTCCAGTCCAACAAACAGATTTTTCCTTCCTGATCAACTTGTTTAGTCTGTTGGCCTCACCAGCCTTGATGCCACCTCCCCAGCACACAACTGCAAAGAACAGTGCACTCGTTACTACAGACTGATAGAACATCTTCAGTAGCTTGTTGCACACGCCAAAGGAACAGAGTCTCCTGAGGAAGAACAGTCTGATCTGTCCTTTCTTGAAGAGGGCATCTGTATTGTTTGACCAGTCCAGTTTGTTGTTAATGTGGACTCCAAGTTATTTGTAGGAGTCCACAATCTCTACTTCCTCTCCAAGTATGGAGACAGGGACTGGGGTCTTCCTGCTCCTCCTAAAGTCCACCACCAGTTCTCTAGTTTTCATAATATTGAGCTTTAGATCGTTGTTGTTACACCAATCAACAAATGTATTCCTCATCGTTATCATTATTGATGCATCCAATGATTGAAGAGTCATCAGAGAACTTTTTCCATAACTTATGCACCTTTTTGAGCCTCAGAGAGAGGTTGAAGAGTTGCTGAAAAACCTCTGCAATCTGTCCAGCACACACCTTAAGTATTCTGGGGATGATCTCATTTGGTCCTTTTGCTTTGTTGGTCTTTAGTTAACAATATAACTCACAACTTGCAAATGCATCAGAGGTTTAATTTCCTCAACAGTTTTGCTACCAAGGACTTATAAAACTGTATAATTGAAACAGAAATCTAAATTTACCATAACTACTGTTTTAATAAGCATATTTGAATAATAAAATGAATAATACGAAGAATCTGACCAAGCATTGTAATTTTCATATTCCTGTCCAAAAACTCCTTTTCTCAGGCAATGTGTTCCGAGTTGAAGAGGTGCATATTTGTGAGATTGTATTATTAGCATCATTAGCAGCCATCACCACTAAATTTGCCATATTTATGGAAATATAAAAAATTAGTTTAGAAAGAAAATCTTGCATAGGGATCATAGTGCAAAATTGCAATTACATAATATGCAAATGTCACCAAGCTATGCAGTGACTGGATGCAAGTGCAACACATATGCAGTTCAGGTGTGGGAGAAAACTTATGCTATAACTCTTCTAAAGTTTTCAATAATGAGTCAAATCAAATTTGTTCTCTGCACTGACATATCTTGAAAGTTTAATTTAAATGGCTCTCAGAAAATACCAGGTGTTGTACAACATTAAACTGGTTTTAGGTCAGGTGCATGTGAACATTTGCCATGTACAAAAACTGCCTTAATGCTTAAGGAGCTTTCGGGCCGGAGAAACCTTTTCATGGTTCTTAGAACCCTTCGAGGAAGTTCAGTGTGTCCGCTAAGGATGGGCAATATCTTATCGCACGTGATATATCACAAGAACAAATCCACATGGTTGATTTGCCACTTCACGATAAAGCCAATAAATGCCAATTCCTATAACGTAATTTCGTGTGCAATGCACTTGCAGCTGCAAGCGCATGTGCAAGTGTAGAGCTCACATGTGCTGTGTCTAAATGTCCATCCTAGTCGCTAACCCCTCAGTCACTACATAGTGCACTCAATTAGCTAACAGTTTCAGACACTCACCCACTACTTCTTTTTCTGTCGCCGAAAATGATGTAGCATGGGCCGCCGCAGCATGTAGACCACTTCCTGTTTCAAACTCAAATGATAATTTTTTTAATAATTTAGTGGTAAAAATTAATTTATCTCATCCCAAATGTTTTCTTAAAAGGTATAACTTAACCATCTCTTTATAATTTTCAGCTACAATCTTGAATCTACATTTATAACTTTCAGGCGTTTCTGCCATTTTTTCATCCACACAATGCATAACAGTCTATTCTGCCCGTCGCTGCTCATTACTTTTTACAATGCATTGTGGGAAATTTTGAGGGAACTAGCTACTTTTCAGTTACTAGCAATTCAGAGACCACTACAAAATTGCGTACTCCCTGAAGAGGGCACTATATAGGGAGTGTTGAAATGGAGGAGCTCATTGCTAAAAGAGGTTCGACATCAATAGTGTGGAAAACATGAAGTGGACTTGTAATATTTTTTTTATTTTTAGCCATTATCGCCTGCATTGCAGGAACAGACAATTGTAATGGTTCTTAGAACACCGTTTTTGGGGACATTTTTAGCTCCTTCTGAACAGTGTTAATTTTGACAGCATTTAGTCAACTAAATAGCATAAGATTTTAGTCAACTACATCTACTGTAGATGTAGTTGACTAAAATATTGGGTTTAATTTAAGTAATTTAGTTAAAACTATTGTAATATACAAAATAACTTAAAATTAAATAAAAACAAGTTTCATTAAATATATGGAATGTGGCCTTTTCATAAAAGACCAAAATTTAGATATGCATTGTTTATAACTTGCATATGATCATTTTTAAAGCAAAAGTACAACTCCAAAATATTTAAAAGAAAAACTGTATTTGGCAGTAATGCCATTGCAAATACTGTATGACTTGAAAACATTACCTGAATCATGGAATCACTTGTTTTTACCAGCGATTTCTGCTCCACACGGTTTACACAAGGTCTCGTTTGTCTTGACATCAAACATGAAATTGACGCCATATATCTTCTCTTTGTTTTCTCCCAGCTGTTGCCATTTCATTACAGTTAAACAGACACCCAATGTATGCACGATGATGTTGTGTACTCATGTGGTTCAGTTACTTTTCAAATGTGCGTGTGCGTCTTACAAGATTAAGTCTGATTGGATCTTTTTCAAAAACGTCCCTCACTCACATTTTCGTCTTGTTTTTGTCAACGAAATTAACACTGCTTCTGAAGTAGGTACTTTTCCAGTGCAATAGGAACCATGAGTGACATGTTTCCGTTGATTTGTCAAAAAAACTACTGTGGCACCAGCAACTGCCATTTTTTAAAGTTGTTTTTACTAGAGTAAACAGCTTTGGCACAGGGAAAAAAAAAAAAAAAAAAAAAAATCACACAAATTGCCTAACACCAAGGTCGTGGTTGCCTACGTGATGAAGAAATTTGAGCTTTAGACAAATCAAACGAAACGTAATCCCCTAGTGCTGCTGTTGAATGTCGTGCAGAAATGACGTCGCTATAACAATCATCAGGCGGCTTATGTTATGGATCAACAGTGTTATTGAGCAAATGTGTAATCAGCAGAAGAATCTGTACTTTCGTTTTCCACAGAATGGTCAATCAAAATCAATTGAAAAAACAATAAAGACATGTCTTTCCATTAAATATTTCCCATTTTGAAAATCATTATAAGCACTTTCACAAAAAACACATATCTAAAAAAGAGAAAATCTATATGTATGCAGAATGAATTAGAATATTATACAGAGCTGCCTCAGCAAGAAGCACTCACCTCATAGTGCGAAGGTCCCAGCCTCGTATGGCGGTGTCATTTGCTGTGGCAAGCTGGCTGCAGTTGTGATGGGGGCACCACTTGCCTGAAGTGAACTTCAGCTGACCTTTGCCCTCCAGTGAGGCAGTGCTAGAGACCTGCAGAGGAGAACATCACCTTCATTAACATCTTTGAGCAAGAATATGAGCAAGTGAATATCTGTGACAGGTGCAGCTAGTCCTGTGCATTGCATCATCATAATATAGCTTTATTAGAACGCCTTTTCTCTACAGGCCACACTCATGATTACAGTCTTTCAGTATGACTCAGTAGTAACTTTTTGGATATTTGCTGGCACACCAATTCCAGATTTGTGCTGAAACATGTTCACTAACACTAGCAGCTTAGTTCTACATACCGTACCTTAAAGGTCTAGTTCAAAATGTTATTTGAGTCTTGAGTCTAGCTTAGTTGTTCTAAGAACTCCAACTCAAAGTTGCATTAATCAACACATTTTTTCTCTTCCTTCTATTCAGCCTCTTATAGCTCATTGTTTTGGTTTACTGGGGCACAAATTCTGCTCCCATCAGCCCCTTTTTCAGTAGCAAGCAGCAATTTTTTTTTTTAGCTTAAACATCTGATAAACCTCTCCAGCACAAAACAGTAGTTTCCTAATGGACAGAAGCCTAAACAATGTGTACAGCTGTGGCCATCTCAAACATGTCTGTTATTTCCAATAGAAGCAAGGTAGCTAACCAGCCACAATATGTATGTAAAGGCTTTGGAGCAAACTGGAGCTAAAAGAATAGTATGAATTGTTATTCATCAGGTGAACAGAAATTTCTCTCCAACAGGCAACTTGGTAGCATGTTAGCAATCCTTGTAGTTTTAAATTATCTGTACTACACAGAAAGTACACAGTGATGGGACTGAATAATGTCAAATTCAAAAATTACATTTAATCAGAAATGCAAGGATACCACCAATCCTAGTAGTTTTATTAAAGTTTTTTCAAGAATCTGCAATCAACTTGTAACTTTAAATAAATGCTCTAACAAATGAATGCACCCTCTTTATACATACAGCCACTCTCTCCTGCCTGTAGTTCCCTCCAAACTGTGGATTAGTGTGTTCTGTTCTCATTTTACTCTCTATAAGCAAGTATATTTCTGAAAGGACCTCTACATTAAGAACCTGCTAGTGTGGAGACTGACAACATCATGCACCTGTCTTCTCTGCACCTTACTGCTCAGCCAGCAGACCCCATTGAACCCACTTCTCCGTGGTCCCATGGTGGGGATCTATAAACTGGATTTCTCAGAGTAACTTATGGATCAACTGTACAATCAGAGTGACCGTTTAGATTCTGATGAAGCATTTATGACTGATCAGAACTGAAATCTGAATCAGTCTAGGCTGGTAGAAACTCATTTAAATCTATTGCAATGTCGTCAGTTTTTCAGCAGAAAAACATTTAACTGACAAGATGTCACTGGATACAAAAATTAAAGCAGTTTTGCTGAAAGGCAGTCAGGTTAAACTGCAACATCTAAGGCTTTTAAAACAAGACGACATGCTTGTCAATGGATATTTATCAAACCTGCTATGTATATTTCACAGAGCAACAATAAAGGAAATATTAATCAAAGTCAAAACACTTTAAGGTCTTGGAATTACAAAGCATATCACTTCATCAGGCCACTTTACTTGGAAACTAATTAATTCAGCATGCTGGCTATGGAAATTATCTTACACTTAAACTATAGTGCATCTAACAATTCTAACACAGAGCATTATACTGCTCTATTTTCCTCTGCTTTCTGACTGACTATCTGCAGATTTATATCTCCATCTTTCTTTTCCTATTTCCACATCCCTACCCCCAACTCTGCCTGTTGGAGCAAGGATCATCGATCGCCCCGTCACCATACAGCTCCCTGGTACACTCTCATTATTTCAGCTAGAGAGGACAGAGGGAGAGAGGGGCTGATAGAGCAGGAGGAAGGGAGGCTGAGAAAGAAAAACAGAAAGGATAAAAAAAAAAGAGTGAACAAAGCAGGGAGAAGAAGAGAAAAATGAAAGGAATGGCAGAGAATGGGGGGCAGTAAAGGAAGATCAGGGGAGATGGCCTTGATATAAAATTTTCATGATTAACTCAGAGGGCTTCCATAAACTAAAAATATTCTTTCTTCTTGGTTTATTAAAGTGGTAATTTATGAGACTTTTAAAAACATTTTTAAAGTTGTATTAGGGTTACCAAAGCATATCAATCAGTTACAGTCAACAGCAAATCAGACATGTTGAACCCATACAGTCGACGGCTGAAACTTATAACATTAAAGATTAAGTGGCAGTTAAGCCATCTTGAAAGCAGTTATATGCCTGCTTTTTAACTGTACATGATAACCCCCCTGCATATGCTACATTTTTTGTAAGCATGATTCTTCAACCTCAAATATGTCATTTTAGGGATATTCAAATGTGATCCTCCAGGTTGATATTGGCATCTTTAATGATGTGATTAAGTGGATCACGTATCAGCCATAACATCACAATCTACACCAAATAAAGCTTCTTTGCTGATAACAGTAAGCATTTAAGCTACCAGTGATTAAAACTTTACTATATTAAATATTCAATTCAAGATATTCTTCTACCAAAACGTCTACCAAAGTTTTACATGTTTGTGGCCCCAAATACATTTATGCATATGGACTTGAGTAGGATCTTACAAAAACACTGATCTATTGTAAAGAATATTCACACAAAAATGTAACAAGATGTCCAACACAATCATTTGCAAAATTTGATGATTGGTGTGTGAATTATCCTTGAAAGGATAGTCCTGACTCCACTGAGAATTGGTTAAACCCCATTACGTTCCTTAAACGGTCCAGAAGCTGAATAACTACATGATCATGGTAGCCTGGGGTACAAGTCTACCGATCAGAAGCTAAACACTAGTCGTAAAACAGTAAAGCCTGAGTTTCATGCATCCCAGTTTTCCAGCGTTATTAGTACATTAACCAAAATAGGGGTCCCAACAAGGCAGTACAAGGACAAGGTATGTAGGTGAGCTGTGATCTAGCAGAAATATTCCATCAAAGATTCTTATTGACGAGCCACAAATCTTTCTAAAAACAATGCACACTTATGCACATGATTCTCTCTTGGACATGCATACGCACACTCACGCAAACATACACAACTGAGCACACAAACACACACACACCAATCTAGGCCAGGCCCTTGAGAGAAGAGACATATCCATGCTGCAGCTGGACATGGCTTGAGATGAGCACATCACCGTCCAAAATTTCGAAGGAATGGAAGAGAGAAGAGTGGGATGAAATTAGGGAGGAGGGAGTGAAGAAGATTAGCATTCTCATCAGCACTGAAGGAATTTGTCTTGGCTGCTAGCACTTTCTCCTCTTTTTCATTCCCTTTTTCCTCATCAAGCCCACTCTCTTTCCTTATCTATATCTTGCCAAATTCTCTCAAAGCACTATCTTCACAATCAGCAAGGCAGGGCTCCCTCTCTCTCTGGTCATCCTTCCCTTCTCATTATATACTCTTTTCCTGCACGTTATTTTCCACTTCTCTACCTTTCTCTTGATACAGCATTTAATAACTCTGTTGTCCTGTATCTGTTTCAAACAATAGGATAAACAACGCATACCTCCATGGTCCTACTCAACCTCACACTGTAGTCTCTGCACAAGACACACACACACACGCACACACACACATACAACCCTCATGGAGTTGGCTTGTTTTTAGCAGCACCATCATACAGCTTGTCTATAAGGATGATATGTTTCAATGTCAGTGTGGTTGGCCATTTTCCTGGACAGAAGAATGCAGTGTGTGTGTGTTTCACAACTTCAAAGTATTCTGCCCCAATGCAATGCAATTTTTAGAAGAACAATTGCATATGAACTCTGAAGTCATAACTAGACATACATTAAGATAAGAAAACCTTTATTTGTCCCACAATGGGGAAATTGCCTTGTTTCAACAGCAAAGTACAAGTACACAGCAGAGTGCCAAAAGTAGCAAAATTGCTGTAGGTGGCACAAATCAAGGTGACAGGATGCTAAAGTTAAGAATCTCTGTGTAGCAAAAAACTGCAAAAACCAGAACAACCAATCACAGCAAAGGCAAAATGGTGTCTGTACAGATCATACAGTGGCTGACAGCAGCACAGAAACACAAACCAATATTAATCCTAATAAACTGACCCCTCATTATGATGGTTTACTTACACTAAACCAACAAATGAATGTTATCCCAGTGCTCCCAGTGGATTGCAGAGGGCATCACTAAGACACATGCCTCCAAACTCCCACTTTGAACAGGCAATGTAAAAAGGAATGTAGATTGCAAAAACAGTAAAATATGCATCAACAATGTGGTGAAGTATTTATACTGTTCAGGCATAACTTTGGGTTTAGAGTGAATGGGCATTTAGAATGTGGACTGACCAACCTGTGCTGACCCTGCTGAATTAAAGTTACATTAAATTTTGTGACTGTGAAGAAATGTCTTTTTTATTATTAATATTATTATTGTTTATTTTGTATTGCACAATTACATTGCTCTGATAGAAATTTTAAAGTTGTCAGATGAGTTTTGGAATCATTTGACTGCTGTTACAAGCTATCACCAGTGATACTCGATATTCCCTGCACATATGTTTCACATTAAAAGCCAACCAATGGGATTTAACAAGAGAAAACTACAAATAGGTGTGCGATACATGGCTGTATTGTCCTGGTAGAGTTTGAGCTGTGGAAATTCTCTTATCTGAATGTAAAATGTTATTTATGTGAGCTACTATATGTAATGTCACCTCTTTGATTTTTTTTTTTTTCAATCATTTAGCAACCAGTCATTATTTATTCATATCACTGTTCTCTGCTTTCACACTGTGGTAGCTGATGGTTGACTGGAGAAAAGCTTGGATTCTGGATGTTGCTGGCTGTTGGATGTTTGTATTCTTTAAATTTTTTGATACAAAATATTGATATCCATCCATCCATCCATTTTCTATACCTGCTTATTCCTTAACCAGGGTCACAGGGATCTGCTGGAGCCTATCCCAGCTCTCTTTGGGTGAAAGGCAGGGGTACACCCTGGACAGGTCACCAGTCCATCACAGGCCACATAGAGACAAACAACCTCACACACTCACACTCACTCCTATGGGCAATTTAGAGTCACCAATCAACCTGACATACATGTTTTTGGACTGTGGGAGGAAACCAGAGTACCTGGAGAAAACCCACGCAAGCACAGGGAGAACATGCACACTCCACACAGAAAGGCTGGGTTTGCTGCTTTTAGTGAATGCGGACAAAAACAATAGCGGTCAATATAATAACTGGTATAGTCCACCAATAGAAATGTAAATAATGATAAACTTGACTCCAGACATCCTGATTGAGTTTTTCCCCACCAAAATTTTCATCTTGACATGTACAGTACAGTAACATCATCTGTTACGATATGTAATGAATCTGCTTTATTATCAGGGATTCTTAGGGATGCATTCTCTTTTAGATATACTGTAAATGCATAGCACAAATAGTAAGTGTTAAACCCAGGTGGAACAAACCTTGCTTAACCCTATACAGTAGGAACAGTAGGTCTCCATGCATGTGGGGCTTAAGTTGTTGTATGTGGTTGAGGTCTGACTGTATGATGTGAAAAATATCTAATTTCCAGTATACATTTTGTTACAATGTGCATAAATTGTTGTCTAAAGTAAAAAGAAATGTAGATGACAGCTGAATATATCAGCCCCTTTGGGTCATGACAATCTGGTAAATTAAGGGAATAGTTACAGTCTATGCTGACTTAGTACTATTTATGCGACTGGTGTGACTCAGGACTGTTAACTCATGGTGAATCTCGAAATCATATCTACAAAAATGGACACTGCACATTCATCTGACCTCAAACCTTGCGTTTGTTGAGGAGATACTGTCTGGCCATGTAATGTTAGTCTGTAACTGCTGGAGAACTAATGATAGCTAACCACAGTCTGCACATATAAGGCTGATGTCAACAAAACAGTACAGGTGAGCAGATTTTCAGTTTCTGTCCTGTCAGTGCTCAAACAGATCAATAAAGTGGATGTTTGGCCTTAGTTATAGCACCTGCTACTGACAGTCCATGTGTAGCTGTATGAGAAATCTTTTTTTTTTTTTAAACTATACATAATGATCTAAATTAATCAACTCTGGACTATGTGAATTGAAACTAAATCCAATTGGAAATAAAGGCAAATATTCAGCCCTAATATTTAAATTGCATATTTGTCCAGCTACATACTGCTATATACCCATCAGACTGTAAAACTGGGGACTGTATTAAATCACCTAAAAAACAGTTTATTGTCATTTGAACTTTGTTTAATCAAGTTTAATCAACTGAGAAGCCTACATCTGTAGCCAACATACACTGACAGAACAAGAGATTGAGAGAGAGTATGTGCATGTATTTATCCAAAGTGCAACTAGACATCTTTCAAAAGGTCACATTACAGAGTTCAAATGAACACACATGCACACACAGACACACTCGTATTTATCAGGAGTGTGACCTGGCTGCCCTTTATGTGAATCCCTCAAGCACAGGAATTACTAATGACCTATCTATACATTCTTCATTGCTTATGGGTTCTAATTGAACGACACACCAACACACACACACACACAAAACAACATGCCACTGTTGGTATGTATTACTTCTTCACATGCATGCACAGCTGACACACACCATTATCTGTAGTCCTTATATACATAATGGTCATTTTAATTGCAAAGCTGGCATGTTGGAGACAGAATTTACAGTGGAGAGCCTCTTCACCTTGCATTAAAGGACACAACCACAAGCACTCAGAATAAATGTACTTCCACACTATTTAGTTACATGGTCATATATTTACTTTCAGTCTATTAAAAGCCATTATTTTGTATTTTAGCAGCCCATGGTAAAATGGATCTGAACCATAATGTAATGACAAATCAGTTTGACTGTTAAGATAACTCAGTGGCAACAGTTTGCACTTGTGTGTTTTATATGTCAACATAACAATGCAATTTTACTCAAAGCCACACCCATAGGTCAATAAAGCCAAGTTTGGTTGGAAGAATGTTTCTTGCCTCCATAGAATCCTGACCCCAAACCATCTAACACCTTTGGGATGAAGTTGAATGATGAACTGTGAGCTGAGCCTATCACCCAACACCGGTGCCTAACCTCACTAAAGCAGTAGTGGTTGAATTGAAGCAAATCCCTGCAGCTGGTTTCCAAAATCTTGTGGAAAGCCATCCAGTTCCTGGAACTATGTGACCAATGGAACTAAACTTAAAGACTAAACCAGTGAATGGAAAGTCCCCTTTACACATTCGTGTGTTTCAATTGCATCTGAGGAACTGAGGAGATGAAAACTAATAGACCAATAGTAGACAAAAGCAGAGAAAGGTTTATTTTCAACCTTCACTTGCTCCCTCTTTCACTGCTTTCAACATTTGCACACTCTCTCTTTATATTTTTCAAACTAGTTAGGAAGTTGACAACCCAACTGACTGTAACTTTTTTAAAACAAGAAATATCTGTCCTTCAACTTGTTCCTCTAAATGCTCAACACTGCTGATAGATCTTGAATGATATAAAAGTACTACCCATGAAGCATGGACTTTTGGCACTAAGAAATAATATACAGGAAACTATTTCAGTGAAAGGAAGGTTTCTTAGTTTTTCTAAAGTCTCCTGATTTCATTGGGAAAGTTACTGGAATAGAAAAGACAGTAGCAACATATTAATGCGCATAGATTTAGAATGATAACACTTTGTATTCTCATGTTCTTACAACAAAAATGACAGCAGTCATTCACTAGCCTCTCAAACACAAGAATCAAACTCACCACTGTGCTGTGACGACCCCGCCTATATTGAGGTAGTGGAAAAATTACCAAAACCAAGTCGAGTACAGTAGAGCAGAGTAGTACTAAAACTGCATAATAGCAGAGTGACAATACAGTCTCTTACTTATTAAATGAACAATTAGTATCACAGGTACATGCATAACTGTGTGAGAGAGAATGAATAGTGGACACTGCTGCTGTTGCAGAGACAGGATGTGTGCATCTGATAATGGCAAGATGACATGGTGGTTATCAAATAATGAGTTAGCTACTGTGTGATATGGTGTGTGTGCCTGTGCATGCACTGTGGTTTACAGTGTGTGTGTGTGTGTGTGTGTGTGTCTTACTGTGGCCTGTGTGGAACTCTCCTGCAGGTCCCAGAGTATAGCGTGGTTATCAGCCAATGAAATCACATGCTTGCCATCCCCCATGGGCTCCCACAGAACACTGTAAATACAGACACATACACACAAAAGCACAAAGTCACTATCAATTAGAATACAAATATTGGTCAAACATGCATATAGGCTTATCGGCAAATGCAGCACAGGAATGAAGTATTTTGGTCAGATTTCCCATGACTGCTAAATACAGCACAGGTAAATAGATATCAAACATCTGCATGCATTTCCAGATGATGTTTGGGAATGCTTCCAGACTTATGATTGAATGCGGTCTCCCTGTACTTGTATGGGTTTTCTCTGGGTACTCCGGTTTCTTCCCACAGTCCCAAAACATGCATGTTAGGTTGATTGGTGACTCTAAATTGCCCACTTCAAATTTCTGATTAATCTCACAAGAGTTGTTCAACACCGAGACACGAGAAAAAAGTTCTACCTAGATGATGTGTCGAGAACAAGCTGCAAGAACTCCCAAACCAGGGATGCAAGAAAAGAATGATGTGTTCTTTTCTCGCAGCCCTAGGAGAGAGAACAAATTTGTCGCTTCTCGTGGAGTATGTGTAGGCCTTTACCTCAAAATTTCTACAGACCTGCAACGTGACTTTTCTGACCACCACATGATAATAATATACCTTTACCATGACTTTACCACACTACGGTATAGAGGGAAATATTATTTTTGACACTTTACATTTAAGTAGTTGCTTAGATGTTCTATCATATCCATTAAATTAAGTTTTATTGCTGTGTATTACAAACTGTCCAAAAGCATACCTTTGTGTAGATTTTTATGTTTACTAAACAGCTGCTCTACTCTAACACTTCTAACAGTAAGCACAGTACAGTACTATAATATCATGACCTACCACAGGTTTGAGAAGGGGGTGTCTGATATTTTGTCCACTATAACATATACAGTATTTATTGATATAAATAAAGCTTATACTGTACATATTTGGTTTCTATTTGCAACTTCTAGCTTGTGTAGTAGCACCTGATAGCTTAGGTCGGACACATGCGCTGTGTTTTTCCATTTTTATGCAGTATTTGATGTTTCCTTTTAGCATAGAAGATCATTCACAAGCAGTTTGAAGCAAATCCAGTGTACAGACCAAGTGTAGTGAAGCAGTTGAAGGTCAGCGAATTGGTTAGTACACATAAATAGGTTTTTGCCCACTTCCAAGAACTTTACTATCAAAAATAAAGTTGAGCCATGAAGTCTTTCCTTTTTTGGGTCTGAGGGTCAATGCAGCTGATAGCATTACAGCACATGAGCTCGGGGCTTGGGGCTGACTATGTTAATGAGCCTCACTGTGACATATGAATGAAGGCAAATCTGAAACAGGGTGGTACGTTATGTTATGCCTTGGCTTCTGACAAAGGATGCATGCAGCAGTAACACTAGGTGGTGAGCTAATACACACCCAACTGTATGTCAAAAACACATCATCTTATGCCTCACTTTATTTTGGACAGCAATGGAGTTTGTGGTAGAGAGGAATAAGACACTTTGAATACACATGCAATAATTGGTAGTGGGACACAATCATTGTTGCTTTTTGGTCTTTTCATTGGATTTATTGACAAATATATATGCAATCCATTGGCATTTAGAAAGCTTTGTTAAACCAGGCTCAGGAGACAGTTTCAATTTTAACCACGTGAAGTTGTGCATTTGTCATGTTACTCGCTGCATAATGAAACCCTGTGATGTTGCCTGAAGCAGAGTTTCTGAAATTAGGGTGCAGCACTACTAATTGCCCAAGAAAGTAACGATAGTAAGTCATTGGTAAATCCAGCAGCCCAATTCTGTCGGTCAAGTGCTCAAACACAGATGTGGGATGCAGCATTGCCTCACTGGTGTTAAAGAAGTGGTAGGTTTGCTGCATGCTTAGCTTTGATTCATCCCTGCATACCACTTTTTGCGGAGTATTGATTCCTCACTGCATGGTTCTTGGAGATGTGATTCTTCACTTTGCTTTGTATACTGTTCCCAAGCCTTAGAGACCTAACCAGACCTGACGTGTTGCAGCCTTAAACTGTTTCTTTATAATTCCTATGGTACTGACTGGATCCTTTGTATGCTTTTGTTGCTCAACATAGTGTGGAACAGTTTAGCAGCTAAATGCAGGCTCCAGTACATTGTATAAGAAAGAGGACACCACCCAAGTGAGAAAGTGGTGCTTGAGTCCTGTCAACATTAAAAGCAATACCACACTGCAGTCATTGGCCTTTTAATAAACTAGACATAACCTTGGTCTGGAAAAGGTGCTTATAAACTTGTTAATGTTTTGATTGAGTGGGATTTTTCTGCTCAGGAAAAAAATGTATCTGTGTCTAATTTAGGTTAATAGATGTAAAATATCCAGAAGGCGCAGATGTGGTCTTCTGAAGGTTTGCCTGTGTGAGCCTGTCACAACACTAAAGCTGCTGTCATTAGAGGTTTACTGAATGATGCCATTTATTTAAAGAGTTCATCAATTAGACAACTCCATTTTCTTGGACTCATTTGTCAATTAAAGTGGCAGCAACAATTCTAGCATGTTTTATGGAAGGTGAGAGTGTTAGTGAGAGATAAAAGAAATGACAGAGGAAGGGAGGCAAGATAAAGTTAAAGTTTGTTTTTGGATTTTATCCAGATTTCAAATATGCACTGTCCTATTAGAAAGAAGGAGTGGGAGGAGAAAGGGAGAGAGAGAATTAGACAAGGAGGAAGGGGGAGGGGTACAGTGTTTATGAGGGCTGTAAATTCATGGCTGCTGAGGGACAGCTTTTAGTGCCCTCATGAGGAGCAGGAAGTCACACACACCTTCACACATGCATATATGCACACATGCGCACGCAAACACGCACACAAGACCAGAAGGTTAAGTTTGGATTTTTTCTATCTTAATACAATACCAGCATATTCATTGGTATGTTAAGAGTTAGTGCTTGCTGTAATCAGTCCACATTCCTCTTGCAATTTCAAAAGTGCACTCTTTCAAATCACAGATTTGATTGAAATGAATTTGTATCAAGTGATTCATTACTGAGCCCTATTTTGTCTGTTTTTGTCCTTAAAACAGTATGAAAGGTGGCTCTTTAATTAACATATAGTATGCCATGTGAGTATAATAATAATAATAATAATAATAATAATAATAAAATTCATTTATAGAGCGCTTTTCTAAACATACAGTGGGTACGGAAAGTATTCAGACCCCTTTAAATTTTTCACTCTTTGTGTCATTGCAGTCATTTGCCAAAATCAAAAAAGTTCATTTTATTTCTCATGAATCTACACTCAGCACCCCATCTTGACAGAAAAAAACAGAAATGTAGAAATTTTTGCAAATTTATTAAAAAAGAAAAATTGAAATATCACATGGTCATAAGTATTCAGACCCTTTGCAGTGACACTCATATTTAACTCACATGCTGTCCATTTCTTCTGATCCTCCTTGAGATGGTTCTGCTCCTTCATTGGAGTCCAGCTGTGTTTAATTAAACTGATTGGACTTGATTAGGAAAGGCACACACCTGTCTATATAAGACCTTACAGCTCACAGTGCATGTCAGAGCAAATGAGAATCAAGAGGTCGAAGGAACTGCCCAAAGAGCTCAGAGACAGAATTGTGGCAAGGCTCAGATCTGGCCAAGGTTACAAAAGAATTTCTGCAGCACTCAAGGTTCCTAAGAGCACAGTGGCCTCCATAATCCTCAAATAGAAAACGTTTGAGACGACCAGAACTCTTCCTAGACCTGGCCGTCCAGCCAAACTGAGCAATCGTGGGAGAAGAGCCTTGGTGAGAGAGGTAATGAAGAACCCAAAGATCACTGTGGCTGAGCTCCAGAGATGCAGTAGGGAGATGGGAGAAAGTTCCACAAAGTCAACTATCACTGCAGCCCTCCACCAGTCGGGGCTTTATGGCAGAGTGGCCCGACGGAAGCCTCTCCTCAGTGCAAGACACATGAAAGCCCGCACAGAGTTTGCCAAAAAACACATGAAGGACTCCCAGACTATGAGAAATAAGATTCTCTGGTCTGATGAGACCAAGATTGAACTTTTTGGCATTAATTCTAAGCGGTATGTGTGGAGAAAACCAGGCACTGCTCATCACCTGCCCAATACAATCCCTACAGTGAAACATGGTGATGGGAGCATCATGTTGTGGGGGTGTTTTTCAGCTGCAAGGACAGGACGACTGGTTGCATTGAAGGAAAGATGATTGCGGCCAAGTACAGAGATATCCTGGAAGAAAACCTCTTCCAGAGTGCTCAGGACCTCAGGACAACACCTTTGAACAGGACAATGACCCTAAGCACACAGTTAAAATAACAAAGCAGTGGCTTCGGAACAACTCTGTGACCGTTCTTGACTGGCCCAGCCAGAGCCCTGACCTAAACCCAATTGAGCATCTCTGGAGAGACCTGAAAATGGCTGTCCACCAACGTTCACCATCCAATCTGACAGAACTGGAGAGGATCTGCAAGGAAGAATGGCAGAGGATCCCCAAATCCAGGTGTGAAAAACTTGTTGCATCATTCCCAAGAAGACTCATGGCTGTACTAGTTCAAAAGGGTGCTTCTACTCAATACTGAGCACAGGGTCTGAATACTTATGTCCATGTGATATTTCAGTTTTTCTTTTTTAATAAATTTGCAAAAATTTCTACATTTCTGGTTTTTTTCTGTCAAGATGGGGTGCTGAGTGTACATTAATGAGAAATAAAATGAACTTTTTTGATTTTGGCAAATGGCTGCAATGACACAAAGAGTGAAAAATTTAAAGGAGTCTGAATACTTTCCGTACCCACTGTATGTTACAAAGTGCTTTACAGTAAGAGACATAAAAGAACAACTAAATCCTAAATACTGAGGAGGATAAGAGGTTGTCCCCATTTAAAAGAGATGAGGAAAGGCTTGCCAGTAAAGGTGAGATTTAAGGAGAGCTTTAAAAGATGGTACTGAGTCAGCTGATCTTATTCCCTCAGGTAAGTCATTCCAGAGTTTGGGAGCTCTAACTGCAAAGGCTTTATCACTGGTTTTCATTCTAGCATCGGGGATACATATAAGATCTCTATCAGAGGATCTCAGGATACGAGCAGGCTTATACGGCTTTAACAGCTGGGATATATAACTTGGAGAAAGGCCATGCAGTGCTTTAAAAGTTATTAATAAAATCTTAAAATCAATCCTAAAACGTACCAGGAGCCAGTGCAAGGAAGCAAAAACAGGAGTGATATGGTCAATTCTGCTTTTTCCAGTCAAAGGTCTTGCAGCTGAGTTCTGGACAACCTGGAGATGGTTAATCGATTTATGGCATAGGCAGGTGAATAGACTGTTGCAATAGTCAAGGAGTGAGGAAATAAAAGCATATAAAATCACCTATGTATCCTATATTTGGAGATATTTCTGAGGTGGTAAAAACATGTCTCAACAAGCTTTGTGACATGGTGCTCAAAGTTTAGTTTAGTATCAAACCAAACACCAAGACTTTTTGCTGCTGACAGTTACGTAAAAGAGGATCTGTACAGGGTAGAATATGTTTGGTTATATGTTGAGAGCCAATAACAACTATTTCTGTTTTATTAGAATTCAGCTGCAAGTAGTTTTGAGCCATCCAGCTTTTTATCTCAGTGAGACATTCATGTAAAGTGTTCAACCTTCCATGGTCTAAGACCTTAAAGGGACAATGCAGTTGGGTGTCATCAGCTTAACAATGGTTGGAAACACCATATTTATGGATAATATGTCTGAGAGGGAGCATATAAAAGGAGAATAGGATTGGTCCCAGCACTGAACCTTGTGGGACTTTACTGGAGAGCAAGAAGACTTGTAATTATTAATGGAGACACAAAACGATCTATTCGACAGGTAAGAAGAGAACCAGTTGCTCTAACAAAATGTGTTGATCGACTGTATCAAAAGCAGCACTGAGATCCAGAAGAACAAGAACGGAGCACATACCAGCATTGGACGCCAGCAGAATGTCATTAGTCTCCTTTAAAAGAGCAGTCTCAGTGCTGTGATGTTTGCGAAAGCCAGATTGAAATTCATCAAAATGTTACAGCTATCTATTGCTTGGAGTAGGAGAATAGACATATTTTTCTAAAATCTTTGATATGAAGGGCAATTTGGAAATTGGTCTGTAATTTTCAAGGTGAGAGGCGTCAAGATCTGGTTTTATCAAGTGCGGTTGCACACATGCCATTTTGAAATATTCCGGGACAGATCTGGTTGACAGAGAAGTATTAAAAATGTTAAGAAGAGAAGGAGCAAGCAAATCAATAACAGAAATTAAAAACCTGGTTGGGATAATGTCCACTGGGCTAGAAGAAGGTTTCATATCTGAGACGATTTGTAGTAACTCTGATAAGGACATGGGAGAAAACCGACTTAAAGTGGGGTATGGGAAAATTTGATTGGTGAGGAGTTATGGGTAATAGAAGCCCTAATAGATTCAATTTTATCATTAAAATATATTAAAAATTTCTCACACTCCGCGTCACTTTTGGCCGGGATGCTGCGAGGGGTTGGGTTAACCAATTGATCAACAATCTGAAACAGAAACCTTGAGTAGTGGCAATGAGTAGTGAGCAGATCTGAGAAATATTTAGCTCTAGCATTCTTTACCATAATATTGTAGTGAAGTAATGAGTCTTTCATAGCTTCGTAATGCACCTGAAGCCCGGTTTTCTTCCATCTACGCTGTGCCTTCCTACACTCAGCTTTAATTCTACGAATACCATCATCTAACCAAGGCTGCCCGCTGGTAGCCTTAAGAGACATTTTGGCAGTCTTTAGAGGAGCAGCTGCATCTAGAGCAGAGGCACAAATATTATTGAAACAGCTGATGATATCATCCACATATGATGTGCAAGACATCTTCTTGGCAAGAGCTCTGTCCCCCTGACTTTATTTATTTTAACTCCAAAAGATTAAGTGGTCGGGGCGGTCACTACAATGAGCATTAACATAGTGAAGGTTCTCGTGAATTTAGCTGCTGACTGGTCATTAAATAGGTGGATTTTTGGGGTACCATGGTTGGGTGAAGACAGATATCAAATAAAACACATTAATGATCAGAGACAGAATCCTTCAACTCAATGGAGTTTAGAGTCAATCCTAAAGTGAATATTAAGTCAAGGGTGTGACCCAGGTTATGAGTGGGGCCTTTTACATTTTGAACCAGGTTGAAGGATTCAGTTAGACTGATAACTTTCATACAGATAACTTTACAAATATTTTGGCAAATGAATTTAAGTCTCCAGCAATAATTACTTTACTATATCTAACAACGTCAGCAACATAGTCAGAGAACTCCGATAAAAAATTACTGTTTACTTTCGGTGGGCGGTAGATAACAGTACAGCATACAGGAACAGAGCAGTGGATGAGAAACAAAAGAGCTTCAAAGCTATTTACCTGCTTTAGTGTGTGAAGGGAGCATTTAAAGTGGTTTTTAAGGACCACAGCAACACCACCACCCCGACCACTTAATCTGGGGGAGTTAAAATAAATAAAGTCAGGGGGACAGAGCTCTTGCAACTGGGTACACTCGCTTATTTTCAGCCAGGTTTTGTTTAGGAAAAAGATGTCTAGTTTCTGTGAAAGAATAAGGTCATTTAAAAGAGAAGTCTTATTGGAAAGTGAACTGACGTTTAAGAGACCAAATCTTGTACTAGAGGTATTAATACTGGGGCTGGTCTGAGGAGGCTTTCTCAATGTTGGCAGGGCAAAATTAGAATAATTTCTTGGTGCCGCTGTGTAACCTCTGCTGTCTGTTGGTGATTATAACAGGGATTTTATTAACACTGATTGGAGCACAGAGGGTGCTGGCGGGACACCCCGCAGATGAAGCGTTACACCCACTCACCCCATATTGACAACTAGTGGCAGAAAAATTATCCAAAGCTAATGCATGATGGACGGGACAAAAGGCGGTGAAGGAACTTGAGAGAGGGGGGATCACAAAACTGGGACGTGTGTTAAAGCGAATGACTCTTTGAGATAAAGGTGTGGGGGAAGAAGCACCGGGTGTCACATGGAGGGACAGTCAATCTTGGAGAATACACTGGACAAAATGCTGCATATTAGCAGCAAGCATGCAGCTGCCCAGGTGATTAGGGAGCACACCATCGTTTCTAAAGAGTTAGGGTCGATCTCAGAAAATATTAAAATTGTCAATAAAACGAAGATGGTGCGACTTGCAGGCAGACAGGAGCCAAGTATGAAGGCTGAGGATTCTACTGAAGCGCCCAATTCCTCTACCTAAGGTGGGAATAGGGCCAGAGATAAAGACAGACTTGCCACAGGATGTTAGAAAACTAAAAAGGCCATTAAAGTTAGGTTGTGATTACGTTCGGAGCGCAAGCAATGCACCTGAGACAGGCGCCGTGGCGGAGCCACAGCTGCAGGCTCCTCTTCCTCCCATGGGCCACGACTTCCACCCAAGAAGAATGGTGGTTAGGCATTGAGCAGAGGGATGGTTGCGGACAACTAGAATAATCCCACAGAGCTATGTACTGGAGAGCTGTGGTAAGGGAGGCAATCCGTTTGGACTGCTCCGAGGCCACGTCGACGACGCTGGTTAACAAGGAGTCCTTCTGTCAAAGATCATCGGACAACAGTGGATGTCTTCCTTCAAGTCAGCGATCTTCTTGTAGGCTTTCTGAAGTGGCAGATTGTCATTTTCAGGGGACATCATTGTTACAGGTGTCCCTTTTTAACTTTTCTTCAGTAAGAGTCGCTTTCCAATGTTAGCTAGCATTAGCTAACACTAGCAAGCAGGGCCTGCTAATTGCTAATTCTGGACTTATAAAATCCTTGTCTGCTGGTCGTCCTTTCAACTTAAATGTTTCAACTACACAAACAATAATAAAAAAGCTAGCTGACAGAGAGAGAGATACATCTGCTGTAAAAATCAGAAACGTGTGATATGATGATGCTAATCACTGACAGAACATTGAGCTGGATGCTAACAGGCTAAAATCTCAGAAATGATGTTGACTCTTCTGCTTATTTTAACATCTGCAAACACTGCCATCGGTAAGTTTATGATCCATTTTTTAGTTTTTAGTAACATATCAGCTCTAATCACTTTTTGAAACAGAAGAGACGATAATTAACATTTGCCTTTCTGCTTGATTAGAGTTACAGGAGAAAGAGGAACTCCTGGAAGCCCGCTGTCGGGATTTGGAAGTCTGCCTGGCTGAGTGCACTCTGGGAGAGTATTGTATTATGATACACTTCAAATGATCTGAATCTGACCCTAGCCACTATATGCCTAACGCCATGCTTTACCGTGAGTTTAATCAACTATTGGTTAACCTTGTCATTAGTGAGCCATAAACACCCATGACCCCATCGCCTGTTCACTGTACTAACCACTGCAGACCAGGACCACCCAACAAGATCTGTAGTTTGGGAGATGCTCTGACCCAGTCACTGAACAACTACACTTTCACCCCACCGACATCCTTACACTTGCCTGTTTTTCCTACTTCCAACACATCAACTTTGAGGACTTAATGTTCACCTGCTGCTTAATATACCCAACACACTGGCAGGTGCCACAGTAACAAGATAATCAGTGTTATTCACTTTACCTGTCAGTGGTCACAATGTTATGGCTGATCAGTGTATATGTTTCCACACACTGTTATTAACATGAGAACATATACAGCTTGGTGGGAAATCTCAATATAGTGCATAGACTGTAAGACTGCAGCATGTCAGCTACTACCATACACACACACACACACACACACACACACACACACACACACACAAAACAGCACTCCATAGGACCAATTTAAATACACTCACTACTTAGGGATTCACACACTGTAGGATTCCCTATAGTATCAATTATTTCATGCAATAGAAGGAAGGAAAGGAAGTGGCAGAGAGTAAAGTGAGCAGTAGACTTGCTTTCCTCTCCTATTAACACAAAACAGGTTATGTGGATTTGACCTTGAGTTCTGCAACAAGCCGGTACTCTGGCTATTGGAATGGTATGTAAATACTGTTGGAGAGAGCTGTGGAGATTTTACAGCCCCATATATCTAGGTCTGGGACATGTGCACTTCTCTCTATGTCTCTTGCTCATCAGCTTGTTCCCCCACTTTGCTGTGCCTTGCATCTATATGAGTTCATATACAAAGCCAACAGCTAACACAAACACTGCATGTGCCTGTGTTTGCCTTTCAATTTTAGAAAATAGCAACTTTTGCCAATTAAAATGGCAGTCATTTCTGGCAGCACAGCCTGTAATCAGCTAAAACTTTTTTGTTTTGGTGCTTGCCTGGTTACTTTGTTTCTATACTGCTACCTGTAATAGACTAAAAATCATTTGCAAGGGAAAGGAAACACCCAAGTCATGATATTATGAGTTTACAACTATGATTCTGTATTTTACTCTAAAATCGAATCTTGCTGATTGTGTCAAAAGAATTGTCATATCGAAATTATAAAATGAATAACTAGTATTTTGAAGGGAAATGTTTATTATTCTAAACAAATGGGTCATGACCAAGCCATATGTGCAAAGTAAAAAGGTTACAACATGTTTAATCATCCCTTCATATCTTCTGCCACTCATCTCATTTTGGGGTTGTAGCTACAGGCTGTAACTTTATTCAGGATGCCACAATTTCTGCCCTCTCCAAAATATTAACATTTCACTAGTTAAAAAAATAGTTTTTTGGCGTTGTTTCAGATAATCTAGTTGGTTTTAACTGTTTTATCTGGCTGAAGGGGTATTGTATTCTGAATATGAAAACTAAACCTAATTTGTAGAGATTCAAAAGGAACTTGATTGTAAAAGTGAATTCTCTGCTGAGGAGGAATTCCACAAAATGCTATCAAATCTCAGCTCTATTTGTGTTATTACAGGTAAAAATTGTGCATAAAATAATAAAAGTAAATTGGAATTTTCCTCTAATTTACCGATCAATTGCCTGAACTTCACCAAGATTATTTTTGACTATCACATGCTGGCCCTAGAGGAGAAACTCCAATACCTGCATCATCTTGATTAATCTAAAATATGGTTGAAAAGTCTACATTGGAAAAGAACTTATAGTCAACAGAGTTCCCATTACACACAAATAAACACACTAGGCTAAAAGCCTGTGCAGGACCCCAACAATGGGGCCCAATTAATTGAAAATCACTGATATACTCACTTTTCAATACCAGGCACATATACAATATCCATCCATCCATCCACTTCCCCCTGTCTGGGGCCAGGTCGCAGGGGCAGTAGTCCTAGCAAAGATGCCCAGATGCCCCATTTACTAATTTCTTTTAAAGGGGCTGCTTCAAATTGATTTGGAAATCCCATTATTTAATGGGGAAATCATTAATTATATTTTAAATATATGTATGGAGGGATTAATATATTATTCATAAATTTGTTTTTACAATTCCTCTATTTATTGCCTATTATAATATAAATAAATATATAAAAGCATTTATCTGTTTTCATTGTCCAATTAAAAATGAATGAACTCTTTAACATCCCGACTAAGAAAAAAAAAAAGTTTTATCTCAATAGAGCAATAATAACAACAATCAGTTAAAAACAACAAATTATCACAGTTTTATTTTATTTTTTTTTTAGATACCACAGTATAGGCCCTATAAGTTTAATACATTTCTTTCCTAATTTCAACTGTGTTGCTCTTTATATATGACATTACTTATACTCCTCTGCCTTGGTGGCCTTATTACGACCATCTAATTACAACATGTATCAATAATGAAACACTTACTTACTTGTGGTACAAGGAGGTGGAACAGGCAAAACAGACATGTATTTTTTTTTCAATACTTTTCTGGGTACACAAGATCTTGAGACATACAGTTTACCTGCCATTTTTTAATGACTTTCAGACAGTGGAAATTTAAAGCTGGAAGCCCTTGGATATCTTTTTATAGCCTCCTCTGTCTTGCAGGCATATATTAGTTTCACTTTATAAACTTTAACCAGTTGCCCAAAAGAGCTCATGGTTGTTGAGTGTTTAAATAAGGTTTGAAGGGACAACTATGGAACTTTCATCAGCTGACAATTTCTAACAACAATTTAGGACCTGCCTTACAACTCCCAAGTCTTTATGGAATTAATGAAGTCCTGAGACTTTACAAGTAGAAGACTGCTGCCACAATTACCGTTTAATTTGTTCTATTTTTTAAGTGTATGTAAGTTTTATTTAATGGTCTTCACTTCAAAAATCAATAGTATGTTATTTACCCACAATACTTAACTTTGGCATGCAACATACCTTTTTGAGTGAAACATTGGTAAGACTTGAAAGGATCACATAACACACGATTGCATTCATGCATATGTGCACCAACACACACAATCGCACCTACAAATACCTCTTACCCCCTAATGTCATACCCCACTTTAGAAAAATCAACCTTGTTGCCTTTCCGCTTTACCATTCCGTCCCAGGGTCCTGATTGGTTCAAATCACTCCACAGGAACTGATTAGCTCAAATGGCATGGTTTCCGATCAAATCCAAGTGTGAGAAAAAGGGGGAAAAAAAAAAAAGAGTGCACACATAATCTTAAAAAAAAAACAAAAAAAAACATGATTTCTTCCTAGTTTTATTTAGCCTGCCTTTTTGGGTGCATTGTATTGCTGATGTTACCATTCAGAGCACGCTTCACAACAGGGCAGAGGCTCAAATGTTTGCCTACCCAAAGAGTGAAGGGATTTGGAGGAAGTGCTATTGTTAGTGAGCGTGGAGGGACACCAGAATCTGGAAAACACACACGAAGGACTTAGGCTACACACACAAAGACATGCTACAGTAGACAGTGAACACAAAAACACAAAAGCAGGTGAAGAAAGTCATACACAAAAGGACAAAAGCCTCATAAGAATATGAAGTCCAATCTCTTTACTGCTTGTTACACACAAAAATATCAACATTTACACAGACTGGTGCAAGCTCCTAGTATTATCAGTGAGAGAGAGATAAGTGTGTGTGTGTGTGTGTGTGTGTGTGTGTGTGTGTGTGTGTCACAGAGAGATGGAGACGGTGGGCAGCAGACCAAAGCCATCCATCTAAGGAAGCCAATAGCACACAGCATCGGGTGGAGGCTTCACAGAACCCAATGTACACTCCCTCTAACAACACACACACGCATACGCACACACAGATACACAGTGTGTGGTGCCCTTGTGAGGGTTACAGCTCTCAGGATGTTAAGACGGTGAAGCCCAGAGTGATTAATCTTTATCCGGCAGCCTTGCTTGACCTGCCCTTTGACACACACACCCTCTCTCTCTCTCACACACACACACACACACACACACACAACCATACAAACCATGTACATAGTTGTACCCCTAAACATATAGTACAAAGCCCTCCTGTTATCATACACTCACACACAAAACACAAACCAAGTTGCACAAATTCTTATCTTTCTCTTCACTCATGCTCTTCTTTGTGAACTTCTCTCCATCTTCCTCACTCCCTCTCCATCTGTATCTCTTCCTCACAGACACCTGCTACACTATGTATCACACTAACTGATTGGCACCTATAAAAATGATAGCAATCAGGAGGGAGCTGATGAACAGTGTACAAAAAAGGTGAATGACCATTGATTTTTATTCTCGTACGTGGTGACTTATGGTAAGGTATTGCACACAGGAGCTCTGACTGAAAGGCAAAAGGATCAGGCCATGACTTGACTATCTGAGATGTGGGCCAGTCAATAGTCTGGGCCAAAAAACACGGGAGAGGAGAGCTTTATTCAAGCTGGTGAGAATCCTGTGGTGCGGAGTATGTGGGATATTTTAATTTCAGTAGGGCTACAACACGTCCATCTGTCCCCTTGTTTGATTTCAATGCTTACTCAAATTTCAAAATGTGTCCTATTTACATTGACAATGTCTAATTTCTTGATATAGAAGTATCATGCCTAAAACTCTGTAGATTTTTGTAGATTGTTTTTTCACTTGAAATGAGCAAATACACAAACAACAAAGTCTGTGCCAAAGTATAAAATAAGGCAAGTATTTAGAGATTAAGCAACACATTCGGTTGTATGGGATGTATGAATTGGACTATCACTTGCAAGCATTTATATATAACATACTGAAAGGATAGGTTTACCTTTTTCCAATAGTACTCACAAGCCCATATGTATACTGAAACATTTCTGGTCACTGTAATGATTCCTCCTGTTCATAGCAATCACTAGGGAATCCCATCAAAATGCAATTCCACTATAAGTGATGGGGGACAAAATTTGGAGTCTTTGTTCGTAATTAAAATGCATTCTAATATTCAACCACAGATGTTATGAAGATTCAACAAATGGATATCTACCCAACTGTTTTTGTAAAAGATTAAAGTAAAAATGCACATGTACTCGGTCTAACTCGAGACTAGTGAGGCTTTATATAATTTTCATATATAGACATAATTGTATTGTATTAATATAGACTTGAAATGTGACTCTATCCTTTATACATTGTTTTATTCACTATATTTTTAATATGAATATACCATTTATACCTGAGATTCTCTTCAGGGATTACGTAATAAAGTTAATCTTATTTATTTCCTTTGTTATACTGTCATGGTCAGCAAAAAAAAATCTATCCTTTATTAGTGAGATCAGTCAAGGAGAAGAGAGAGATATTCAGAAATGTATAAATATATGTTCATATCTGCAGATGTTCACAGATCTGGGGGTTTCAGGTTCTTACAAGGGGTTATAAGATCAACAGCAAGAGGGCTTCAAGATGAATGTAGAGGAAAGGAAAGAGAGTACTGGCTAAGTTCTGCTAGATAAGGTTATGTTAGGTTTTTATGTGGGTTTTTTTTTTTGCTAATTTTTGTAAGTATATGTAGATGAAGTATAGTTTCACATTCTCCATCCATCCATTATCTATACCCACTTATTCCTAATTAGGGTCACTGGGATCTGCTGGATCCTATCCCAGCTCTCTTTGGGTGAAAGGCAGGGGTACACCCTGGGCAGGTCACCAGTGCATTACAGGGCCACATAGAGACAAACAACCTCACACACTCACACTCACTCCTATGGGCAAGTTAGAGTCACCAATCAACCTGACATACATGTTTTTGGACTGTGGGAGGAAACCAGAGTACCTGGAGAAAACCCACACAAGCACAGGGAGAACATGCAAACTCCACACAGAAAGGCCTATGCCGTGTTACGAACCCAGGACCTTCTTGCTGTGAGGCAACAGTGCTAACAACTAAGCCACCATGCTGCCCGTTTTACATTCTCATGCTTTTAAAGTTATTTAAAAATAAAGAGTCTGAAAAGAAATGAACTGTTCACAATACTTTGAAATACACCATATGATGAGGGGTTGTATGTAGACACTGTAACAAGCAAAAAACCAGGTTACAGCACAATGACCGCTAAAGATTTTTAATCTAATCAGAATCAGAATCAGTTTTATTGCCAGGTACAGCAAAGAACACTTTAAAGTACTAGGAATTTGTCTTGGTGTCTGGTGCAACCATATATATAGATATGGAGTATGTACACAATTTTAGAATAAAACAGAATAAAATAAAATAAAAGTTAAGCATAAAGTGTGCGTGAAAGGTAGTGTTGGGAGTGGGGGGTTCATTTGCGGGTAACTGGGGCACTTTTCAGTGGGGAACAGTGGGGGAGAAGCTGTTCTTGTGGTGTAAGGAGCCTCTTGCCAGATGGGAGAGACTGAAAGAGTTCTTGTCTGGGATGAGAGGGGTCGGCTGCGATCTTGGCTGCGTGTCTCTGTGTCCTGGAGACATACAGCTCCTGGGGAGATGGGACACTGCAGCCGATCACCTTCTCAGCAGAGTGGATGACACACTGCAACTTGGCCTTGTCCTTGGCTGTAGCTGCAGCAAACCAGACTGCTGATGGAGGTTGTGAGGATATATTCAATGATTGCAGTATAGAAGTTCACCAACATCTTCGAAGGGAGGTGAAACTTCTTCAGCTCCCACAGGAAGTACATCCTCTGCTGAGCCTTCTTGGTGAGGGAGCTGATGTTCTGCTCCCACTTGAGCTCTTGGGTAATGGTGGTGCCCAGGAGGTGGAAGGACTTGACAGAGGTCACCAGAGTGTCACAGAGGATGAGGGGGTGGAGGGGGCCTGTGTCCTTTCTGAAATCCACTATCATCCCCACTGTCTTGAGAGAGTTGAGCTCCAGGTTGTTCATGGACACCAGATGGTCCATCTCACTCCTGTAGGCCGACTCCTTCGCGTCAGAGATGAGGCCGACGAGGGTGGTGTCATCTGAAAACTTCAGGAGTTTGACAGACTGATCACCAGATGTGCAGCTGTTGGGTGTACGGGAAGAATAGCAGAGGAGAAAGGACACAGCCTTGGGGAGATCCACTGATGGTGCTGATGGTCTGGAAGTCAGAGACATGCTTTCCCAGCCTCACGAACTGCCATCTGTCTGTCCGGGCGTCTGTGATCCAACTGCATATTCAGCTGGGAGAGCTCATCTCTGAGCAGAGCTGGAATGATCGTGTTGAAGGCAGAGCTGAAGTCCACAAACAGTATCCAGGCGTAGGATCCTGGGGAGTCCAGATGCTGGAGGATGAAGTGGATGGCCATGTTCTCAGTATTGTCCACAGATTTGTTGGCTCTGTAGGCGAACTGTAGGGGGTCCAGGAGAGGGTCTGTGATGTCCTTAAGGTAGGACAAGATGAGACGCTCAAAAGATTTCATGACCACAGAAGTCAAGGTGACAGGTCATTAAGTCCTGTGATCCTTGTCTTTTTGGGGACTGGGACAATGGCTGAGGTCTTGAAGCAGGCTGGCACGTGGCATGTCTCCCACGAGGTGTTAAAAATGTCTGTGAATACTGGGGACAGCTGATTAGCACAGTGCTTCAGGGTGGAGGGGGAGACAGAGTCTGGGCCTGAAGCCTTGCGGGGATTCAGTCGTTTAAACAGTCTACTCACGTCTTCCTTTTTGATGGAGAGATGTGTGAGGGGTGGGGAGCAGGGGGGGTGCTGGGGTGTGGAGCTGTGTAAGTGATCCAGGTATGCAAATGGAAATGGGGCCACTGCTGGTCAATTACTGGTGGGGGGAAGAGTTGGGGAGGTCAGGTCTGTCCAGTGGGGGACTCTAGGCTTGTAATTGGTGATCGCCTTAAGCCTTTTCCAGACAGAGGCAGAGTTGTTGGCTGAGAATTGCTGTTCCATTCTCTCACCATGCATTGATTTAGCTCTTCTCACCTCCTTGCTAAATATGTAATTAGCCTCCTTGTATTTTTCTTTGTCCCCACTTCTGAATGCAGCCTCTTTCTCTGACCTGAGCTGTCTGAGTTTAGCTGTGAACCAGGGTTTGTCATTGTTATAACTCACACTGGTGCGTGATGGAATGAGGCTGTCCTCACAGAAGTTAATGAAGGACATCACAGTGCCTGTGTACTCATCCAGACTGTTGGTGGCAGACCTAAAAACATCCCAGTGGGTACAGTCCTGAAGATCCGCTGCAGCCTCACTGGTCCAGGTCTTTGATGTCCGCACAACAGGTTTGCAGTTTTAATTTCTGCCTGTATGCAGAAATCAAATGCACCATGTGGTCAGACTGGTCCAGTGTGGCATGAAGGACAGCATGATAAGCACCGCTGATGGTGGCGTAACAATGGTCCAGCACGTTCCCCTCTCTGGTCGGGTACTTAATAGACTGTTTGTATTTAGGCAGTTTGTGGGAAAGGTCCAGGTAACAGTGCTGAGACAGTATTGTCACATTATTGCACCAACTGTTGTTGATATACAAACAGATTCCACCACCTTTTGCTTTGCCATAAAGCTTTATGTGTCTGTCCACTCTATAGAGTTGAAATCCACTCACTCACCAGAGTCTGGTATGAGATCACAGCCACGATTCCGTGAAACACAAAATACAGGACATATAAAAGTCTTTGCTTTTGTTCAACAGCAGGGTCAGCACAGGGGTAGTAGCTCTGATGTTCATAAGCGCTTCCTGGGAATAGGTGCCACCAGAACTGAGGCAGAAAATTGAATAAAAACAGAAAACAAGGCAAAGTAGAGCACACCGAAACACAGAGGCAACCGTCCGCGGCGCCATCTTCATGAGTGGAAGAACAACTGTATACAAACAGCCGTAAGAAACATATCTTCTTTTACAAAGAATTTAATTTAATTTTAATAGCAATGGCTACCATGATTTATTGAAAATTAAATATTGTTCTGTTAACTAACTGAACAAAACCATGAAAAATAGCATTGGATGACATCGTCAATTGTGATCTCAATGTATTACATAAACATGCAGACCAGTATTTGGTGCTTTAGATGAGCATCAGCGAAGTTCATTTTAATCACTGAAAAAGGACGTCTGACAAAACAATTCTAACTCAAAGCCAATCTATGAACTTTCCGTCTGCCAGACGTTTAAGCCGTCCAATGATGAAGACATGAGATGCAGTTTCAAGTTCCAGACAATAACTTGTAAGTGGACCTAGAGCTCAAAATAATTTTGAATTATCTTGTTTGATTTATAATGTGAATGTGATGACTAACATAATTCATTTTGTTTAGCTAGAACCACTAATATCAAAAAACAGACACTTAAAGACTTTGAAGAGGCAACATTCCAGATATGCCTTGACATTCCTATTATAATATTAATATCTTATTTACTTGCTCCACAGCTCTATTAATAATATTATATTTTGCCAATTGCTGAGAAGCAATCGATAATGACCATATGATAGTTCAGACGTATTTTTATTAGTCACTGTCATGGTATGGCTGTCAGTATAATGCAAGACAGCTATTTTATTTCAGGCTTCTGTTTGTAGTTGATTTGGATCCTAATTAGTTGTTAGGCATCTTGGAAAATATTAATAATGTCCCATCCTACAAATATACAAATAATATAAATATAATAACAATATAATAAAAGCAATCCAAAAATAAATAATCATTGTATTGTTGTTTGCTCAAATAGTATTGTTCTCTAAGAACACTTACCAGGCAGTGTTGCCATGAGTGCTGTCGTCTAGGTGACAGAGCAGCTCTAGGGTTTGGGGGTTGTTGGCAGAGTCATCAGGTGACTCATGGCTCCCTGCCTCCCAATCAGAAGGCATCCGCCATACTGCTGCACAGGACACCACCCTGTTGTCACTGGCTAAAAAGGGAACACACACACACACAGATATTCAATCACAGATTGTTAGGGTACAGTGGTGATGTGGATACACTGTCTTTAAAGTCCACATCAAAAGTTATTTTGCCATTTCCACACCACAGCCTGAGCTGCTAATTGGAACCAGAGGAGTAAATGCAAAATTGATACAGTAATTGGACTAAAAGTTTGAGGCTGAAGGGCATACCCAAGCACAGAGAGAGAGGAAGAAAACAGGGAGCAAAAGAGTCTAATTTCTTTTTGGTGTAGATATTGACAGTGTGTGGGCAGGCGTTGAGCTGTGAAACACTGACGCTAGGCCTATTTGTCAAATTAAAAAGCACTGTGGTGCCAGTCCACAGGCTCTTGAGTGGTTTTAGACAACTTTGCACTCGGAGTAAGTGGACAAGCAATCATCTTGAACAAAAGCCTGTTCTCACTCACGTATGCTGGTGGGAGACAGTATGGAAACTCTATATGAATGCACTTGTGGGTGTGAGTTTGTATGTATATATCTGTGTGAGGGTATGGAGCTGCACATAGCAAGCTGTTCGAGCTGCAGCCTGGTTGAGAGTCATCCTGTGTCTTCAAGCATGCAGAACTCAGCTGACAGAAAGCAAGAGACAGGGACAGAATAGAGAAAAGGTTGTTTGGGGTGGCACATAGACAGTGAGACACCCTCTCACATAAGTATCTAAACCCTAAAGGTCTATTGTGCACTTGGCTTCCATAGCCAGGGCTGTCTGCTCCTGTTTGATGCAACGTTAGAATGACACACCTCGACCTGCAAGGACCTTCACTAAAATAATACAGTCCTATCCATACCCATAAACCTGTTCTAACCACAGACCTATAAAAACTTAACTTTTGACAAGGTAAGTGTCCATGAAGCTGACCTATGCCATTGTTTCTCCTGTACAACAACAGACTATGTATCTATGTACAGATAATGTACATGTGACCTTTGAAGATATTTTTCTCCAGCCAGTGACTTTGCAGCTGCTGTTATTGTCTCTAAGATGGGTCATCATGTTCGCTCATCAGTATTGATTCTACTAGTCAGAACATAACTTGTAACGCAGCTGCTATTGTCCTGTTGGACTGTGAAGACATACTGTTATCGATCACCTGTTAAGGTCCAATTATATGTTACATTAAATAATTCTCAGTCAACTACATGAGATGGGGAAAAACAATAAAAAATAAAGTGCAAAAAGGACAAAGAAAAACTCAAGGAGAAATAAAAGAAAGAAATCTGATGCAGTGAAGGAGGACATGGGGATAGTTGGTGTGGGTGTGAAGGATACAGAGGATAGGGTAAAATGGAGGCAGATGATTTGCTGTGGTGACCCCTGATGGTAGTAGCCGAAAGGAAAAGAAGAAGAATCCAAGTGGCTTCTTCAGTCTGAGAGTGTTACGTTTTCTGAGGAAGAGAAGGACACAAGTGCAAGAGCGACAAGAACAAACAAAAAAAAAAAAGGTTCATTTAGAAACTGAAAATCACTGGTTCAACCAGGAAGCAAACTCAGATGCAGGGGAAAAACAGGACAAGGCAAAGTAGGGGCACACTGCCCATGCCAGCCACTGTGCAGTGGGTTACAGGTACGGGAGACCTGGGGGAAATCACAATACTGGTAGGTATTAAGTCTGAGACAACACAACATATGAGAGGCGTTACTTCACTACCACGTGAGGTAAACAGAAAAACTGGTGAAGACACAGTGACGAGCCGGAGTCTTTATAGCAGAGGTGAGTAACTGATCGCAGGTGGAACTCATCCACACCGCCCGGTCTCCACACTCCTGAGTTGGTTTCACTTCACACCTGGCCTAAATAGGCTCATTAGGTGAAGAATGGAAGTGAGCACAGGTGAGGGCTGTTAGGATCTAATGATTGACTCTTGTGACCCCTCTGATCCACAAACTGTGTGTAGTGTGTCTTTCCTGAAGGACATGGGATGTGTTCTTTAACTTCCTGGGAATAGATGAAAGGGCAGCCTGGTAGACTGAACAAAAGTTATGTCTTAGTCCTCCACCCCTGTTAAGGGAGGGTTTTTCCACCTGTACATGTACGGATTCTCTGACGCCTCCCTCAAACCTATCTTCTCTGTCCAAAATATGTACATCACTGTCTTTGAATGAGCTTCATGTGTCCTTTAAATGGAGTGACACTGCTGATTGTGGTCCTGAGGAGCTGCTCCTTCTGTGCCGGGGCATCCTCCTGTTGACTAGTTGTTTGGTTTCTTCAATGTAGAGTTCTGAGCATTCTTGCCTACACTGGACAGCATACACTGTATTGCTCATCTTATGTTTTGGTGTCCGGTGTAGGGTGAACTAGTCTCTGTCTCCGTGTGTTAGTGAGTCTGAAGTGAATCGGTATGTGATGCTTCCCAAAAATCCTTTTAACTCCTTGTAGTCTATTATTACAAATTTGCCTCAAACCATTAAAGTTTTATTCTTAGAATTTGGTTGTAAGAAACAACAGAGCCACAGAGTCTGTGTCAAGCTGTGACACAAAGGAAACCCTGCTCAACCAGAGCAGATGTATTTAAGCCATATTTGAAATACTGCAATGATTTTCATTTTTGCTTTGTTGACTGTAGGAACTGATCAATAGCATCAATAAACCTACCCAATCTACAGTATATACCTGAGACTGGAAAATCTGTTTAATTACTATTACGTCTAATGTCAGTGATTTGGATGATATCTAAAATTATATCTATTGTATACGCTATATTCAAATTAACAATCTCAACTTAATTTAGCATCTACTCTACAGCAAAAACCAATCTTTGTTTTATATGATTGTAAATAACCTCTCTGTGTGGCGCTTGCATGTTCTCCCTGCGCAAGTGGATGTTCATTTGTTTTATCAATTGTTAGTGGCAAACATTTCAAGAGAAACTAAAATATTGCTTTGTTACTAAAATATAAAACAAGGTAACTTATAGTTACTTTATAGTATTTCAAGAACAATGTAAATATTCTGAGTGAAGTAAGTTTATTTTAGAATTCAATTAGACATTTTATATTGTTTGTAGGAAAAAGTTAATCTTACATTTTTTTGTTAAACCTTATGAGCTGAAATTGTGTGAGCTGTCAGTGAGATTTTAATCACCTTCATTGTAGCCCTGTTTTCTTTTGATTGGTCAGTTGATGCGGTCAAGGTTATCTGTTGTGATTGGCATGAATGGTATGAATGTGGGAGTGCTTGTGAGTTTTGAAGAAAACATACGAAGAAGGGAGGAGAGAGAGATGTGCGACACAAGGAGATATTGTAGCCAAGCTAACTGTGTGGATTAGCATAAAACTAACAAGCCTGGACATGGCGCTACCCGTTTGGAATCAAGCCTGCGTGTGTGCCGTGTGGAAGCGGTGCAGCAGAGGATGGTGGAAAGTGGCTTGGTGGTGGTAGCTGTGGCTAGCTGTTGTTCGTGAGGACTGTAAGGAAAGGGAGGGGTATAAGACTTCGAAGCAGTTCTTGAGCTGTGGTATGCCCAGAAGGGGGCGAGACAGAGGACTTCACCTGGTATCGCCTTCCAGCTTCACATTGCATTGCATCCAATGTTTTGAGCAGGCATACAATGTGTATTTTTTTCCTTATTTTTCCTCAACCTGTGGACTCGTGAGTAACTTTGGGGGTGATTGAGGGTATGTGTGTGTGGGTCTATTTTGATGGAAGTTGTCTCTGAGCACTTACAGACAATTTAAAGAAAAGTGTTCTGAGGATTATACAGTGGGTACGGAAAGTATTCAGACCCCTTTAAATTTTTCACTCTTTCTGTCATTGCAGCCATTTGCCAAAATCAAAAAAGTTCATTTTATTTCTCATTAATGTACACTCAGCACCCCATCTTGACAGAAAAAAACAGAAATGTAGACATTTTTGCAAATTTATTAAAAAAGAAAAACTGAAATATCACATGGTCATAAGTATTCAGACCCTTTGCAGTGACACTCATATTTAACTTACATGCTGTCCATTTCTTCTGATCCTCCTTGAGATGGTTCCGCTCCTTCATTGGAGTCCAGCTGTGTTTAATTAAACTGATTGGACTTGATTAGGAAAGGCACACACCTGTCTATATAAGACCTTACAGCTCACAGTGCATGTCAGAGCAAATGAGAATCATGAGGTCGAAGGAACTGCCCAAGGAGCTCAGAGAAAGAACTGTGGCAAGGCACAGATCTGGCCAAGGTTACAAAAGAATTTCTGCAGCACTCAAGGTTCCTAAGAGCACAGTGGCCTCCATAATCCTCAAAGAAGAGCCTTGGTGAGAGAGGTAAAGAAGAACCCAAAGATCACTGTGGCTGAGCTCCAGAGATGCAGTAGGGAGATGGGAGAAAGTTCCACAAAGTCAACTATCACTGCAGCCCTCCACCAGTCGGGGCTTTATGGCAGAGTGGCCCCACGGAAGCCTCTCCTCAGTGCAAGACACATGAAAGCCTGCATAGAGTTTGCCAAAAAACACATGAAGGACTCCCAGACTATGAGAAATAAGATTCTCTGGTCTGATGAGACCAAGATTGAACTTTTTGGCGTTAATTCTAAGCGGTATGTGTGGAGAAAACCAGGCACTGCTCATCCCCTGCCCATTACAATCCCTACAGTGAAACATGGTGGTGGGAGCATCATGTTGTGGGGGTGTTTTTCAACTGCAGGGACAGGACGACTGGTTGCAATTGAAGAAAAGATGAATGCGGCCAAGTACAGAGATATCCTGGAAGAAAACCTCTTCCAAAGTGCTCAGAACCTCAGACTGGGCCGAAGGTTCACCTTTCAACAGGACAATGACCCTAAGCACACAGCTAAAATAACAAAGGAGTGGCTTCGAAACAACTGTGTGACCGTTCTTGACTGGCCCAGCCAGAGCCCTGACCTAAACCCAATTGAGCATCTCTGGAGAGACCTGAAAATGGCTGTCCACCAACGTCCACCATCCAACCTGACAGAACTGGAGAGGATCTGCAAGGAAGAATGGCAGAGGATCCCCAAATCCAGGTGTGAAAAACTTGTTGCATCATTCCCAAGAAGACTCATGGCTGTACTAGCTCAAAAGGGTGCTTCTACTCAATACTGAGCACAGGGTCTGAATACTTATGACCATGTGATATTTCAGTTTTTCTTTTTTAATAAATTTGCAAAAATGTCTACATTTCTGTTTTTTTCTGTCAAGATTGGGTGCTGAGTGTACATTAATGAGAAATAAAATGAACTTTTTTGATTTTGGCAAATGGCTGCAATGACAGAAAGAGTGAAAAATTTAAAGGGGTCTGAATACTTTCCGTACCCACTATATCTTTGCTTGCCAGTGGAAAGTGTAAGGCATCTGATTTATTTTGGGGAACATTTTAGGTTATTTCTGGTTTATTTTATGTTAAATTGCTAATTTAATTTTGTTTGGGGAGGGTTTACATGATTCCGAGTTTAACTACATTTTTAATTAAAGCCAGGCAAAGCAGTTTTTGTCTACAACCAAAAATACTTTTCTGGGTCTCAGTTTTTTTTTTATTAAATAGGACAATACAGGTGTTTTTTGAAGAAAACACACGAAGAAGGGAGGAGAGAGACGCGTGACACAAAGAGACACTGGAGCCAAGCTAACTGTGTGGATTAGCTTAAAACTACAGTAAATGAGGTTGGTCTCAGACCACGCCTGGACCTGGCATCACCCATTTGGAATCGAGCCTGCGTGTGTGCCGTGTTGGAGCAGTGCAGCGGAGGATGTTGGAAAGTGGCTCGCCGTTGTTAATGAGGACAGTAAGGAAAGGGAGGGGGATAAGACTTCAAAGCAGTTCTTGAGCTGTGGTATGCCCCGAAGGGGGGTGAGGGGTGGGGATGGAGCACGGAGGACTTCACCTGGTATCACCCTCCAGCTTTGTTGGAGACGGAGGACATCACATTGCATCACACCCAATGTTTTGAACAGGCCTGCAACCTGTTTTCTTATTTTTCCTCAACCCGTGGACTCATGAGTAACTTTGGGAGTGATTGAGGGTGAGGGTGAGGGTGTGAGGGTGTGTGGGTGTGTGTGTGTGTGTGTGTGTGTGTGTGTGTGTGTGTGTGTGTGTGTGTGTATAGGCTCATTTTGATGGAAGTTGTTTCTGTGTACTTATGGACAATTTAAAGAAAGGTGTTCTGAGGGTTATATTATTGCTTACCAGTGCAAAGTCTAAGGCATCTGTTTTACTTTGGGGAATGTAGCGGACCTAAAGCAGTAGAATATGGTCACATTCCTGATCGAGGCAGGAGTGATATCCCTCTGACAATTTATGACTATGAAACTCTTTGTGACCCACTAAGGTAAACAACTGGGGATGGTACAGGCTCTCCAAGAAGCACTGCACTGTCAAGACTCAATTTGATAAAGAGCAGATCAAATCTCTCTATCTCTTTATAACTATGAAGTTTTACTGATTTTCATTAATGTTGTTGATGAACTATTGACTCTGGTTAGTTACTAAATTTGTCATGTGTTTGAACTTTGCTGGGTGGAAAAAGAAATTATTCTTATTATTAATTATCATCTTAAAAAAACATTCAAACTTACAACAATAAGTTACTCTCTTGATTCACACTTATTTAAACCAATCACCAGCAAGGATGCAGCACTTCCTGGACCAATCACAGTCATGGGATGAAACAGATGGATTCCCGCGCCCAGCACGGCAAGACACAAAAAGACAATACTGAACTGAAAAGAAGAAGAGAACAGAATGGCTGGAGAGAATTCCAGAACAGAGTTCTGAACAGAAATGGACAGAGTTCCAGACAGATTCAAAGAAAGAGATTTCCAGAGTCATCAAGACCCTCTCTCTCCCTGAGAAGATGAGGTAGAGATTGCTTTTATTGCCCACCAGAGGAGAAACAAAGACATTCTCCGTTGGGAGAACTGTTGTACTGAGGCTTTTCAAAAGATCATTCACTGCCTTACAAATGCACCTGTACTCGCATTCGCTGACCCACCCAAGCCATCGCTGGCTATTGGCCCTCTCAATGTACAGCTTCACATTACAATGCAGACCCAGGAGCGGTAACATCAATGCTGACTCGCTGTCACACAACCCTCTTCCAATTAAAGCAGAAGAATGGCAAAGTGTACCACCAGATAGTGTCAAAGCCCTCTGTAAGCAGATCCACTGCAGAAGAAAACCTAAAGAGACTACTACCATTGCCGAGTCTCTAGAAGTCTCATCTGATGTCTTACCAGATGTCTTTCACATATCCAGTTTGTCTGGACCTAGGCAGTTTAACCCAAATCAGCAACCTCATACAAGCTGAAGACACGACTCCACAATTGCTGCTCTACAGAAAAGTTGAGAGACCATCTGGAGCTGAAGTCCATCAGCTTGTACTTCCCAAGGAATATGTCCCTATGGTCCTCAAATCTCTCCATGATGAGTTTGGACATTGGAAGTTTAAAAACGTTGAACTCATATGTGACAGATTCTACTGGACTAAGATGGGTGCAGAGGTGGAGCAATATGAGAAAAACTGTGGAAGATGCATCACTTGCAAAGCACTTCCTCAGTGAGCCACTCCATTAAACCAGATCACCAGCCAAGGCCCATTAGATCTGGTATGCATCGATTTCCTGTCACTTGAGCCTGATTCTCAAGGTACCACAAACATCCTAGGTGTGACAGACCATTTCACTCTTTATGCATAAGCTTTCCCATCCAAAGACCAAAAAGCTTCCACCATGGCAAAGATCTTGTGTGAATGATACTTTGTACATTATGGACTACCTGTCTGCATACATTCAGATAAAGGGCGGGACTTCGAGAGCAAATTCATCCGAGATCTGCTGAAGATACTAGGGATCCACAAGTCAAGAGCATCTCCTTACCATCCTCAGGGAGATCCACAGCCAGAGAGACTCAACTGTAAATTATTGCTAGTGCTGGGTCCCTAGATCCACAGCAGAAACAAAAATAGAGTCAAAAGATAAGTCAGTTGGTGCACACCTACAACTACACCCTAAACAAGGCAACCGGTTACTCGCCTTACCTTTTAATGTTTGGTAGAGAGGCCCAGCTACCGGTAGACATCTCCTTTGGAGTGTCCAATAAAAGCCAAAAACTTCGGTGTCAATGGCAAGCCCAAATTGAAATGCACATGGAGGCCACCACCTTACATTATTGTGGAGAAGTTACCCAACCTTCCAGTCCACAAAATTAAACCTGAAAGAGGATTGGGTACAGAGAAAACAGTCTACTGCTATCATTTGTTACCCATTGGCTATCTTGCAAGACTACCAGTGGGCGACAGGGACAGCAAATTACAGCAAAAACCTGTAACCAGAGCACATCAAAGGACAAATAATCTAATACAGTCAGATAACAATGAAGATGGCATATCCTCAGAGTCAGAGTATGATGATGAATACTCTTTGAGACCAAAAGAAGTGGATATGAACAAACTACTGACGCCTCCAGAGTTGTCTACAAGTCAATCCCAACCCATAACTAATGAAACTGATCACCCAAGACCAGTCCAAAAGCTGGCAGGGCAGGAGCAGAATCACAACAACAATCCACATCTGACTCACCACACTGACCCTGAAGTCACTGTTTTGCAAGAAGGAGCCGACATTGATTGAACACCACAGCCAGAGGTTGAAGTCCCAGTTGAACGCTCAAAGACCTGTGGTTAGGCTGAGCTAAGATGACACTAGAGAGCCCTCTCACCATCCTGTACCAGTACTCAGCCAGGGAGTGCTGGTGGAAAATCGGACCTACAGAGATTCCAGAAGCCGTCCCTGCCAAACTCTCTGGTGCCAAACCATGGCGTCATGTTTAACTTGTTATAGGTTAAACAATCCTCTTAACCATCCCATTTTAGTTGTTTAAATAGTATTTTGATGGGGGCATCAAAATCTTCCAGGGGGGGAGGGTGTAGCCCTGTGGCAAATATGGGGATGGTCTAAAATGCATTAGTTATCAAGGGGTTAATTTAAATCCTTTACTGTAATAGACAAGTTGTCAAATTATTAAGTACATGCTAATTTGTTTAACAATTGTTAGTGGCAAATATTTAAAGAGATACTAAAATGTTTTGTTACTAAAATATAAAATGAGGTAACTTGTTTCTTTATAATATTTCAATATAAACAACATAAATAATCTGACTGAAGTAAGTTTATTTTACAATTCAATTATGAACAGACATTTTATATTGTTTGTAGGAAAAGGTTAATCTTACATTTTTTTGTTAAATGCTGCTCATGAGCTGAAGTGGTGTGAGCTGTCGCAAGACTTTATTCACCCTTACTGTAGCCCTCTTTTCATTGTGATTGGTCAGTTGACATGGTCAATCACGGTTACGTGTTTTTTTTTCTTTTTTTCCTCAATTATTTTATAAAATAGGACAATACAGGTGTTATTGGTGTTAATTTGGAATAATTCACATTCCGGTACACTGTCATGGTATGTACCTTAACCCTCTAGGGTCTAAGGGTGTTTGAGGGCCCTGGACAAGTTTTAACATGTGCTGACATTTGTACTTTTTTCTGTTGCTTTTAAACATATTAACGGCTAAAGTCTGATAACACTGTAACCGGCACAAATTGGGCTATAATAATATGTGAGCAGTATGTTTATATATTATTGTGTTTTTGAGAAAACAGCGTTTATGCAGAGGCAGAAGAATATAGTCACATTCCTGAGTGAGGCAGGAGTGATGTCCTCTGACAATTTATGACTATGAAACTCTGTGACCCACTAAGATAAACAACCGGGGATGGTACAAGTACTGCAATGTCAAGACTCCCCTTTTGACAAAGAGCAGGCCAACCCCCCTCCCAAAGAGAACCCCTCTTAATGAACAGACTCCCCCTGCTCACCTCCTGCCATAAATACCTTAAGACTATTCCCTTTTCAGGCAAGACCTGAAACCTATAAAAGGACTTATGAACTGATCTTCATATCATGTCCTTACAGTGGGTATGGAAAGTATTCAGACCCCTTTAAATTTTTCACTCTTTGTGTCATTGCAGCCATTTGCCAAAATCAAAAAAGTTCATTTTATTTCTCATTAATGTACACTCAGCACCCCATCTTGACAGAAAAAAACAGAAATGTAGACATTTTTGCAAATTTATTAAAAAAGAAAAACTGAAATATCACATGGTCATAAGTATTCAGACCCTTTGCAGTGACACTCATATTTAACTCACATGCTGTCCATTTCTTCTGATCCTCCTTGAGATGGTTCTGCTCCTTCATTGGAGTCCAGCTGTGTTTAATTAAACTGATTGGACTTGATTACAGAGATATCCTGGAAGAAAACCTCTTCCAGAGTGCTCAGAACCTCAGACTGGGCTGAAGGTTCACCTTTCAACAGGACAATGACCCTAAGCACACAGCTAAAATAACAAAGGAGTGGCTTCGGAACAACTCTGTGACCGTTCTTGACTGGCCCAGCCAGAGCCCTGACCTAAACCCAATTGAGCATCTCTGGAGAGACCTGAAAATGGCTGTCCACCAACGTCCACCATCCAACCTGACAGAACTGGAGAGGATCTGCAAGGAAGAATGGCAGAGGATCCCCAAATCCAGGTGTGAAAAACTTGTTGCATCATTCCCAAGAAGACTCATGGCTGTACTAGCTCAAAAGGGTGCTTCTACTCAATACTGAGCACAGGGTCTGAATACTTATGACCATGTGATATTTCAGTTTTTCTTTTTTAATAAATTGACTTGAGAATGCACACTTGGACAAATGGACAAAAAACATCTACCGTTATGTTTTTATTTGTTAATTCAGCTAATTTCTCTGATCAGTTCTCCCTCAATTTCCCCATGTGTAAATATTGTAAATAGCAGAATAAATCTTAAAAAGACAACTGTGACTGGTATCATTAATGTTATTTCATACAGTAAATACGTCACTGAAAGGGATTGTAGACTGATATCCTGTATGGTTAATTAATTGACTGGTTGATCCACCAAAAAGGGGTTTGGTGCCCCAAATTGTTAAGATGGTTTATGATATTCATGATTCATAAACTAGACATAATAAACCTTCGTGTTCAATACATGTATATATTTAAATTCGCTACACTGAAATAAGGCCATAAAACACATATAGAACATTGGTTCACAAAACTTTCAAGAACTGGATCTTGTAGCCTGATCATGAATAATCATGTGATTCACCTGAGAAGACAAAGACCTGCATAATGAGCTGCATAATGAGCCTTTCAGTAAGGAATGTGGCTGAGAGGGAATTACTCGTCAGGAATTATATCCTCCGCTGGGATTCAAATGTAAATGCTCGTCATCTGAGTCGCGTTATTCCTCTGACAAGAAAGTAAACTCTTTGTTGCTGTCTGGAACCATCCGAAGTGCTTCTTCACCCGTGTAGCAGGCAATCATCCCAACGCACAGAAAAAGTAAGTAAATTCTATGATGAAGCTTGACGTTTTATGCCATTTCCCGGGGGTGGGTACACAATTACCTGGCTCACTTCAGATAATTTCCATATCAGAATCAGAATCAGAATCTTTATTGTCATTGTAAAAAATACAACAAAATTTGTGTTTGACCTCCTTTTCAGTTCAAGTCTTACTTGTCTAAAATGAGAATAATAATAGCAAGAAGAGATACGTAATAAAATAATAAAAGTCAAATAGTAAAAGATAAGTAAAAGATGACATTAATAATAATAATAATGGTACTATTGATAACCAATATTTTGCATAGAGTAAACAGTATTGTGCATCGCAAGTGGCATGTGCATCTTAGCAGCAATATGATGGTGAAATGTTGGTCAAAAAGGCATACTATTTAACGTTCATTTATTATTGCAACAGCCCTGGGATATGTGCTGTTTTTCAGTCTGTTTGTTTTGGCTTTTATTGTCCTGTACTGCCTCCCCGAAGGAAACGGTTGAAACAAGTGATGTGCTGGATGAGATGAGTCCTTCACGATGCTGCAGGCTTTACTGTAGCACCGGGTCTTGAACAGCTCCTCTAAGGAGAGGAAAGCGCAGCCGATGATCTTTTGTGCTGTGTTAATGACACTTTGGAGCGCAGCTTTGTCCTGGGCAGTGCAGCTGGCATACCACACCGAGATGCAGTATGTCAGTACACTTCCGATGGTGCATCTGTAGAAAGACACTAGCAGTTCTTTGGCAAGGTTGTTACTTTTTAGGACCCTCAGGAAATGGAGTCGCTGCTGTGCCTTTTTGACCAGAGCTGTGGTTTTAGTTTTCCAGGTGAGATTGTCATCCAGATGCAAGCCCAGGAACTTGAAGTCAGCAATGCTCTCCACACAGTCGCTGTTGATGTATATGAGCAGAGTGTCTGATCTGTTCCTCTTGAAGTCCACTATGATTTCCTTTGTCTTTGTGGTGTTGAGGACCAGGTTGTTGTTACTGCACCATAAAGCCAGTTTATCCACCTCATGGATATGCAGTCTCATCTCCTCCTGTGATGAGCCCAACCACTGTCGTGTCGTCTGCAAACTTCACGATGGAATTGCTTGAATGGGTGGGGGTGCAGTCGTGTGTAGAGAGTGTACAGTAGCGGACTCAGCACACATCCCTGTGGGGAGCCAGTGCTGAGGCTGAGTGCTGGGGAGAGGTGATGCCCTACCTTGACTCTCTGTGGACGGTTGCTGAGGAAGTCTTGAATCCAGAGGCAGGTGGGGAGAGGGAAGCAGAGGTGATTTAGTTTGGAGACCAGTCTGTTTGGGATGACTGTGTTAAACGCCGAGCTAAAGTCAATGAAGAGAAGCCTGGCATAGCTGTCTTTGTGTTCCAGGTGGGTCAGGGTTGTGTGGAGGGCAGTGGCTATGGCATCCTCTGTTGGTCTGTTTTCCCTGTATGAAAACTGGTGGTGATCGAATGTGGGAGGAAGTCTTCGGATGATGTGACTTCTGACCAGCTTCTCAAAACACTTCATCACAACTGGGGTTAGGGCCACTGGTCGGTAGTCATTAAGACTGCTGATGGTGGTCTTCTTTGGGACAGGGATGATCGTTGAGGCCTTGAGACAGGGTGGGACAGTGGCCTAAGGACAGGCTGAATATTTTATTAAAAACCCCTATGAGTTGATCCACACAGTCTTTCAGCACCCTCCCTGTGACGCCATCAGGTCCTGCTGCTTTTCTTGGGTTTATTGTCCTCAGCACTCGCCTCACATCCCTCACTCCCACTGTGAAGATATGGCTGGTGTTCGATGGTGGATGTAATGTAGCTTCTTCTGGTGTTTGTTGTTCAAAGCGGGCAAAGAAGCAGTTAAGCTCCTCTGCCAGCACATTGTCACCATCTAAGCACATATAAGCATATGAACAGTGCTCAGTGTGAGGCAGGATCACATTAGCTATAATGAGGTGAGACAGGAGATTTGTTTTGAATTTGAATTGTTTCATTTAAAAGAAGACATTTCAAGTTTTCTATGCACATATTTCACGTTTTTGAAGCAAGTATTCGCTGAGATTCAGGTTGGTTTATTTACTTGTCTGTGAAGACAGGTGACAGAGAGACAGATACAGAGAGCGCACCCTGTCTGCTTCCTTTATTTTAGAAAAGTACAGCATTTTGTTGTTATTATGAGTGTATACAAATAAAAGTAGCGCATTTACAGATTCGAATGATATATTGCTCTTATCTGTACGATTAAAACTGACACAGTAATTTAAGTTTGTTTTGGTATTATCAGGAGAAGATGCCACAAAATGTGCCAGGAGTTCGTCAACCCCTGGGGCTTAACTAGACAATCCCAAGCACCCCCTCCTCCCTTCTGGTTAACATAAGAACATAAGAAAAGAATAAACTTAAGAAAAGAATAAAAGACACAATAAAATAGAATTCAAATGTACAAAATGACACAAAACAATCTGTCATACAATAAAAACATAAGATAATGATAGGATCAATATCTCATACTGGGTCGAAAGGAAAGGACTAAAGATGGGTTTTAAGAAGAGTTTTAAAAACGGACAGTGTAGATGTCTGTCTAGTGTGCAAAGGCAGTTATTTCCATAACTTCGGAGCAGCAACAGAAAAAGCTCTGTCACCTCTGAGCTTCTGCTTTTATCTCTGAACATCTACGAGCAACCGGTCAAGACGCGCAGTTGCATTTTGAACCAGCTCGAAACATGAGATGGAAAACTGGCTAATTCCAACATAAAATGCATTGCATTAATCCAGTCGAGATGTAATGAAGGCATGGATTACTGTCTTAAAGTGCTGCCTACAGAGGATAGGTTTCACTTTTGCCAAATGCTTTAACTGGGGGGAGGGGGGGCACTAGATTTTACAAATGCACCAATTTGACTGTCCAATTTAAAAGCACTGTCCATTTTAAAATCCAGATTTGTAACTGTGAGCCTAACATGCACTGCCAAGGGGCCCAGGTCAAGAGGGCGGGACTCGCCAGAGCCGCTGGGTACAAACACCAGCACCTCTGTGTTCTGTTGGATAAAATGTAGGAAGGGCCATGCAAGCTTTAATGTCATCAAGATATACAAGAAGTGGTTTATTTGAAAAGGCATCCTTCCACTTTGATGGTACATATACTGTATCTGAATATCATCAGTGTAGCAGTTAAAGGTGATCCCATGCTTCCTAAGAATGGAGCTTAGAGGGAGCAAATAAAATGAAAAAAGCAGGGGCCCTAAAATTGAGCCCTGAGGATCCCCACATGACAGAGGAGCAGAGGAGGAATCAAAAGTAGCAAAGCTTACAGAAAAAGTTTGCTAAACAGGACCTAAACCACTCTAGAGCAGAGCAACCAACACCCACGAGATGCTATAAACGGGATATTAAAATGTTGTGGTCTATGTGAGGCAAATTTTCAATAGAATACCTTAACAGACATTTCGTCAACTACCTCTCTGTGTGACCATGCAGTTACCGGCTCCACCCATCTGCAGTGTCTGTTTGTTGTGTTTTGTTGCTGTTCTTTTCTCTCTCCTCTATCTGCTCACCCCAACCTCGACTGGTTGCCTCCCAAATTGAGGCCAGTTCTGCTTCCTTAAAGGGAGTTTTTCCCCTCCACTGGATTTGCTGGGTTTCTGTTTGTTTTATGTAAAATTTTGAGATTGTAATTTGGCGCTATACAAATAACACTGAAAGACAATGCTTCCCCTGGACCTGAGAAGCTTTTTTTCATGAAGATGATGAAGATGAGTTTTGCCTTGCCTTGAGGAATCCTGACTATTTTTGTTTCTAGCTGTAGTTATCATAGAATTATAAAAGGAGGGATGTGTAAAGGGGCATGGTGGCTGAGGCTGCCTCACAGCAAAAAGGTCGTGGGTTCGCAACCCGGCCTTTCTGTGTGGAGTTTGCACGTTCTCCCCGTGCTTGTGTGGGTTTACTCCGGGTACTCCGGTTTCCTCCCACAGTCCAAAAACATGCATGTTAGGTTGATTAGTGAAACTAAATTGCCTGTAGGAGTGAGTGTGTGAGGTTGTCTGTCTCTATGTGGCCCTGCGATGGACTGGTGACCTGTCCACGGTGTACCCCTGCCTTTCACCCAAGAGAGAGCTAGGATAGGCTCCAGCAGATCCCCGTGACCCTGGCTTTCAGGAAAAAAGCGGGAATAGAAGATGGATGGGATGTGTAAAGGAAATTTTCAATAGCATACACCTTGACAGACATTAGGTCTACTACCTCCTTGTGTGAATTCAACAGACTTTTGACACTGCTTTGTATTTCAGTAGGGAAATGCAGGAAGCAGACGAAAGGACAGGTAGTCACATCACTGACCACTGTGTATTCATTTGTGTATATGTCACACAGGTGTGCCTACTAGTTACTTTTTGCCACAACAATCTAATGTATCAAAGGCGGTGGTTAGGTCAAGCAGGGCAAGAATAATATCACCAGAATTGGATGCTAAGAGGATGTCAGTGTCATCCTTAACATGCTGACTCTGTACTATGAAAGGTTTAGAAACCAGATTGAAAAACCTCCAGGATATCATGCTCTTCCAAGAAAGATTTCAACTTAACATAAACAATTTTTTCCAAAACTTTTCACAGAAATGGCAGTTTGGAGATAGGACTGAAATTAGCCAACATAGTATGATCAAGACCAGGTTTCTTATTCAATGGTTGTACTATTGCATGATTTAAATTGACTGCTGTTAATGGTAAGAATCAATTGTCCTATTCTAGTGAAAACCTCTTTAAAAAAATTAAGGAAGAACAGTATGATGGGCAAACCACATCCTCTAAAAACATCAGTTAGGGGTTCAAACTGATTAGAAACAGCAAAGCAATGGATGGAGCCCGAGGGGTCAGAGGGAGGAGCTAAAATGAAACTGGCCAAAAGCAGCGGAGAATTGACCAGCAGAGGAAGGGTTAGGAAAGGTTAAAAATCCACCACCACCGAGCAGGGGCACAAGTTTTAATAGCAGTACAAGAGAAACCAACCTCAAATAATAGAGGAATATAATTAGAGAACACAGTATTACTGATCTCCAGGTTAATAGCAGACAAGCCATGTGAAAGATCTAATGTGTTTCCATGTTCATGCATGGGACCAGGCATGGACTGCACAAGATTAAAAGAGTGAGGTTTAAAAAGTCCTTTACCAATGGCTTATCAGGACATCACGCATGGATATTAAAATCTCCAATAGTAAGGCAAAGTGTGGGTCTAATGACTCTTGGCCCATTTATCTAATGAGCCTTTTTAGGGTAGGGGTGGAGTGAAACCAACCTGAAAGATAAATATGAGTTTCCTACCAGCTTTCCCTCAGACTAAAGAAATCACTTAGATTAGTGAGGAAATTTTTCAATCAAAAAAAAAAAAAAAAACGAAGTCCAGCTGCCATGACTCTAGATAACTTCACCTGGATGAATGAGAATCTTCACAGACACAGAAACAGTAGGACTTACTTTTGTTATAGCAGGTGGTAAGTACAGCCTTATCTGCGGGACTAGTGCCAATGTGCCATATCTCTCCAGCCTGGTGCAGAAGGACATTCTTATTAATGATGTTATTCTCATCATCAAAGTCAATAATGTGGATCTAGAAGAAAAGTAGAGACAGAGAGGAGAGATGTGTTGAGGATGAGGCTGCAGTTAAAAAACACTGTACACACCTCTCTCCACACAAAATGTAGTTCAAAGCTTCAGTCAATCCTCTAATTCTCCCAAAACAGAAGAAAGCTTCTGTTTTACTAAGGCAATAAGTGTAATTTCAAGGTAGGCATTTCTTTATTCCCCCCAACCAACTTAATACAGCTAAAGACTTTTCATCTTGATTTGGCCTTTAAAGCGACAATTAAGACACTTTTAAAAGTCATGTTGGACTCATGGGAGTTTTGCATATGACATGTTGGAAAAAATCAAAAAAGGTACAACAAAAAGGAAAACAATAAAAGCTGATTCCGGATTTCTTTTTAGACAAATGGCCCTGCCAAAGGGGGCCTCGGAAGAAGTGCAATATTCAAGAGCACTTTATTGTGAAAGGTATTTAATTGTTCTTTTTTTTTTTGGCAGCAGATGACAATTCAGCTATAGCTAAGCATACTGTAATTACTATGATGATGTACTATGATGTGCATAATCCTTCCAGCATTTTTAGAAGAATGTAACACTGTCTGCAGGCCTAATGGACCATTCAAGGGGCAAAGATACAATTATCTACTAAAAATCATAAATGGCACCTTCATTGTGGTGTTAACAGGGAAAAACAATAGCTACAATGTAGAAAATATAAACTTGCAGAAACGTTTTTAAATTACTCTCAGTGGAGAAGACAGGATCCCTGATTATCCAAGTTGGAGCTGGAAAGTGATTCATCTATCTTAGCATAAAGACTGGAGGCAGAGGAAACAGCTAGCCTGGTTATAAAATAATAATATAAAATTAAAAAAATTAAAAACTTTAAAAAGCTAGCTTAGTTCTCTCTAAAGAGAAAAAAGTCTCATCAAGTCTCTGAGTGCATTTACTTAAACATTTTCAAATGGATCTTTCTATTAACCCTGCAAATTTCTCATTCTGTTGATGTGAAGGAATGTCTGCAGAAATTTTGTGTCATAAACAGGGGTGCCACACATGCCATGGCCCTGAAAACCTTCTGGCCATCCCAATGTCCACCCCAACTCTGACTGATATGCACAGAATTTGCTGCTGACAGCTTTGAATAAAATATTTCATTGACTGTTCGGCTAGGTCTTATTTTATCTGATTTGATATTTCACCAAGTTCCACCCTGTAAAAATCATTGCCCGCCCAGTCAGAATTTTCAGCGAGTGCCTCAGGTCAGACCTATATTTTATATCACACACCTTAGCTAAATCACTGCTCGTTTTGATGATCCGAGCTTACATAAATATTTTCCATATTTTTAGGATTTGTTGTGATTCAATATGACAAAAGATACCTTCCAGGATCTTGATAACAGTTACACATACCACTACATTAGTAATTATGTTTTATTATAGTCTATAAATTCTTATTCTGGGTCTTTCTCCTTGAACCAATGTAATTATGAAGCACTGCTGAACATGAAAACACAATCAAACAGCTTTTCAGACTTTATAGCACAGAAGTTCAACAAACAAGCTAAACTTTTATCCATAAGAAGTTAATATAAACTCCTCCTTACTGAGTTCTTTGCATTAGATGGAAATCTATTCTATGAAGGCGCTCAACTGAATACAGTTCAGGGCTCACATTGCAGTAAAACAGTGAGGGTCTCAAGGTATGATCAGACAATTAATGGCGGTTTCTCCCATAAGAGAGACACTTACAGCACCTTTGGGAACCATTAATGGAGTTGCACTGGACAGTAACTCCTGCCAGGCACTTGCACTCCCCTTGCCTGCACTGCTTTTACAGGCTGAACAAGAGGATAAAAGGAGGTGGGTGTGAGGAGGAGGAGGAAAAGCACATCAGAGCAGCAGCATCCTTCAGCCTCCTTAAAGTCAGCTAGGCAGCTATTAACCTTGGGCTGGACTGCATTGAGCAAAAAATTATTGTGTAAAGTTGTAATTTTATGATGGTAGGGGAGCAGTATAAATATATTCAGGCAGGCAGGACAGGGTAATTGGAGGGGCTAATAATTGGGTCCCCCAAACGCACCCAGGTGTGAGGGTAGAGAAAAGTTCCAGCCATCCTCCCACAGGTGATTTATCCCTCATTCTTCCAAGCCTGGGGAGTGACTCATAGCCTTGAGTCACTTGGGCATCCAGCCCAGCGCTTTTAATTATGTGGCAATGTTGGGAGGAATTGAAGAAGGGAGGAGTAGAGGAGGGAGATTGAGAAGAAGGGGTAAGGGAGGAATAACGCCAAACTGGTTCATGGTCCCCACTTCAGGGACCTCTCCACTAAAGCTCTTTAGCTACACAGATGACAGTAAGCAGAGTGGAGGAGTAGCAAGAGGGTGAGAGGTGCCAAGCTCGGGCGCTTTATCTCGTTAGCAGCCTCAAATGCCATGCTGACGCTCCCTCCGATCTGTCATTCCAGCTATTGGTCTCAGAGGGATTTGAGAGGTGCTCAGCGAGTTAAGAGAGACATTTCCACCCTGCATTATGCTTAATGGGAGGTGAAGAGACCAGCAGGCTTATGGATACAGCAGGAGCTATGAGGGCTGAAATGCCAATTGAAAAAACATTTTTCATATTGCAAGTTCACTCAGTCAAACAGAGCTAACCAATGCTAGCTAGCAAAGTTAAGGGGGGGTGGTGGGGGAGTGGAGCTTTATGAATAAAACAGACTAAACTGGCTGAATCCACAAATGAAGTGTGTGTGTGTGTGTGTGTGTGTGTGTGTGTGTGTGTGTGTGTGTGTGTGTGTGTGTGTATGGGGGGGATCATCCCCATAAACATGACCATGAATAAAGATCCCTATTAGATCTTACAACTAACTTATATAACTTATTACATAGCTCAAATGGTCCAGCTGCCAACCAGATATGTGCATCTGGATATAATTAAATTACAAAATAGGGATAACAGTGCTAAATTTGGGACATTCTCTCCTATGAGACACTCACGGTGTACAAAACAGAAGTACTTATATAAAGACTGAAAAAAGAAAGATGGAATGGGATTTCCAGAGCCTACCTACTTTCACACCACATTACACTTAGATAATTGTTGTGCAAAACAAGCAGGATTGTCCAATTACTCCAGACAAGGAAGTTACAGAAGTGATCATAAAGGGGTGTCAGAAGCTGTTTACTGGCCACTTTTCAATCTAAGCATCATCAGCAGGAGTTGGGAGGGCAGCTGCCACTCTTGTTAACATGATCATTTGCTTCTGCATGAGTTCATGATGTTATGGCTCAAAATGTGACTATGGCAACCACAGAAACTACAGCAAGGGAAACAAAGATGCTGATTTTATTTGGAGTTCCCTGGATTATAAACCTCTTCATCAGCAGGGAACAGACAGATCAATGAATAAAAATGGCATTGGAGCAGCATCAGCTTCAAAGCATGATTATCCAGCCTGGGACAATAAAGGTTTATGATACTACTAGCAAAAGCTACTTTTTTATAGTGAAACTATTATAGCACATATAATAATTTAACACTGCTATCCATTTCCTCAAATTTTAATCTACACCTCACTCCAGCTCCGTGATATACTAGGTACACATGGACAGCAGCAGCTGGTGATGTGCTGGCTGATATGACATGGGGGACAGTGGCAGTGGTGTTGAACCCTGCTGCTGTCAATCAGTGTTAGGAGTAATGCACTACAAAAGTAATGCCATTAGAGTATTATATTACTTGCTGTTCCACAGTAATATAATGCTACTAATCAAATTTTGGTAATATTATGCCCGTTCTCTCAATCTCACAATCTCTCTGCTGCTAATTCAAAACACAGAACACAGATGTTGCCAGGTTTCTGTCACAGTGGCAACAGTTTTTGTCTTAAAGCACCTTTAGTCAAGCCAACAGGCACTTGAACACAAGCATACTGAGGACTTGACATGGGCAGAATTTGAATGCAGACTGTGTTTGGTCACCAGAGCTCTAAATCACCATTGGTCACTGTGCCATACATTTAGGGAGGCAGCCATCTCTACTGGACCCAATTTTCATCAAGTGGTTCTGATTTTGGCCAGAAGAGAATAGTCTACATTAAACACAGAATCAGTGTCAAAACCAGTATGAAGAGTGTTAGATTAGTGAATTCCAAATCAAAGTGCAAATCAGGGCTACTGCTTTAATTTTCTCACACTACTATCAACTTTCAAATGAGCCAGCCCAGATTTGCATAGTCTACCCTGGCCTCAAAGCAAACAGGCCAATTAATAAATGAGCAATAGGCACTTTTTTTACAACATAAATCTAATAATTAGATTAACACAACAATAAAGAATTCACCTCTTCGATATTCTTGTGTTTCAGCTCTGTGCTGAGTGAGGGAATGTGTTAGGAGGAGTACATTAAGCTACTGACAGTGTGTAATAAGAAATCACGCAGATCGACTGGGATGCATTGTCACCATTCCCAACAAGCTCTGTATTAGACCTGCTCCACAAAAGTTGGATTGAACTAAGTCTGCATTCAATGCCAGACCATTTTCACACTGAAGTCTGCCAAAAAATAGGCTCATTTTTTCACAGCACAAATCTCTTTCTCTCATCCTTCTCTCTCTCTCTTGCTCTCAGAGAGCTAATTATTTCTCCCCCCATTTAGAGCCAACTGTTTCTGTCATCTGTCTCTGTAATGACCTCTGCAAGATGTGCATGCATGCATGTACACCCTCTCACTCCTTCATCTTCTCACACACGCGCACACAGACATTTACAGAGAAACAATAAATGTACACACAGCATGGATGCCCGTGCAAACTGCCCATTAATATGGATGGGACTGGGCTAAAACCAGTTACTGATGTTTTGTGTATGCTGAAACAACTAGTTGATATCAGTGACATCACTTGTCAATTGACACGTTTACTCAGCGTCTCTGATAAATGATTAACCATTTGATAATTATATTGTGATATATTCAAACCGTGAGACTATCTTTAACTCAATGGGAGCCAACGGCTACTGCGTGTATAGCTTCAAACCCGGAAGCTTGCTTACTATGTCCACCCCTCTACAGTCATTGTTCGCAGCCAACATATCCCAATATTCTTTGTGCAAATGTGGCAAAAAACATGGTGGATAGGAACGGCGAGGCGGTGACCGTGAAAATACAATTATTCAAATTAAAAATGCTATTACTGTTAAAGTTTACACTGTTGGCCAAAAGTAGCGTTACACAATGAGATACATGGCTCGCCGACAGTGGCAGTGAAGCATCTCATTTTCTTCCAAATATAAATCAAGAAAAATAAAATCTCTGCCTCCATCATTAGCAATTAATTTAACGCAGCTGTGAAAGTTGGTAGCAACAGAAGTGGGAAAGGGGGTTGTAGCCAAAAGTGTAGCCTGTCCTGTTGGTGGCACGGACCATTACCGAGACCAGCTCTAGGGGCGCTGTTCTATGGTCTGAGCGGCAGCAGTGTGTCCGGTCTGTGCCTGCCAGGTGTCTGGTCTCTCTCAAGGATTTGAGGTCCGTGCCGTGCTATCTGTGGTCCTGGTGGTTTGTGGCATCTATATAAATTTATGTCATTGTATTAAAATCACAATACGATGTCACACTAAGCAGTATTTCGCAGACAGTCCACACATAAAAAACAGCATGCATTCAGGTCTGTATGTTTGGAAAGTCTTTCGTTGTTTGTTTTTTTTATCTTAATCTATTTATCTATTTTATTTTTTTCGATTCCTGCCACGTTGTATGTGAACCACAAGGAGAGAGAATGTCTCATCTAGAACTGTGTGGCTCTTTAGCTCATAGAAATAAGCCAAAGCAAGGCAAATGGCTAACACTACTTGCAAAACACCACTGTGGTCCTACCAGGAGGCGCGGACGTTTCTTTGCTTGGTAACGGCAGTTTCGCGCCGTTGTGTGATAACCCCACCCACTTTGAGGTGGTACTCAGGTGTAATGAAAAATTACCAAAACCAAGTCGAGTCAAATAGAGTAGGGCCTGGTAGTGTTAAAACTGTATAATGGAAAATTAGCCTTTGAGTTTGAACTGAATTTTGGAAACATAATGTGTTTGTTTGAATTTTATACTGTATACTGACTGCCCATAAGAAACAGCTCTGCTCTGAGATAAATAAGTAACACACAGAGACCTGTATTTTCTGTGTGTATTTTTACATTAGATAAAATTAAACCTAACATTTAAACCAACAGTTTTAAATTCAGTCATTCAAAGTACCTCATTTTATTTGTTTATATCACGTGTCATAATGTGTGTATCTAGACGAAGCAGAACAAAATAATGCAGTAGTCTTTGCATAATTTGTTTTCCTTATTACTATTAACATACAAATCGATCAAAGCTAGACGAAGACACAAACTGCGCCACGTTCAATTGAAATACCATAGGCTCTGTCTGTCTCCAATTGTAGACAACTTCTCGATCTGTCATGAACTGTTTTTCTTACTTGGTTGTCAAATTTCAGTGACTGTGTACCCACGAGGAAACGAATGGCATCGGTTTCAGCTGTCTGGGCTGTTAGTGCTCGTGCCTGCAAAGTGGATAAACAATAACATGACTGTTCATTCACTAAATACGTTTGAATTAAGCAAAAACAATATGGATGAACATACATAAAGTTAGCTAACGCTATATGTTCGGAACCAACACAGTATTATGTCACAGGGCGTCAAAACACAACAGCTAAAAACAGCTAATCTATTAAAAAAAGACCACAATACAACGGAGCTAGCTTAAAACTAGATATCGATTAGGGAAATAACAGTAAAGTTAACTTTATATTAACGTTAATAAATGGTGTGACTGTGTCACAGGAATAGATAACAGTTACCTGAAATTCAAGGCCATAAATGACAGGAGCGTCGTCCTCCATGTTTCAGTCTGTTTTTAGGGTTACCACTTTCTTATGCTTTTTAAAAGCGTCATGCCACAACGAAAACACTTAAAATCTACCAAACACAACACAGCAACCCCACTTCCGCGATTCAAAAACAGAACGAAGTGAAGCATGCGACCAAACTGCGTAACGATAGTCAGACACCATTATATGGCGTATCAAAGTTACGTAAAATAACTCAGGAATACCAAAATCAACGGCGGTAAGAAATTTGTCCTCTATGAAGCACCGTACGAGTAGGCTGCCTATAGAACAGTGCATGCGCATTAGAGCTCTGTCTGAAAGTCTGTATTAAGGTAAGAAAATGTCTTAGTTGTTTGATAGATGTCATCGCCCGGTGGTATAGACAGCGTACGTACTTTTCAAAGTATGGAAGCGTTTTAGTTAAGTATGTATGTGAAATTATCCAGCAGCTGCTTAGCAAAGTTAGCTTACGGTTACTCACCAGCTAATATAGCATTAAGTTAGCTAGCAAGTTAGCTAGCAGTAAACAAACAACAATCCCCGGTATTCCAGGCAGTATTTTGTGACAGGAGGTTAAACATCAATAAAACACGAGAAACGTGCAGACACTATCGTTGTATATTGCTACTGCCAGTAAGATCATGTAAAAATTAGCGTTTGCTTGCAGTGACGGGAAGTGACTAAGACAGATGCTGTATAATGTTGCACAACGCTGATAATATTTGTTAGTCACTGGTAATATTACATTCAAAGGGAAATAACGGTTATGGCTGTTTTTATTTTCAAGAACAGTAAGATGGATAGCGGGGAGGCTCCTGCCCAGAGGCCATTCACCTTGGACATCACAGTGGAGGATGTAAATAAGGAAGCCCCAGCTCCAGACACCCCAGAGCCAGCCTGCAACCAGACCCCTCCCAGAGTCTTGTCCCAGGAAGACAGCATCGACCTGGGAGGAGAGTTTGCCACCCCCCAGGAGGACAGCAGCGCCACACCCTCAAGCCTGATAGACAAACTCAATGACCAGATGATGGAGAGCGTCCTGATTTCTGACTCACCCAATAACAGTGAGGAGGATGATGAGGCTCCTACAGACTCTTTCCTGGTTGGGGGAGATGAGGAGAATGCAGGAAAGTCTTTAGGAGAAAAAGACAGACAAAGTGAAATTGGACAGAATACAACAGAGATTAAGGTTTTAGTGGAGGAACAAGAGGAAGGTAATTCCGAGGAGAAAGTAGAGGGGGCTGCAGAGGCACAAACAGACACACAAGGGCAAGTCACACACTGTGTTTCACCTCAAGGTGACGCGCATGTGAGGCAGTCTGATCTTAAAACTGAGACACCATCACCACAGGCTTCCAAAGGGACTAGCCCAAAAGATGCGCATGTGCCAGTGTGCACCATATTCAGCCAGGGCAGCCAGCCAAAGTCTCTGGTACCTGATGGCTTCCAACCCACGCTCATCAAGTCTCCCAGTTTTAGCATGGGGAGCAATGTAGGAAGCGATGAGGCAGAGACCCCCAGCAAGCTGTCTGCCCCCCTTGTATGCCAGCCCAGCCCTAGCCTCAGTAAGTTCTTCACTGACAATGGTCAGGCCAATCCAGCCTCAGACTTTTTTGATTCCTTTACTGCCCCCTCCACCTTCATCTCTGTTTCCAACCCCAATGCAGAGATCCCTCCAAGCACTACCCCTGCACCCATAACCCATACCCCTGAACACCAGCTCTCTTCCACGTCCTCTTCCGTCTCGACCTCCAGGGGGCCCTTGGACTCTGCTACTCCCACTCCTAGTTCAGTCTTTGGCTTGGCCCCTGCTGAAACAACCAACAAACAACAACCCACTTCACCCCACTCAGATCCAGCTCCAATTCAAGTCACTACCGCTGCCCCTGCCCTAGCTACTCAGCCACAGCTCTTCAACCAGCTCCAGGCTGTGTTCTCAGACAGTGATGACCCATTTGCCACAGCACTGAGTCTGAGTGAAGTAGACAGGTGCCATGATGCCTGGCTGCCATCTGAGGAGACCAGGAAGATATTGATCTCTGTGGCCACACAGCAGTACAGCGTAGCCTATGTAGAGACCAGCCGACTCACTATGCCTGGACTCAAGTTTGACAACCTGCAGGTAGAACAATCACTTGGGCAGTAAAATGCTTATTATACAGCACTGGTGCATTTTTGCGTTCATTTGTGCATTGTCTGAAAAGTTTTTACAGCAGTCTGTTAAAAGCATTCTGTCTTCATATTTTGGCTGATCTGTTTTGTCTGACACAGGATGACCCATTCTCCTGATAAAACCCTGATTTAAAAAAAAAAAAAAAAAAACAATTTACTTTTTTATTCAGCTGAATCATATAGTGTTCGTCCACCTCCCAGCGCAGGTTGTGTACATAATTCCTCACAATGCATTTGAATGCTTGCTTTAATGAAAAATAATGAATGATTTTTTTCATCATGATGTTTTTTGGTCAATATAATGCTCAGTTTGATTTTCAATATAAAGGATGAACAATTGAAAATTTTAAAGTTTAATTTAGCTTTCTGAAATTGTTTTTTTCTATTTGTCAGAACAGTGTATAATTTTAGACTACAAATGTAGAAAATCTGAATATTTTTTTTATTCAGGCATTGGGTTGAATTGCTTGGGACTGCATAGATCTAAGCACTCATTTCAACTTAACATTTGAAAAGGCAGAGGAATGAGAATGGAGGTATAATTTTATTGTGTGCTCAGACAAAGTATGTGTTTTTTCTTAATACTGTGGTTTCATCTAATGCAGTTCATTAAAAATGTCAAATGGTTGTCCCAAGGATGGGTCATCTTTGTAATATGTGTAGCTACACTGATGTTTGCTAATCAATGTGACAGCGCCATAAGCTTGAGAATGCACAAACCTTTACTGAAACATATTCCTAGAGACAGCTGTGGGGTGGGGGACTGTTTGCTGAAGAGGATTGTTCAAATAAGAGGATCTGCAGGGGGCAGCTGCACAGCCTGGTAGCAGGATGACTAAAATATCTGGATTTTCAAGAAGCAGCGTAGGAGATGTGGGAGAAAGGAGTGCTTTTAACAGCAAAGATCACACATCAGCTGCTGGAGTGTTTGTGCAAAAACATGTTACCAACATTTATAACAATGCATTAGATGATGTAGACTGATTGAAGGCTAATCAACATTACAAAGATTGTAATTGTAATCTGGATTAGGAGTTACTTTTAGTTTCATTATGGTGTTAGCTGGTGCATTTGCATTTTGTCAGTCGAACAACTGCCCTCTATTAAGCTGCTTCATAACATGCTCAAGTGTCTTGCTTGTATAGTTCTGTTGTTTCCCTTTGCTTGATATTGAATACATGTGTTCTGATGCAGGGTGATGCTGTAAAAGATCTAATGCTTCGTTTCCTGGGAGAGCAGGCAGCCATGAAGCGCCAGGTCCTCACCGCCAACTCTGTGGAGCAGTCTTTCACAGGCCTCAAACAGCTTGTTGTAAGTCACTCACTGTAGTTTTTGTGCATGGCTAATTTGTGAATGTTCACTTATGAGTTTCAGAGTATTTTTCATGAATGAAAACATGACATAAAAAGGGATTTAACACTCCTGTGTTGTAGTCACAACACAGTGACTACCACACTGTGTTGGATCCTGTTTTCTCTGTAGATGAGGGATTTAAGCATTTGGCCCAGGAAAGAGACCACTACAAATGTTCTTTTACCTTGACTGGCAGAACAGGAAGAACAAAAACCAAAGTAGAATGATATATAAATTATCGAGAACCAAAATACTACTAACTCCATGCCTTGTATTTTCTATGCTCATTAAAAAACTGAAGAATGTCAGCTTGTGTTTGGAAAGGACACAGTTTTCATGAAGAGGTTTAAAGATTTTTTTTCCCTGTCTGTAGAGTTTGTCTACTTTGCATGATGCTTGCTTTATTCCTCTCAGCTATTTATTCTCTTTAGTTGCTTCATGTTATGCATGAGCTTTCATGTTATTTCATATTATTATTATTATTATGTTATTATATTGTGTGTTTTATTATTGTTAGTATGGCTAATTTCCCATTTGGTTGAAGAACAGCAGTTGAAAAGGAGGTGGATACTGGGACATTAACAGAAATGTTAATAAATTAAAAAATATGTAAGTTTATGCTTATGCACTTGTACTAAAGCTTGAGTTTTATCTCACGACCCTCAGAAGCAGATGAAGTTTGCTTGGGCTTTTAAGTTCTTTACACTACATCTATGACAGTGGGGACATATTCACTGCTCTACTCTATTGCACGGCCATGCCCAAGTGCGACTGCTCGATCCCGTCAGATCTCGAAAGCTAAGCAGGGTTGTGCCTGGTCAGTACTTGGACGGGAGACCACCTTGGAAGACCGCAGGTTGCATCAGAAAGGGCCCCTGGCATAAAACGTGCCAAGTCAATCATGCAGATCAGTTGATCCGCTGTGGCGACCCCAAGCGGGAGCAGCTGAAAGAACAGCAGCAGCATATTTGCCTATTGTCAAGGAGGGGATCGCTGTAATTATGGCTATACTATGCATGTTAGCCTACCTCCATCACCTCTCTTTCTTTTTCTCACAGTATCCTCTCCACAGTTCTAAAAGTTTAGCCTCATTTGGCGAAGTCTTTTCATTTTTGTATTCTAATAGCCTAATGACTCAAAGGGCCAGTCCAGTCTTTAGTTAAACCCTCTTCTTCTTTAGGTTTTGCTTTTAGACAGGTTCAAATTTGCAGCCATCGCCCCCCTCTTCCTCCGTCAGGAAAATTTTATTAATGTTAGTTTGTAAAGCAACGAATCCAGAGGCTGCTCTCTTCATGTAGAGATGTACCAGCGGTCAGTTAATAAAGTCGGTTATCTAGACGCAGTAAAATGTACTTACGGCACACAAAAAAAGTTATTTTAGGCAATTATTTCACGACTTCTGTTATATGTGCCTTGGAAAAAATACCGAGGTCCGGACTTCGGGCACCTCAGTGGAGAGTATGGCCATGGCAACTACATCTAAAATGATCAAGAACAAGGGTTTAAATGTATAATTATTAAAAAGCCTACAATTGGGAATTTTTAGTATAATGACTAACAAGCATAATTACAATAAATATACAGTGCAGCAGGTGCTTTCTCATACCACTACCTAACATTTTCTGGAGCTATATGGCAGCACCCACTGGTATGTTACCACAGCTTAACATCCTGCAGTTGAGTTTGTCTGACCTTCTGACAGTCAGCCTATAAAGTCAGCGATTCCACTGAAACTACTGGGTTATTGGGCTTTAGTACACGGAATCATTCATCTCCCTTCTCTTCATATTATACTACATCTTCTGTGTCTTTGTGACCATGCAGTCTTACCTTACTCCCTTTCCTGCTGCCATCCATCTATCTCTTCAGCCCTCCATCATAATTTCTGACCCACAAATGACCCTGAGAGACATTTACTTAAAACACATGCCTCAGACAGTGTGATGGGTAGAGGGGAAAGAGGGGAGATGGAGAGGTGAAGATTCACTTGCATCACAAGTTCTTTTCTCCTGCTGTGCCCATGTATTATGCATGGGACTGTTGTGCATATTTCAAGGGCCTTCTGGACTTGGTGTATACACACACACACACACACACAGAAGATGGTACTTACAGCTTGCAGTCAACTATACACTATATGGTGTAGGTGATTGTGTCCGTGTGTGCGTGGATGATACACCGTGTGCCAATTGGTGTGGGTGGCTCCCTGGAGAAAAATGCAAAAGAAGGGAGTGAGCCAGGAATGTAGGTCTACAGGAAAGATGTCAGGGAACAAAAAGCAAAGAAAGAGAAGGCAGTGTAATGTATGTATGAGTGAATGGTATGGAGGCTGAAGAAGAACTCACCATCTCTAAGTACACCCCTGGACACTCAGTTCTCTATATGGGGAACTTCTAGACACCTTGCAAAGGATTATTTCAAAGAAGTTAATATAAACACAGAATGACAAAATAACAAGGAAGCCTAGTTTCACTTACATGGATACGGTAATTCAGTACAGTCCATGCATTTGTTTATGGATTTTGGTTATCAGTTAATAAAAATCCGAATGAGACAAAAATTACTTTAAAGGATTCATGATCAGTGGGTATCTATTCTTTCCATCTTTATGCTACCCCATCTTCTTTTCTTTGTGGTTCTATTTGATCTTTAATAGTTCTGTTCTATTCTATGAAATTGCAATGTGATCAGCTTTTTCCATATTGGATGAAGTTGTTAAACATATACTCAGGTCATCCACTTGGCAACAACAGCAGCCTGCTGCTTCTGCTTTACCTATACCAGCTGAAAATGTTGTATGTATTTGTGTTTCTGATATACTTATTTGGCAGAGCTTGCTTGCCATATTCAGTAGGTTTACTGTGGTCCATTTTATTGTCATCCTTTTACAGCAACAAACGTGATTGCTCTCTGAAAATACTTACTGGCAGACATTTAAATAAATACAATATATGTGCAATAAGCTAATACCCACTGATGTTGATCTAGCTCGACCCATGTGTTTTTACAGCAGAAGATACAGGTCATATTCCTCCTTCATATTTCATGTATTGACCCAGACACCACTTGTTTCACCATTGATTTTTTTTTTTTTTCCCCTTGAATCCATGGTGGCAAATTGCATTGACCTTTAAAATGTTACAGAATAGCAGAATTTTCACTTCCCAATTTCGTAAAGCCTAGAAATCAGTTTGCTTGTTTTATGAAACCAAGCTATTCAGTTGACTGTTAGTACATATTTATTACGTTTGAGAGGCTGGAACCGGAGAATAGTTGACATGTTAACTTGGAAATGGCAGGCACAGTTCCAAAGTAATGTTCTTTCAGTCGACTTATTGTCTTAACTTTTACAGCTGGTCATGTTTTGTTGCTGCTTTTTCTGTGCTACCATGTTTTTTTAAGTGACAGTTCTAATAGAGGACATGTTATCAGGGAAGTTTTGTAAACAGTTTCATTGAACTGGAGGGTTCTGAATTTGAGAAATACTGACGTTCTCTTTAGAACAAAAATTGTTTTGGAGAAAACCCTACAGGTGCTTTTATGTAGTAGGTGCCTTTAAGCCATTTATTTCAAATCTGCATCCTGCCCTCTTTATGGAGACTTTATGTAAGGATCATAAAAACCATTTATAATTTCACAAAGAAACAAGACTTCTCAAACACAGATTCAGTGTCTTGTTCAACACTTTATTAAGGCAGATGATTGCCAGCACTTGAACCAAGGACAATATCTCTACTTACTTCATTATCTACAGTTTGCCAGCAAACCCTGAACTGTAATAAGGAGTCCGGTCTGATCAGAACAGCCCCCATGTGATGGCTATGCTGACATAATAATCACTGACTAAGACACTCCCACTGATGAATGGATCACACGCCATCTGCCTTCTCCTTCTACTGCCATCCACTCACATTCAGATGATATACTTTGCAATAAATTATGAAATTTCCAAATTTCTAAGATCAAACAAGCTCATAGATCAAAGCTGTCGTAGGTGATGTAGCTCACTGAGCTGGGGAGGGAGGCTGAAACTGAGAAAATGAGGGCATGTGCACAAGCAGAACACACAAACACCCATATACTCCTGCGCACACAGGAAAGTGGAATTGTCACTAAGCCTGTGGCCATTAAAAATGCAGCCTGCTGAAGCTTGATGCTTTTCAAGCCAGTTGATCAATTACATAGAATCTGGGACAACAGATTACATTCAGTGCGAGTATATATGTGTGCTTCACCCTTCCTCTATGTGATTGTGTTTTCCTGTCAGGGGTATTTTGCTTGGATGGGGCTAGGAGATAGTTCATTGAACTTTATTCTGCTGTGTGGCATCCTTCTCTCTCACTCCCTCTCTCTTTGCGCGTGCGTGCGTGCATTGCACTGCTCTGCTATGAGCTGGCAGAATGAGTCATGCTGCAGAGCCAGAGTGCGACTGCACCGACTGCCACCATACACACCCTCTGTTCATACATGCATCCATACACACATACAGTATGCACAGAGCACACTCATCACAGTCACAGCACACAAGACGCTTGAAGAGTCTGCATTTCCGAACTGTCTCCGCCACTTTGGCCTCATTTTGTAAATGTGGGCATCACTCAGTCTTTGTAGAAGAGCTGAAATCACACACCCAGAAACAGCCATGGTGCTTCTCCATCTTCATGTGGAGCAAGACTTCACATGCTTATCTGGTTTGCACTGCAACACTGCTGAGAAGGATCTATAGAAATATGCTCAATATATATTTTAGAAAATCTTTGAACTACAGCCCTGTGACTTCTGCTTTGAGACAAAGGGTAGTCCTCCGACATGACTAAGGCTTAGTTATCCTGTCAATTAGGACATAAAATGTCAAAAATAATTCTAAATTTTATTTTTTTTATTTTTATTTTTTTGTCCAAACAACAAAGACCAGCAAATTCTCACATTCAAGAGACTAAAACCAGTGAATATTTAGTAATTTTGTAGATAATTTTGTAGGTAACTTAAATTAATAATCAATATAATTGTCAGAAGTAAAAACAACTCTTACATTTAAAAAAATCACAAGAACATAGAGTGAAGCTGTACAATGCATAAAAGCGAAAATAATTTTGCTGAATATATACAGAAGTACAGGTAATCAGTGGTGATAAACCATGCAAGATCTCAATTGTACACATATATTGTCCTTCGCAATGATAAGGAAACCATTAATTTTAGAAAATGTTCCTTAGTGCAGTTGGATGTTCTGTTTGGTTGGCTGTCCTGGCCTCCCCTCTACTTCTCACTTTGTCTTCTCGGTGACCTCTGTCTTCCTCCCCGCCCTGCTGTGGAGTGGTTAGCTGTGAGCCAGTCTGTGGCTCAACACAGCCCTGGGATGGCCTCATCTGTCTCTCCCATTAGCAATCACCCCCCTTCTCTCCTCCTCTTTCATCTCTCTCTCTCTCTCTCTCCATTCCCTCTGTACTACCCACCAGAGACTCTAACCTCTGTCTTCTCACAGTGCGATGCTGTCTGGGCCTGTGGCCAGCATACATGTGGGGGAGAGAGGGACCCACCTTGGCTTGGCTTGACACACACCCATAATCACTGCAACGAACCAGCTGCTGCATCGCACTTTGATATCATTGCTCTAACCTTTACTTGTCATTATTGTAACCTTTTTACGTAGCTGTCATTTCCGTAACCAGTTATTCTCACAAGCCGAGATCTGGATAATGCACTGTCAGCTTTTGCAGCACTGAAGGGCATGTTTAAACCTTTGTGGAAGTTGTTCTCACCCTGCTCTGTGTATGCTGTCTGCAGCCATATGCTCCGACCTATTGTAAAAGTGTGGGTGGAGTTTAGAATAATTACAGTTTAAACAGCTTGGATCTCATTTTTGTACTTTTTTCCCCCCCCCCATCACGCCAACTGCTTATCATAATTGCACTAATGTTTAATTGCAAAACGTTCACAAATTAATCAGTAATTGTCAGGACATTCCACTTAAAACAACAACTATCAGCCTGCTTGTCGAGTTAAAGGAAACATCAGGGGAAAGTTAGTTGGCTTCATCACTTTTGCTTGAATGTCTGAATGTCACCACTCAGCCTGGTCCAAAATGATGGACCGACCAACCAGCGTTGTCATCCAAAGAGTCACGTTTCTGGTGCTTTTGACTCATGGGTAAAGTGTTAAACTGGTACCTGCTTTCAGCAATGGAGAATAAATAAACATGAAATTATTTAAATATCCATAACCATCACAGTTTAGTTCCTGGTCCAGCTTTCATCTGCCATACTTGCTGTTCATGTCCAGTCACACATTTTTTTTTTTTTTTTTTTTCATTTGTTCAGGGAGTGAATGTTACCAACGTTTTGGCTTTAAATGAAATCCATTAAATTTAAAAAAGGACGGTCATTTCCCTCTTCCAAATGGGAATTTTTCATACCACTTTTAGTTGTATTTTTTTCTAAATGTTCAAACATCTCATCTAATGGCTCACTGTTCCCAAGATCTCTGAAGTGCTTCTGTAAGAACAATGTTACTAAAATAGAAAGGATGAACGCCACGTTTCCTTTCCACATCGGTCAGCAGCAACTTTAGGTCTTGTGGTTCTGGGAAAACATACTGCATGTGTTGCACTTTGGGAGTTGTTTGTATGAATCACGCCTGAGACAGAACTTCTCTTGAACACGGTCTTCAGTAGCACTCTCAGAGGGAAAGGCAAGTGTACTATGTTGTTGTGGATTGTCGACAGCCAAACCATCATAAGCCCACTTGTTAGTCAGTGGTTGATACTACCCAGAGGAGCATTACTTACAACTTGGACACTGTGTTGAACCATTTTAGGGAGTTTTATGTGGAGTTCTCTTATAAGCCATGAGCTAGTACAGTGTCTTCTCATAATATATTATGCCGGTTTGTGTCCTGACATCTCTTGGTGATAGTGTTTCAGAACCTGTGGGAGACAAAATGGCTGCTCTATGAAGTTCACATGAATACAGTGTTCAAAAAGGCTGTCCTACAGCTTGAGGGCAGTATTCTCTCCCCTGGTTAAAGTGTGTGTAGACTAACTACAGAGGCATCAAAGTAAAGTTATCTGGCATTTCAATGACTGGCATGGACTTTTAGCATATTACTAATGTTTTGTTTCCCCCTTACACCCTTCATGTAATTAAAAATGCTGGGACTTAATTGAAGTAGCACGGAAGCTCCATTGTGTTAACCAAAGCTAGTATGAAGAAGCCTTTTAAAGTCGGATTTGCTTGGAGGCTTTGGGCCTTGGAAGAGAACAAGTGGGCGTTCATTTGTTCATCAAGCTGCATTATGCAGGGTTTTCTTAAAACTCACCAAAGGACAGCCACGTTGAACTTTTGATCTTCAGCACAATTAAGAAGCCTCACCCCTCTTAAACCTGAGACAAAGCTAATTGTGTGTGTGTGCGTGTGTGCGTGTGTGTGGTGGGGGGACTGACTGACTCAGTATATAGGAGTGGGTGAAGCATTGTAATACTGTTGAAGTCAGGCTTGTTAATTGTTTGTAATTGCTTGCAAAGTTGTTTTCTGTAGTGCTGCACATATGTCAGAAGTGCTTAGTAGATGAATATCCATTATGGGTTATATTGGCTATGTCGCTAAAATTGACCCACCTTAGTGGCTTTTTGATTTGAGTACTTACTTTTGGAACCATCTTGAGCACTGCTTTGTCATCCAATAGGGTCGCAGTCTGGTTCCTGAAAAACAAGCAACAGTGAACATAAGAAAATTGCTCTTTTGCAGTATCGCAATAGAGAAATACCTACACCATCCCATAACTCCTTTCAGCAGGCCTCTGTAGTAAATTCCTGATTTAATACCACAGCAATAAATAAATCACTACAGCAATGCCATTATTTGATTTGGGGGGATTTGATTATGCTTTGTTGCAGAGTAATTTAAGCTGAGCTAAATTATTAATTACCTATTGTTTTTCTATTTCTATCCGTTCGGCATTAACTTAAATCTTTCGAACCTGGAAAGTGACAGCATGATTTTTATGCATGATGGGATTCATGGGATGCTATTATAAAGCCTTTTGTATGTTCTTAAATGAGGAATAACAAACTTTTTATCCACATGCAGCAGCAAGGCCCTGACAATGGTAATATTGATCTTTGGTCCAAACAAAAATCTCAACAAATTTTAGATGGATTGCCACGAAATTTAGTGCAAATATCTGTGGTCAGCAGAGGATAGTGCCTATGGATCGGTCCTCCAACTATTCCAATAGTTTTTAGTTAAATGTCTTGACAACTCATGTATAGATTGCGATGAAATTATGACAGATTATCTTTGGAGCCCAAAGAATAAATCCTGATGACTTTGGTGATCCCTTAACTTTGCTTCTTGCTCTAGCATCACATCAAGATTTCCCCTACCCAGCAAAATAACATTAATTGATTGGCATTAGCTTCTGTATAGACTTCTCTATGGTTCCCAGATGAGTTATGACTTTGATCACATGACTTTTCATGTAGTGCTGCCATGAGGTTTTGGTTTTGAGTGAAATATCCTGCCTACTGTTGAACGGACTGACATGAAATCTGGTACATATACTTGTGTCCCCCTGGGATATGCTGTAATAGCTTTGGTGGTCCTTTGACTTTTCATATACCACCAGCAATATGTCAAAAGCTTAAAGTGTATCCAGTACTTTGGTTTTCAACCAGATATCTTTAAAACTAATAACATGTACCTCTGTTGTACTCTGTACATAGTTGTGATTAGATCACAATAGTGACTAACCAAACTATAGTTATAGATCCAACACTAGCAGGGTCTCTGCAGATTTAGCTATTTATATTTTTGGGTGGTGATTTTTTTTTTTTTTTGTTTGTTTGTTTGTTTGTTTGTTTTTTGCATAGAGCCATGAGAAACTACATCATTCAACCTGGAAGGGGAAAGGGAAAGGGAAGGGGAAGGGGAAGGGGAAAGGGAAAGGGAAAGGGAAAGAGACAGAGAGACAGAGACAGCCCTGTTACCAAGCAGGACCATGATGGCACAGGTCAGTGTGGTTCATCTCCTTCTTACACATCACAGGGCATGGCTAGAACAAGCTATGCTGGGCCTGTGGAAAGATAGAATATGATTTTTAGTCACTGTAATTCACATTGACAGTTGGAGACAAGACCCTGTAAATTCTAAATGTTAGATTAGCATCTTGAACACAGTCGAGTTTGTGATTGTTCTTATACTTTTTCACCAGCGGAGTTAGGCCTCTGGTTCAGGTGTTTGAGCAGTTGAGAAGAGGCATTATTGGATTCAGGGACACTTACAATCACATGCTCTCTTTAACGGATGCTGACCCCTTAACCTTTTGGTCACAGGGTCACTACCTGAACCACATGGCCTGCCTCTACACAAATGATAGCTCCGGTACTACTGTATGTCTATAATCTTAGGATTGGATTGTTTTAGTTCAAGACCCCAAATTACAGGCTGGTGTAAAATAAAATGAGACCATGAAGCTAGGCATAGCAGTGATGCTGCATAGTTACATAAAGCATGAGCTGAAGTTCACTTCTCCAGCTTTGGAGATTTTTTTTTTCCCCTCCTTGGGTGCCTCTCTGCAGCTCCCTTGGCCCTCAGCTGTCATCACCTGCTCTCCACTCTGCTACCCACCACTCATTTTTTTTCTCCTTCCAACTCTTTTGGCCCAGAGTATTTGCTGTTTCCATCCACTATGGGCAAATTTGAACTCTGACTCTTTCACTACAGATTTCTTCCATCTATCCTGCTTATCTCTGTATCCTCTGAAATCCCTCTGTGCCCTGTCTGGCTGTTCTCATTTCCCTACTCATGCTGTATCTCAATCTCACACAAACACCTAGAAACAGACACCTGTCTTCCTATGCCCTGTAGCAGGGCAGTAGTGTACTGTAGTGTACTGTAGGGCGTGTGGGTGCGTGTGTGCGTGCGTGCGTGCGTGCGTGCGTGCGTGAATGTGTGTGTGAGCGTGAATGTGTGTGTGAGCGTGAATGAGTGAGTGACTGCAGCTGCTTTTGGCCATCCAGGCTGCCTCCTCGTTTTCAGCTTCATTTCACACTCTAATGAAGATTCAGAGGCAGCGCAGCTAACTGGCACGGGGCAGGAGAGGAAGGGGGGATGGGAAGGAAGCAATGACAGTAGAAAGAGAAGAGAGGCAGAAATTGATGGGAGAGATGAGATGGAGGGAGTGGAAAGAGCAGAGTCTAGGAGAATCCTGAGTTAGAGAGAGAAGAGAAGACAAAATGAGATGAGAAGGGGGTAGAGAAGGAGTAAGGATGAATGGGCCAGAGAGAACAGTTCCAAGAGAGGGTGATGAATTTTTTGATAAAGATGACTAGGAAGAAAGGAGCCCTCTCTTTCACTTCCCATTCTGTCCTAATTAGCTCCCTGGCTGTGATGAATGGCACAGCACTTAGGACCCAATCGGCGAGCCAACCTTGTCATGTGTTTTGATGGGGTGGGCTAACGCTACACACCCCTCCCACCTCTGTCTCTCTCCTACCTATTGTACCACCTCCTGTGGAAGCAGATGCTGCTAATATCTGCATGTGTGTGTTTGTGTGCTCAACTGTTCATTGTGTTTGTGTGTGTGGGCACTTTTTCCTGCAGTGTCGCTTTACACACCAGCACAAGCACACAACTGCCTTACTCCGTACAGTATGTAGAAAATTTTCTTTTGCAATAAACAAAAATGATTGCGCTAAATTATATTTTCCATTCTTTATAACCTAATAATGTTTTCTTAGATTTGCTCCTCAATCCTATCTCTAAAATGAATTTGTGCTTAACAGTTATTTGCTGAGATAAGGGAGTGCGACAGCATTGCAAAAAAAAAATATGTGACAAACTCCAAACCATCCAAATCTCGTTCACCCATAAGGTTACAGGGTTCTCTTACATTTCAGTAGCAATCAGTCATGCTTTTATCTCAAAATAAAGTGGATTAAGCCATCTGTTTATGTTCTTGCCATTGGTATTGTACAACTTTACTAATTGTGCACAAATTGACAAAGCAATCTCAATTCAGCATCAACTTGCTAGTTCCTTTTGACCATATATTATAATCTTCATGAGCAGACGAAGCTGACATTCCCAAGGGTCATGGTGCCATTTTTTTGTACTTGTAAAACTTGTTGTCTGTGTTGGCTTAAATGTGAGGATTGACGGTAGATGAGAAGAAGATTTTTGACACCACCTCACGTGTTTGTTATTAATGTGTGAACAGTGACTGAGCATTGTGTGGTCAAATGTCACACTGGTCCCTGTTGTACATGGTGGTTGTAATGCTGCAACTTTCTCAGAAGTCAGCAAATATATACAGTTGTATGTGAAATATGTAATTCAGTTGGTGATTTTGAATATTTAAAACAAAGTACTTGATATTGAGAGTGTACTCTGTTAGTGATGTGTTCTCTGAAGTGTGTTTGTGCAACTGAGATGTTTCAGACCCAGGTCGTCCATGTCATGGTATATGGTATATGTTTTATGTGTTTTTGATATGCTGTGTGCCTTCTCCCACTGCAGAGCAGTAAGAACTGGCGGGCTGCAGTAGATCTGACGGGTCGGTTGCTGACGACTCATGGCCAGGGATACGGAAAGGCTGGCCAGCCAACCTCCCACACCACTGACTCACTACAGGTAGGATGCCAGTCACTTTCCCTTTAACTGTCCTTCGAAAGGTTAGCCTTTGTGTTTCATAGGAATACTTTCTACTATACAATATTATAATAATTCCCTAACAGCATTTGAAAATTAAGTACATTTTAGAGATTTCTTGTTTGAAAACTAACCTAATAATGTGTTTCTATATAAAGACAAACGTAATTAAATGTTCTTAACACTTATGTTGGATCCACTTATGGGGCTTTTCCACTAGCACTACTCAGCTCTACTTGATTCAGTTTTTGGTGTTTTCCATTAGGGGATAGTACCTGGTACCCTCATCAGCCAAGGTTCCAAGCAAGCTGAGCCAATACTAAAATGTGACAACAGACCACTGATTGGCCAAGGAGTGTCATGAGCGTGACGTCTGACTGTGTCCAACACAGGAACCATTTTTAAAAACCGGCTGCAGCAATAGTCCCCCCCCCCCATTTTAAAGTCTTTAGCGAGGGATAACTACACCACGGTCCTACTAGGAGGTACAGACTTTTTTGTGCTTGGTGGTGTCAGGGCAGTTTCGTGGCGCTGTGTTATGATGCTCCCGCGTTGAGGTGGTGCTCAGTTGTAATGTAAAATGGCCAAAAAGGAGTCAAGTCGAGTAGTGTTAAGTAATGCTAAAACTATGTAATGGAAAAGGGCCATAAAGGGCAGTGTCTGTATATTTTCAGATTTGGTTGTATTGTCATTTGTATGGACCTCCATACCATATTTTTATGGACCACATATTTGTGGATGGTTCAATAAACAAAATAATAATTCTGTTATCACTGACCTGGGTCCCACAGCAGATAGTGATGCAGGTGACGCTCACATTCTTCAGTTGACATTGCTATGCTTTCTTAGAGTGCTGTCAGACTCCATAGTCTTTTGTTTTCTCTAATTTCATGGAAAGGTTCATGGTCTTACACCAAGCTGCACTTCTCTGCAGCTGTTTCATCACTGTTGCTGATGAGGCCCACCCTTGTTGTGTCTTGATGCAGTTGGATCTGGATGAAGCAGTGAAGTCCAGTAGTCCTGGAAGATGTCACTGCTGATGTGAACTTACCAACTTACTAGTGAGGAAGTCCAGGACCCAGTTGTAGAGGGAGGTGTTGAGGCCTTCCTGGCTCACATTCACAGTCAGGTGTTGTGGGATGATTGTGTTGAATGCTGAGCTAAAGTCAGTTAATTCTGAGTGCCTTTGTTCTCCATGGTGGGGCAGGGCACATATTTCTGCAGCCTCGGTGGAGTGGTTGGAGCAGTAAAGAAACAGGGAGGAAGTAGATCGTGACTGAGGATATAATGTTCTGCAGAGCCAGGCTCTTGAAGCATTTTTCCATGATTGTGTGAGTGCTATGGAATGGTAGTCATTTCGGTAGCACACAGGAGATCTCTTAGACACTGTGTTGGTGGTGGTTGACTTGAAACATGTAGGTTAGTTTTGGGTTAGAAAGATGTTGAAGATGTCTGAGAACACATTTGCCAGCTGTCCAGTACAAACACTGACAATTCCACTTTGTTTCTGTGATGCCACATAAGAGGTTAGTTTTTGCTGCTTTAAGTGCTGTTTTTTCCCCTGAAAGTAGTGTCCCTGATCTTCAGCAACATCCAAACCTTGTCAGGCATAACACCTGCCTTGATGTGATAGTTTTAGTGGCATCATCAATATATGTATTCCCTATACTCTATACTCTAGCTTGCTGTAGTGCCCATAGGAACCTGGAGCCCCTCTGACCAGACCATAATCTGGCCTTTAGCTTGAGAAATGGTCTGTATTCTGTATGATAGCGATGTGGTCTGAATAGGCCGGCACAGGGGAATGCTCTGCGTTTTTGTTTCTTTAAACAAGATCCAGTGTATTAATTAGTGTGTCTATTCCCATAATACATCTGAATAGAATGTTAGACAGGGCTCCTAGCACAGTAATAAAAGACAGCCTAAGATATTTTCATTATTAGTTTTGTTGTTTAAACTACTCTCCTTTTATATGTTTTGTCTGTGTGGTTACACAGAGAATTTTAATGGCTGTGCTTGTGGTTTTCTGTCCAGACAATGGATGACTGCAGGGGCTCATTAAAGGGGTCTTATCATTGGCTCTCACTATAGATTTGTTTTTTCAGGTCTTTAACTATCCTGGCACAATTTTCAAATCTGCATTTTAAAGGTGTGATCCTACTTAAATATATTTTGAAGCGTGTTCTTTAATCAATGTCAATTATTACACCCCACCCCCCCATCGGACATGTTTACCTTTTACCACCCACTGTGAATTTCCTGAAATAGCAAACGACACCAGCTAGTGTCCAAAATTAGGTGTGGTAGAATCAGTAGGAAGTAGTAGCAGTAGGAAAGTACAACTGTGAGCAGAAAAGATATGGTGATTTTATAGGATGGACCACATTTTTATTTGTTGCTTTTGAGTATTTCATTAATGTTTAATACATGTTACAAATTAGAGGGAGGTATAATTGTGTGTATTCCAGCTGTGGCTTGTGCGGCTAGCCCTTCTCACCAAACTGAACCTCTTCCAAAATGCTGAGCTAGAGTTCGAACCCTTTGGCAACCTGGATCAACCTGACCTCTACTATGAGTACTACCCAACTGTTTACCCTGGGAGGAAAGGTAAATACAAAAACACACACCAACTGAACTTTTGTAAAGCCAAGCCATTGTCAATCCTTTTTGGACATTGTTATTGACATTTATGTAGGAGAGGAGTTGGTATTGATCATAGAAACTATCATATAGAATCTCTTGTTTTGTAAAATTATGCATTGTTTGATGTGTTTCTTTATTTCACATGTCCAAAAAGTTCTCCTGGAGAGCTGATTGAAGGGTGAATAATGGTATTCATGATAGTTTTGAAAGCTTCTCTGAAACTCTTGTCTTAGTTTTGAAATTATTAGTCTTTTCTTTTTGCATTTTACCCATGTTTTTTTTTTTTAAGAATGCTCAAGCATACCACCACTATCCTATTAAATATTCAAAGGAAAGTTTCTGCCAGGAGCTTGATATTAGACTGTATCGTTGAGAAGCTCCAACAACTCCACTTGTCTCCAGCAGTTCTTTGGTTTTGTTTTTCCTCTTTTTACACTGCATGAATTGCTCTCTAATGTATTCCCATTACTTTGGATCTGCTTCGCCCCTCGGGCTACCACAGTGAAGGCGGTAGCAGAGACACAACTTCAAAAACACACACACACACACACACACACACACACACACACACACACACTGTACAAAACAAATCACACTCGAAGCTACACACCACAGCCTTCTTAAGAGAGCACAGATTGACTTTCTATTGCTCAATATTAAACCCTTCTTGCACTGCTAGATGCTTGCACACACTGGCATAAGTGTGTAGCCTGGCATCAGAAGTCGAATATGTCTCCGGCCAAAGGCTTGCATCGACTATCTGTTACCCATGATTGCACTCTTTGACCACTTTAAGAGATGGCTACCTTTGTATCGCTCTCCCAAGAATTAGGATTGACTGAGCTCTCAAGAAAGAATCAATGTTTGACAGTTATTAATTTTTTTGCCAAATGAAAAGGTGAGTACAATTTGGACTCATAAGTATTAAGACCTGAGCTTCAAAACATTTGTTCATGTTGTTTTTAAACCTATATCTTCATGCTTTATTCTCAGTTTAGATTCCTTTTATGGACAGATCAATAAATGAAGCAAGATGCATCACTTTTCTTGTAGGTTAAATGAAAAGTGCTCGAGGTCAAATTATAACCTTCCCAGCTTCTTTGAGAGGGGGCCTTGCTTTTTTACAACAGCTTGATTAAAGAGTATTGGCATCTACACTTGCGCTCTAGAAAATCCAGTCAACTTATTTAATGTCAACCCAACAAAAACAGGCAGAAAAGGTTGGGAAAGAGTGGGAACATTACTATCCTGTGGCGGAAAGTCCTGAAAGTAGTAACTGTTTCATTGAGTCTATACTATTACATGAAATCTTAACAGTGCCCTGTGGAGTAAACAAACACAGTTCTGTTTACATTCAGTCTTTCACACCACAACACTTTTTATGTATCTTTCAGGTCTAATAAATTTGCAGGAAGACGTTTTTGAGTATTTTTGACCCTACATTGTTAGATTTATATTTGTAAACGAGCGGTGATCTTCTCGACCCTGCCTTCTGTTGGTGCCTTACTACGTTTTTTGTGGCACCCATGTGCTTCCAACTGACATTCAATGAAATAGCACGGATGCCTAGACAAATTCAACCCCACCTGTTACAGAAATACGTGATTGGCTTGACAAAAACACTAAATAAAGTAAAACCCGTTATCTATCTACAATTGCATTTATTAGCATTGTTCAGTTAGATTTTGAGAAATTCTATCTACCTACATTATGTTCTACATTTAGTTTTCAAAGCCTTACTTTGCCTAGCAAAGTAGCCTATACTCTATAATGTAGGTTATGTAATTCTGTTGGAGAAAAGACTAGACCTACTGCAACTGACAAGCTAACTGACAATATACAAGCTGCCGGGGAATGTCCTCTCCCTAGCTAGTCACTATGTGCCACTAAAAATCTTAATAGCTAGACTAACTAACTAGACTAGACTGACTAACACAGTTCAATCAACAAATATATTCGTTCATCACCTCCTGTATTGCAAGTGCCTCCATACTTTGCCTCTTTTACAGAGAAGTTTATGTTTCAGCAAAGAATGATTGTATAAAATTTGATGGTGCTACACAGCCAGTTTGATAGCTAGCTCTGTTTGGGTGACACTGGATTCTTCTTCCGGAACTGTACTGACGTTGTATAAACAGTGTGTGGTTGATGTTCGCAGATTGGTGTGTTCACCACAAGCAAATCCACTAAAGGAGGCAATTCCATTCAAATGAACTGCTGTTCCTCCCAATGATGGGCTGAAACTGCTGGTGGGAACTCGTCACCCATGTACTCCTGTGTATACATGTGTCCTCTTGTATATGTTAATAGTGCTCAAGATAAAAAATGAAATGCTTCATAGCAAACCTCCACAGGGTATCTTTAGATAAATACACAGTGTTGTGGTTTCATGGGTAGCTCTACTTCTCAGTAACAAACTTTCTCTAGCATTTAATTCAGGCACACTGTAGAGTTATTCATTTTAAGCTTATGAAACTTGCTGACCCCAGAAACAGACTGAATAAAAATTAAATAAAGGCTGATGATATAAAAAAGATAAAGATGAAGGGATGTAACAGAGGGCAGTCATACAGACACTAGGCTAAATTGAGAAAAGAAGTGCGTATATACTGTAGACATGTTAGATAGGATGTACAAGCAGATAGATAGAGATGCATTGACTGGCAGAAGCAACAGCAAAAGATGGACCAGCTCGCTGACTTTCAGATCTGATGACAATATCAAAGAGACCCTGATCAAAGCCCGGGGACTTACCTGAATATAGGCTCTTCCTCAGGGATATGTGTGTGTGTGTGGGTGTGCGCGCAAGCTCCAGAGTTTGTGTGTGCGTGTAAGGGTGAGATGGTGTGAATGATGTAGAAGCAGAGAGAGACAGAGGGATGAGACAGAGATATGAGTGATGGAGATGTGCATCACAGAGAGGGTTTAATAAGCAGCCATACGTAGCTCAATGCCATCTGTAGGTTCCTGCCTCCAGGGCTGTGTGCAGTCTGTGTGTGGGTGGATGGGTTTATATTCTCATCTTCCGCTCTGTGTCTCTCTCCACCTTCCCTCTTTTTTTTTCACCCCCGTCTCTCTCCCCTGCTATGTCCTCATCTCACCCTGTTTCTTATTTTCCCTTTTCACTCACACATTTTTCCATCCGTCTCCTGTTTTCTTCTTGTCCTCCCTCACTCCCCCCTCCTGTCCAGGCTCCATGGTGCCATTCTCCATGCGGCTGCTCCATGCAGAGCTTCCCCAGTATCTGGCCAAGCCCCAGGAGGCTCTGGACCGCCTGCACAATCTCAAAACCGTCTGCCTCACCGTTCGTACACACACACACACACACACTCATACAGACAAATACATAAACACAACCTCTGGATGAGCATAAATATGCAAACTCTATAGCATTCACAGAATAAAGCCATACATCAACAGAAAAGCACATTAGTCCTACAAATCCTTAAGCCCACCTGTGTAAACAGCCAAATATGTTTGGATTTTAGTGTTATTGAATATGCAAATTTTAATACACACACATGCACAAAGACTTCATTGCTGGCAGTGAAGCAACTTCCCCTTCTGAGGTTTTGAGTTTTTCCCTCCTGTTAACAGATTCTGGAGAACTTGGAGAAAGGCTTGGCTGAGGATGGCAGTATGATCACCCTAACACAAGAGAACAGGCAAGGTAAACACACACACACACACACACACACACAGACATTTGGCTGTACCTGGCTCTGCAGTATGACTGCATGATACTGTGGGAGGAGAGTGAGGTCATGGGCCCCGGTAGGTTATGTTTATACACGTACACGCTCTAAGGCAGAGGAACACCTGGCGCAGGACTGCAGCATACCTCGGCCAGACATACGAAGACACCAATGCAGTTCTCTAAAAGTGTTCAGCAACTCGCTGCTTTGGTACTTGCACAGAATGTCAAATGGTCTTTCCAGCCCTTTACACCAAACAGATCAATATAGATCAATCCTATCCAATCCACTCGCATCTGCATTAATGTGCTGGGGAAATAGGCAGTTGCTTTCATCTGAAATTCACTAGATTTAGGTAGACACACTTCTGTACAGCCTAATGATGACAGCCTCATTTTCTACAAATCAGTGTATCTTAATGCAATGCTCCCTGTTTGCAAGTCCTGCAACCACTAATTTAGCAACTTTTTTTTCGAACCTTGTGTGTCAAGTTGTTTTTTTTTTTTTAAGTGACTAGAAGCAATTAATCAGCTAATTTAGGACGATAGATAACAAACCACTTTTAAGTTGGGCCAAATGTAGCAAGACGTTTGCTTATAATTGAGAAAATTGGCAGGGTGACGTGTGAGGATGAGCTGCTTCTGCCCATTTCTCCCCTTTCTAAAAACAGTGTAATAGCTGTGCCCTCTGTCTCTCCTCTCCTGCCCACGCAGACAATCGACAGTCAAGTCAATAACGCAGGGCCTTGCCTTCACACATCAGACCCCTACTGAGTGATTAGCTCTTCTCCTCTCACACACACACACGAATAGACACATACAAGTGCAGTGCTGAATACTAATAGCCCTGCACGCAAGCGCTTCTGTAGTGCACACTGTCTGAGAGAAAGAGGAAAGCTGAGTGTACCGCAGTGTCTTCTTCACCACCTCGCGTCAAAATAAACCATGGTGTGGAGTGAGAACAGAGAATGGGGAGAGGGGAGGTGTAATGAGAGGGATGGAGGGATAAAAGCGATGGATGAAGGAGTGGGGGAGTGACGTTAGAGGGACGCTCAAAAAAAAAAAAAGAAAATGAAATGAAAATAGGAAGCTGCTCTTAAAGAAATAAACCCACTCTGTTCTCATTTTTAGCGTCTCTTAAGCTGTGGAGGTCTCGCCTGAGTCGGGTCATGTACTCTATGGCCAACTGTCTGCTGCTGATGAAGGTAGGTGTGTGTGTCCATGTGTCCGTCCCCTGGTGTAAACGTGGCCCTGTATGCATGTTTGTGGGGGTGTTTCTGTGTGTGAGTGTGAGAGAGTCTCAGATCTCTGATGCCAGGCTGGTGGAGGATTCACAGTGAAATCCCCCCAGACTGACCACTAATTGGATTCCTGGTCAGTGAGAGACTGAACGAGAGAGAGAGAGAGAGAGAGAGAGAGAGAGAAAGGGAGAGGATGGGGTGTGAATTCGGATTAGATTGTAGAGAGAACCACAGTGCCATCTACTGGTGAATTCCAGTATTTTTCCCTGGCTGTGGTTCACTTTCAGTTCAGTTGACTCAAATTGCAAAAACTCCCTGCCCTTGCATTTTAAGGGCAGTGTCAGTGATTATACATGCTAAACTACATTTACTACAAGTCATATATATTTATAATACTTCTGACTGTTTAGCAAACCATGATTGAGTGTTTCAGATTTTGTGAAAACACAGAAATAATAATTGAAATAGCACTTTACTTGCAACTGTGGATTAATTCACATTGTGTTACCTGCTGAGTAGTTACAGCATCAGGCTGACATATACATCACTGATGCCAAATAATGGTAATGAAGGAATGTATGGCCCAGTGCAGCAGTTTTACTCACTGATGTTTCCAAAAGTTTGAGATTTTATATCAAACAGGAATAAGATATATCAGGCTTTGGATACACACACACTTTGTAGTAGGATACATTTATGGACTTACACTTAACTGCCTATTATGGAGAACTGTTGTGAAAACTGAGTCAAAGCAGTTGTAAAATACATACATATTATACATGCCCATATACTGTACCTTCTGTACTTTGTCCAAGCCCAGTACACAGTATGTGACCTCTCTTTGTCACCCTGCTCAGCGGTCCAGTCACCCTGTGAGCGATGTGTAGCAGTGCTCTAACCTACCATTGTGGAGGTGGGATCAGGGTTGCTTTGCCCCTGCTACTACACCATATGTTTGATTAATGCCCTCTCTCTCCACTATTTTTTTAACTCACTCGCCCTCCACCTGTCTCCACCTCCTACGGTTTATCTACTTTAATTCACACGCTACTAACTTCTGTTTTTACTTTCATTGCCCTCCATTCATCTGTTCTGTTTAATCTGTTTCTCTCTCCCCTCAGGACTATGTTCTGGCAGTGGAAACCTATCACTCCATCATCCAGTATGAACCCCAGCAGAAGGTCCAGTTGCTCAGTGGCATAGGACGCATCTTCTTGCAGGTCAGCAAATTAACAGATGTATATGCACGGACAGATTATATACCACAGCTGGGCTTGAGATTCTATTAGCCTAATTTAGCATAAAGCATTGAAGCAGAAGGAAACAGATAGATTAAAATATAAACCTATCTGCACCATTTCAGTGCATTGGATCTTGCTTGATTAAGCTGTACATAACCAAAAATTTTAGAATAAAAGGTAGTGGTATTAGACTTGTTTGTTCTTTTATGTATGTGTTATATATTATGTTTTTACTATTTAACTCTGGTGTACAGCAGTTTGAGCAACTATGTTTTCTGTAAAGCGCTCTATAAATAAAATTGGATTGGATTAAAGGAATCTGATTGGAATCTGGAGCAAAAATAGCATTGATGTTTGTGACAAAGCTCTTTAAATTTCCAGTTTTCTTAACATTCATTCATGGACAGCATTCATTCATTATACACATTTATACTCACTTTTTAATCACACTACTACTTTGTGTAGTAAATCACAGGAGCTTTATGCAATGATTTTAAATCTGTAAAAGTTTTATCAGCAGTTTGTTCTAAATGCATTTCCTCTACTGTAAAACCTATTTCAAAATGTTATTTTAAGGATGTCCTCAATATTCCCTGACAGAGAAACAGTGGGAATCCCCTGGATAATAAATGTTATTATAAGTTATGTTATGAAATTGTTATTTTGATGAGTTTGTTTCAGCTTTGTGTCTGAGTTTGGTACAGTCGATGTCTACAGTACCCATGAACCTCAACAGTAAGCCAGTGTTGACTTTCGCTTTCCATTAGTGGGATACCCAACAGAAATTTCCATTGTAACCTGGGAGACATAGCTAAATTCTTATCTCAGGACTTCCATGTATATCGTATCTTTTATCACATATTTTATAACACATTTGTTCATCTTTTGTACTGATGATGAAACCACCATTTTCATTCAAAACAATTGCTCCAACTGCTGGTTTATTAAATGTGCCCTGTGGAGCTTTCTTTCTAAACACAGAAAAGTAAATATTGTTAATGTATTGAACTCAAAAGTAAATAGCGTTTCTCAGCAAAACACACTGCACATATCCTTGAGGTTTACCAAATGCGTTGAATACATTTCACGTAAACATTTGCAAAGCTGCAAAATTGTTTACATCCATTTTTACTAGCTTATATTCTTCTTCCCTTGTTCTTGTTGGCACACTGCTGCTTTTCCTGTTGCCTTACTCCAACCTATAGTTCAGTAGAATAATGGGAAACCATTGGCAGGAAGGTGTATTGCTATCGAAATATGGAGTCAGTTTTCTCTAGAGCATCATGAAAACTAATTTCTTTGTGATTGCCTCATTTTAAGATGTACAGTGCCACACAGATGAATGTGTACTGTACTAATGTGTTGCTGCTGCTTTCTCCTTGGCTAGATCGGAGATATTAAAACAGCAGAGAGGTATTTCCAGGATGTGGAGAAAGCCTGCCAGACTAGAGGGAGCCAGTCCAGTCACACCATATGCGTGCTGATGAACAGGTATCTGTGTGTGATGCATTTCATGCGTGAGTCTGTTTTGATGTTGTTCAGGCTAATTTTCGCTCCACGGATGAGATGCTGCCTTTAGGGCTTTTCGCACGTTCCTGCTTCCTCCTGGCGTGTGATTTAGCACAGGAGGTCACACCCCTTTAACTTTGGCCTAAGGAGATGTGAGTATGAGGCAAAGCTCAGGTGACAGATCCTATCTCACTCACACTGGGTGTATTGATGCTCACTTCAAGGAAAGTATGGCAAGCCATTTTAACATTGTGACTAGTCACAATTCTAATTCAAGATATCTACAATAACCTTTTGACTAGTCACATTTTAACTAGTCAAAATGTCAATGAATGAATGAATTTTGACTCTTTCCCTGCATCACCTTTTATTCCTGTGGTTCCTGCGAGACAGGAGCTCACGGCTCAAAGTAATGTTAGAAGTACAGATGATTTTTGACTGCAATAAGATGACGGTTTCACTGTACCTCTACTTTGAGGTGTGAGCTCCTGTCTCGCAGGAATAGCAGCAGTAAAAACCCTGTAGAAAAGTCTTGCAGGCTCAGCTTCATCTGACATGTCGGCTGGGCACATATTTAGCTCAGTTTCTACTGTGCTGTTCCGCCAGGTACGTCCACAGTTGGTCAGAAGGGGGCGCCATGGCAACATCAGGCCGCTGACATAATTAACGTCATTTCGGATATTCAAAATGGAAATCTGACTAGTAAAAATGTAATTGTAGATATCTGAAATGCAATTCTGGATTATCACTTTAAAATTTTTACATATCTGAAATTGCATTTTGACTATCCACAATGTGAATTTTAGATATCTACAATTCAATTGTGACTAGTAAAAAAATTGTTTTGGATATCCAACAAGATATTTCAGATATCTCATATGTGTTACATTCCAAAAATCTTTCATTGGAATTGTGGCTAGTCAATAGTCCATTGTAGATATTGACTTTTGTTAGTCAAGTCAAATTACAGATATCTTAAAATTACAATTGTGACTGGTCATAAATACATTACAGATATCTTAAGTGTGAATCCTGTCCAACCTATTTAATGGTAAAATAGACTGGCATAGGAAGGTGTTTTGTAGCAATTATGTAGTTTTTTGTCTTGTTTTGTGTTGTTTTCTTGTTTTTTGTTTGTTTGTTTGTTTTTGTTTTTAAAAACCCATTGGTTTATAATGTAGAAAAAGGCAACATGTGAATAATGAATAATACAAGCTTTATTAAAATAAGTTAAAACACAATGTAAGACCTCTTTAAAGTAGCTTAACAGTAAAATCCAGTTATATACTATAAACAAATTGACTTCATTGTGCTGACAATTGTTACTAGTCACACTCTGTTGTGTTTATTGGAGTGTCATTACAACATTCAGAAACAATAACTAATCCTGTCATGATAATTCAATTTGCATATATTGTTATATTGGATACCTGAGATTCTAAGATTTCTGTATCAGCACCCAGATCAGTTACCTCAAAAAAAACAACTTTCCTGCCCTCTAGTGGACTGTCAGTGCAGTGCAGGAAGAAGATGCCTATAAATATACCAAGGAGTCACATTTCCTTTATTTGATCCATCTTCTGTCCTTGCTTGACACAGATATCATTCCTCATCAAAGTAGACTATGTCACAACACCAGTGCAGGGTCATACAAGAGTGGCCAAATAACAGAACCAAAACAGTAGCAGAATTATTAATTATTATTAATTATTAGAGTGAGACAGATCTATGTCACTTAGAAACAGTTTAAAGTATTTGGGCTAATAAATTGTATTATGGTAAACAGGTAATTTTATTGTTGTTGTTATCATCATCATTATTATTATGATTTTCAACAACACTCATCTGTTGGTTGTTAACTGGAGGTAACACAGAGTGACACTAGAGCAAAGTGTTAGGCCATCCATCGTCACCTCCGTCACGGAGAGCAAAGAAAAAAATATCAGGTCAAAATACAACTGGCCTGCACACATCCCTGACTTCAGCCCCATCCAGCACCTGTGAGATGAACTGAACGAAAATCACCATTGCACTAATGCTGTGGCTGAAGGGAAGCAAATATCTGCAGTAGATTATTCCTCTGTTTTTATATCACATGTTCAAAATAGCATGGCAGCAAACAGCCAGAAACACTTGCAAAGAGGCAGATGCAACTGACAGGCATCGGGAGTAAAATCTGAGCTTTGAGGCCTTAGTCCATCTGGAATAAAGTTGTTTTGCTAATTTGTTGCCTACAGTTATTGGGACATCTTGTGCAGATGAACACGCCTCACCGTGTCTTAGAATGTGCTAGCTACACATACAAATATAATATAACCGCCAGTCCACATATGTTTTGTGATGCATGTCTTCCACTGCATCCAATATGACATGACCATAGCAGAGGAATTTCATGACTGAAAATGTAGCAGGACTGTTTTAAGTGACGTTAGTGTGTGTTTGTGTTTCTAGGGCGTTTGTCTCCCTAAGTCAGAACAACTATGCTGAAGCACATACATCCTTCACCGAAGTCTTAAAAATTGACCCAAAAAACCCTGTTGTAAGTACTTTCACATCCACTACATTATGATATGACACGTCATTTTTCAGCTGCTTGAAAATGCAAGAGATGAGCTCAAATTACAGAACATGAGTAGTTATTAGTGTTACGTTAGTTGTATCTACACATTTATATTTATGTTAAACATTGGTTTTTGTGTTTACATTTTCACTATAAAAGTGACTCCCCCTCTCCTCATGTACATTCCCAGGCTAACAACAATGCAGCAGTGTGCCTGCTTTACCTGGGCCGTTTGAAGGAGTCTTTGGGCCAGCTAGAGGGTCTTGTGCAGCAGGACCCCACACTCTACCTCCATGAAAGCGTCCTTTTCAATTTGACCACTATGTACGAGCTGGAGTCGTCTCGCAGCACTCAGAAGAAACAGTCTCTTCTGGAAGCCGTGGCCTGCCGGGAAGGGGACAGCTTCAACACACAGTGCCTCAAACTGGTCTAAGAGGCAGGAGGCTGGACTGGGAGAGGGTACACACTACTGTATTCTATGACAGGGATTAAAACCCAAGATGGGGATTTGTATAATAAGCACCAATGAGTGACAAAAAAAGGGGTGTTTAGTGCTTGTTTTCCCAAAAGCAAGTTGACACAGGATCTTACAGAACTGTTTTTAATTTTACAAAATTCATTTGTATGATCAAGTACACACATCCTTTCATGCATGGCACTCCAATCCTCTAAAGGGTCACCCAGTATTGATCCACACATTTACTTACAGAGAAGTCCTGTGCATGCAGGAGATGTTGTTTTATTTAACAAATTGTATAGTTTGATATTTTGGGAAAATATGCCTATTTGTGTTCTTATTGAGAATTAAAGATTAATACCATTGTCACGTCTATATGAAAAATGCTAGGCAGATGGCCTAGACCAGAATCAGGGGCAAGCATGCAAAAGCGTGAATAGGCGCAGCTTTATTGTCTTGATCAGGACCGGTAATTTCCAGAGGTTGCCAAGAAACAAGCAGAGATTTCATTACGTCACTGCAGCCAGACAAGAAATGGGACAGTGAAGGACTGTCCTGAGCTGTGGGGGCTGCTGCTAGCAAGCTACTCACCACTAAGCAAACTGATCTGCTAGTTTGCTTAGTGGTGGCGTTGTCGTCATAATATAGTCTGTAGGTTGATGGTGTTTTATACATTTTTATGTTACAATGGGTACATTGAAGTAGGAATTTATAATTAAAAATTGAAGTTTGTCTTTTTACCACATTGCAACACTTTCTCCCTATTTACTGGAATTTCAACTACCAGACAGTGAGAACAACATTGTCAGTAGAAATGGTCAAAAACCTTTGCTGGAAGACAAACAAAAGAATTCTTTGATAATAGCACTATATGTAATAGAGGTTTACAAAATCAGACCATAAATTGTGTTTCCATGATGATGCTTGGCTGTACCTTCATGTTTAGTTGTGCACACGAGAATGGCATCTCTCTCTCCAGCTACTTGTTAAGAAAGCTAATAAACATACAGAGGAATCCTAAAAATAAGCACTTCCAGTTTGAAAAGATCTCCCAACAATATTTACTGCACTACAAACTAATAGCAGTTCATAATGTGAAACTTGATGCAGGCATTATCTGAGCTTCAGTGTGCTTAAATGTTCAAAGGGGTCCTGTTCATAGCTTCTTCCTCAGCAGACACCTGTAAAGACTGGATTAACAGTCAAAGACCACTGAATTTCTGCTGCCGGTTTCTTCCAGGATTCTTACCTCATGCAATGAAAATAATTAAGCCCTTCAGATTACATTTTTTCCTCATTTCATGTAAAATATTAAGAATCCAAAACTGTACATATCAGAGTTGGTAGCTTTTTGTTCAAATTATATAAAAATGATTGCCTTGTTAAATCTTTTATTGATCTGTAATGGATCATATTTAATTAGCACTATTTACATGTTGTGTTGATCTTATTATACATATTAAAAATGCATTAAGCTTTACCTTGAATAAAATGACTCTTTTGGATCAACTTGTAAAATGCAGTTTGACCTGTGTTATTTTCACATAGAACAAAAGGTTGGCAAGAGTCTAGCAGCTGCTATAGTCCACATATTCAATAGTTAACTTAGTGATATTTCAATATAGGAATACTTACTGTGTCCTTAATTTTTATAACATGCTGTTCCAGTGCAGTTTGGTGGCACTTAACATACAAAACAGAAATAAGGCACTATGGTAGTGGTAAAAGTATTTATATATAAAAGCTGCACTACTGTACTAAAAACTGTATTTCAGTAACTGTGTTTATATTTCATTTACCACCAGAAACTACCTTAGCACATGACATGACCACACCCTTGCACCAACTTTCACAACTGGAGATGTTTAGTCAACCAGAATATTTTTCTAAATGTTCTGATAACCTGCTTTATTGGCCAGGCACAATCACAGAGGCCCTGCTGGAATCCACCATTATGTTGTGTGCTGCATCTTTCCCGGATCCCCGCAGAGAAGCCACATACTTCTGACGAATTTGAAAGTCATCTGCTGGACGGTTGTAGGCCTTCCACACCGGCTCCCCCACAAACAGCCTCATGGCTTTAGTGTAGTTCTGCAGAAACAAATGGTCGTAAGATCAGGCTGGACGTGGCTATATAAAGGACGGTCAGCTTTAGGTGAGTTGATTCCAGGCCTCTAGTATTGTGCACAGTGGCTAAAGCATCATAAACGACAAGGATTTCACCTGTGGTTTTCCTGCTATGACAAGTCAAAATGGCTGCTGCAAAAGGGGCTATTTGTTCAGCCAGAACTGCCATCAAGAAGTTTGAATGAGAAAAGTTGATACACCTAACAATTTGAAGCGTTCAAACACCCGTATACTACCACTGTCTTTAACTTAAGTTAAAACAGCAGCAACAGTAATGAGCATGCTAACATTTAGTAAGACATCCTACAGCTGCGCCACTCAGAGGAAACAGCAATGCCCTAACTTCACTGCACAGTGTACATTACCAGCCAAACGCTTGAACACATTGTGTTCAGTTGGTTTTGTTTATTGATCTTTAGTTGATTATTACTGAAGAGACAATAGCTATGAAATAGCACATATGGAATTATGCAGTAAGCCAAACAAATGTATAAACACATTTTAGATTTTTCTTTTGCTTTGTCTCTCAGTACTGCTTTCTTTGCAGCTATTTGCCTGTGACAGTATTACTATAAACAACTGACATGGAGGCACAGATGTGAGCTCTAACCTAATGCATTGATGTCTGAGCCTGGTAATTCCAATGAGCCCTTGGTCTTCTTTTCCAGTGTTTGAGTTTGTGACTTAATAAACTTTCAAAGTTCTTGAAATCTTCCACATTACTGACCTTCATGTCTTAAAGTAATGACATCCCTTATTTAGATAAGATTTTTGACAAAATATTGATTAGTACAATAGTCAAATCGGACCGTATACCAAAACTACGTCAACACAACGCAAATAATGGTCCCAATTGTCCCACATTAGACAAGGTACACACGTTAACTGAAAACATTTCCTGGTGACTACTTCTGCTTAACATAAAGCTATGATCAAGGCAAACAATGGCTACCCTGATAAATATAAAATTTAAAACATACAAACAATTTAACACTATTTTTGCTCATTACATAATTCCATATATTTGTCTCATGGGTGTGATAAATTGGTTATTTTTATGTTCATTATTATTACGTTCAATGCATATGCTCTATTTTTGTGTTATTTAGTGGATACTGTCAGACATACGGTTTCATCCAGGGTAAAGCGGTGATAGATGCCTGCTGGCAGGGTAATCATGTCTCCTTTGTTCAGGGCAATTCTGATCCATCGGTCCTCCTTGTCCCTGACGTCAAAGTAAGCTTGGCCGTCCAGGATGTAGCGGATCTCATCATCCAGGTGCAGGTGCTCCTCAAAGAACATCTTCAACTGAAATGACAATCAGACACAAAGAAGTCTGACCAATGGCAGCTAGTTCATTAACCTATAAAATCTTACATGGAAATGTTTCATTTGGTTGTTTTGCATATTTCTGCAGTTGCTTGCTTTCTTTTGTGTTTCTGTGTTACATCAGTGTTTATCTCATTTGGTGGTTTTTTGCAGTCATGTTGTAGTCATTTGTATGAATTTCCAACAGAAAGGTTAACAGTCCCTCCATGGTTCTCTGGTGTACAGGACCCCTGACCCCTTGAGTCCCTAGACCTCTGCCCAGTAGGCCTGTTGAATAATCCATCCATGACTCCAGTTTACTTTGAGCTGTCTGAAACATAATTACATATTTTTTTCTGATACGTATTTCTACAAAGCACTGTCTGATGTAAAATGTAAGGCTTTTGCTTTTAGAGCTCAGATTACCTTTTCCTCATAGTTGGGTAGTGTGTCCTTGTGAATAGTGATGATATCCATGTATGAGTAGCCATGGTCTTTGCGGATCTGTTCCAGCTTTGGGTCTGTTTCGAAGATGTCAGCGTTCAGCTGCAAAAGTAGCACAACAGGTGTCGTCAGCAAATAAACTGATCTGTGGAAGGTAACTGCCACTGAAATCAGTTTGTCATTGAAATAAGTTGTTACACATTACAGCATACAGTGGTGTGAAAAGTGTTGGCCCCCTTCATGACTTTTTTTTTTGCATGTTTGTCACACTTTGTTTCAGATCATCAAACAAATTTAAATATTAGTCAAAGATAACATAAGTAAACACATCATGTAGTTTTTAAATGAAGGTATTTATTAATAAGGGAAAACAAAATCCAAAACTTCATGGCCCTGTGTGAAAAAGTGTTTGCCCTCTAAACCTAATAACTGGTTGGGCCACCCTGAGCAGCAACAACTGCAATCAAGCGTTTGCGATAACTTGCAATGAGTCTGTTACAGTGTGGAGGAATTTTGGCCCACTCTTCTTTGCAGAATTGTTGTAATTCAGCCACATTGGAGAGTTTGAGGATGAACCACCTTTTTAAGGTCATGCCACAGCATCTCAATCAGATTCAGGTCAGGTCTCTGACTAGGCCACTCCAAAGTCTTCATTTTGTTTTTCTTCAGCCATTCAGGGGTGGACTTGCTGGTGTGTTTTGGATCATTGTCCTGCTGTAGAACCCAAGTTCACTTCAGCTTGAGGTCACGAACAGATGGCCGGACATTCTCCTTCAGGAGTTTTTGGTAGACAGCAGAATTCATGGTTCCATTTATCACAGCAAGTCTTCCAGGTCCTGAAGCAGCAAAACAGCCCCAGACCATCACACTACCACCACCATATTTTACTGTTGCTATGATGTTCTTTTTCTGAAATGCGGTGTTACTTTTACGCCAGACGTAATGGGACACACACCTTCCAAAAGGTTCAACTTTTGTCTCATCAGTCCACAGAGTATTTTCCCAAAAGTCTGTGGGATCATCAAGATGTTTTCTGGCAAAACTGAGACAAGCCTTCATGTTCTTTTTGCAGCAGCGGTTTTCGTCTTGGAACTCTGCCATGCAGACCATATTTGCCCAGTCTCTTTCTTATGGTTGAGTCATGAACAGTGACCTTAACTGAGGCAAGTGAGGCCTGCAGTACTTTGGATGTCATTGTGGGGTCTTTCTCTCAGATGCAGTTCTCAAAGCCAGCCAGCAGATGTCACTCTTCTGACTGTATCAAATGCTTCGAAGCAGTGTGTCGTTTTCAAAGTGGTTCAGTGCTTCTCAAAGCTTCGATTTTCCCATCACTAGAAATCAGGAAGGGGGCCAACACCTTTTCACACCTCTGTATGTCATGCTGGGAGTTTTCCCGTTTGTCTCTGGTGTGATAACATTTGATGGTAGGCCAGGAATGGGTCTGGCTTTGAGCGTGAAGCTCATACCATGTAACTAAAGCACAAACTCTCATTTCAGTTAATTTTAATACTAACCTACTTCTAATGAGTCCTGTTCACTGTGGTTAATGTAGAGCTGCCTGCTATGTAGACAACGTTAGAAAGGTAATAACCTATACTTTAATTATATGCTATTAACTCAGCTGCAAACGTTATGTGATCAAATATGTTAGTGTTTAAAGAAAAGTTTTAATAGAATGTTAGCTAAAAAGCGATCCGCATTGGACACAGTTCCGTTACCTTCCAGTAAAAAACCCCCAGCGTTCTTAAATCGTCCAGGGAAACGGGCTGGTTTGGGATCAGTCTGTGAGGCTTTCTCTGGTCTTCGTCAGTGCTGTCCATATACCAGGCATTTAGAGGCATGTTGTGACTGACCGCTGGACGCTTTAACAGATGGACTCCAGCGGAAAACACGTCGCAGTGAAAATTGTGTAGTGCAGTGACATACCACGTGGAGTGATGGAACGCTCGAGTCCGTCTGCTCGACACAGTAGCGATCTTTTGAACCGGAAGTGTCGCCGAGCAGCATCATCGTTACGTCACATGACGTGTCGAGCTGCTTCGCGGGAATTATGAAGGAGCTGAGCTTTTCAATATGTCAAGGCTTTAAAAGGTCTGAGTCACTGCTCAAACCGTGGGTTTTTTGAGAGGAGGAGATTGCTAGAGAGATTATTATTACCATTTGAATTGTAGTCAGGGAGAGTATTAGTTTACATTTAGGTTTAGGTATATTTATTTTAGTTATATTTAGTTTAGTTCCAAACACTGAATAACACACACACAGACACCACACACTTATTCACACACCAGGCAGACATAGAAACAGAGTAGGTTTAGTAATAGATGGGTAAGTCAGAGAGTGAGTTGAGGGACTGAAAGTTGTGTGAGATTCTGTGTGTGAAAGGTGAGTGACTGAGTGAGCCAGTGAGTGAATGAGGTTATATAGAGGAAGAACCAGTGCCAAAAACAGCACGATCACATGCCTGGGAGCACTTTGATTTAATTACCCCCAAAAAGGTCAAATTCCTGATTTGTGCTCAGGAGCTGACAGCAGCAACACGTCCTCAGTGCTGCGACACCTGCGCTCCAAACACCCAGAGACACACCTAAAACAGTAGCAGTAGCTGTCTGGAGTCTCCTCCTTTGTCACTGTATTCCTCCAGTTTTCATTCTTTCTGCCAGTTATATTTCTTTCTACTTCTCAAATGTTATTTTCATGTCTTTCTCCTCTTTTGTCTCTGAAATATGATGTTACGTATGACGTTTTCTCTGCTTCTCAGCACAGCTTGGGTAGCTCCGTTTCATGCTTGTAAGGCTGGGAACACACTAGACGTTTTAAGCCTGATTTCATGTCCGATTTTCCCCCTCCAGTCATCGTGGGGGCATGGCCTGATTCCAGGTTTGTCGCGACCAATTATCTGTCTAAAGAATCCTCAAATCTGTGGTGTTAACAAGATTATTTTACTGCTTCTGGTCAAACATGTTTCATGATTGAAAACACTTCTGCTACTCGTGTCACAAATTGACATTATGACACAGTTTTAGACTGTTGATTCAAGGAAATACAAGGTTAATTTTAGGTGATGAAAAATACCTTAAACATAAATTATGGAGCCCTGGTAGTTCGGGGCCCTAAGCAACTGCCTCCGGTCGGTGAGGTTACAGGGAGTAGAGGTGAAGAAGGTGGAGGATTTTAAGTACCTGGGAGACATGAGCAAGCAGGTTGTAACGGGTGGAGGAAAGTGTCAGGTGTGATGTGTGACAAAAGAGTGTCAGCAAGAATGAAAGGAAAGGTGGACAAGACAGTGGTGAGACCAGCAATGTTGTCTGGTTTAGAGACAGTGGCACTGAGAAAAAGACAGGAGGCAGAGCTGGAGGTAGCAGAGCTGAAGATGTTGAGGTTCTCTCTGGGAGTGACCAGGATGGATAGGATCAGGAAAGAGGACATCAGAGGGACAGCTCATGTTAGATGTTTTGGAGAAAAAGCCAGGGAAGCCAGATTGAGATGGTTTGGACATGTTCAGAGGAGGGACAGTGAATACATTGGTAAAAGGATGCTGAGGTTAGAGCTGCCAGGAAGGAGGCCTAGAGGAAGACCAAAGAGGAGGTTCTTGGATGTAGTGAAGGAGGACATGAGGATAGTTGGTGTGGGTGAGGAGGATACAGAGGATAGGGTTGAATGGAGGCAGATGATTCGCTGTGGCGACCCCTGAAGGGAGCAGCCGTAAGGAAAAGAAGAAGAAAGAAGAAGTTACTGTAACTGTACTTCTGACCAATATGCATTCATGATTATCTGGAGTGCCAGTATAATGTGGTATGCATATATTGAAAATAGTTTTATCATTTTATGGTGCTGTATGGCAGTGCAAATTTTTCAATAATGTTTATGCCAAAATATATTTATGACCTTAAATAGAAAAGAGTATACTCCACCACTACTACTTTCAGTATCATGTTATTACTCTTTATTTCAATTCAGTCATTACATTCTCATCTCATGTGTACTTATACATAGTAAAATTTACAGGTTGGAAATCTTTCATTAGTTTTGTCTTACTATCTATTCACCTAGTAATAATATTCTACCAAAGTGTAATGTACCAAGTTAAACAATTTCTGACTATTTGACTCTTTGACTATTTGTGATGTTTATGTCACCAAGGTTTGCAAACTTGTACATACTTTAGCTTCACTAGTCAAGGCAAGACATCACCTTTCCAATTATTGTTATATATTATTCAACCATAATATATAACAATAAAATAATGTCACAGAATTAATTTGTAGAGGATAGAATTGTGATACTCTTATGACAGATGAATAACAGATACATTATATGTTTGATAGAATTAACAAATTCAACAAAGGATTTTAACATCTGAAGTTCTATGGTAACTGGACTGGCACATCTTTGCTTATAAATTGATGTGACATGATTAAAATTTGTTGACAAATGCAAAAATCACAACTACTTACACAATCTCTCAACATAAAATGTTTACATCCTATTTTAACTCTTATTTCTAGCAGGATCACTGCAACATATCTCTGTTGAGGAGTTGCTTTATGGAATGAAGGACTTATTGAATGAAGACTGCCTGAAAAGACAGAAAACATTTATTTTTTATGTGTGGAATATATGGAGTATAAATCAAATGATTTTAAACAAGCTCCTACATTTTAAGTTGTAACATTACCTTATGATGAAGGTCGTGCCGTTTCTTTTGTGAAGGGGCCAAACACCCATGCTGGGTGTTCGCAGATGGGACACCCACTCTGTGTCTGACATGGCCTTATGAGACTTTTGGGATGCCATCTAAAAGAAGAAACACTGTGTGAGCCATAAACAGCAAATGTGATAAATGGCATAAACCAATAGCAAACATACATTCCAGTGCAATACCTTTAGACAAGTTTCAAGGTTTCAACAGTACACTTACAGCCTAATAGCACTCAAACCCAATAGTTAGGAGTTATGTGCTATAGAATAATGCACAGAGTATACAGAAAGTGTAAATGTGACAGTCCTTATGGAGGACTTTAATGTTACTTGGGTTTACAGCAGTTAATTAGTCTTCTGGCACACATCCACCAATATATATAGTAGCATCTACTATATATGAGCCACTTCTGTGTTATGGTGATACGTCAAAGGGGCTTCCATTTGCCAGGGGCAAGCTGAGTTTCCTAATGCATGTATGTGTACAAGTGCTAGTCTATCCACACTGAAATCATCACAACTCACTGAATTTAATTTAATTTTCCAGCTGTTTGGTTTGTTAAAATGCCCATATTTGTATTTATTATACAGAGATTTGGGTACATTCATCCTTCGTAGGTTGTAACACTATATTTCTATAGCATTTAAGATGATGAAGTTACTCTTTTTTAATGAATTATTTGAAATGTAATAATCCTTTTTCCTTATTATTATTCCAAATGGCTGCTTTAATATCCTTCCATAGCCTATAAACAGTACAGCAATATTGGAACTAAAGAATAAATATACAATACTGTACATAATTACAACTAACACTGAAGTTAAAATAGTCATAATCTTCATTGTTGGCAGGGATCACAACCCTTTACATTTTCATTACGTTTATGGTGATATATTCTTAGTTTTGTTACAATCGAATTTACTGTGTTCATTATACACTTCAAAACGTGCTGTATGCCTTAGTTAGTATCATAACTGCATAATCAGATAGAGGTTAGACTAACGTTATGTCGTATAACCCATTAAACAGTTTAAATGAGATGATTTAATGCTATGTAACTTAGTTAGAAGCCTTAACTTGCCGACACGATCCAAAACCAAACAAGCCTGAATACCGACCGGTAAAGGTGACAAAGGTAATGCTCGCTATTTTAGAGAGAGATGATGAGTAACGTTAGGTGTACAGTGGATGGAAATATAAAGTCTGTCATGTCATGTTACAGGTTTTTGGAAAGATGGCACTGACTATATGATTGGTAGTGCAATAACGGAGTTGGTCATTTGATTGGCCGAAGAAAAGATGGACTCTGCCATGTGATTAGTTTTTAGGTCATAATAATGCCAGCGTGTGTGAATACTGCCCTCTATAGGTCACAATAACAAACTACTATTCAGTGGGAAAAAGCCTTTTCGTCATTTTTTTTCAAGTATTAATATTCGCTTTAAACGCATATGTTAATGGGATCGTGGATGATATATTTGCTCATCTTAGACACGCGATAAATAGTTGCTCTCTAGTTTTTATTTTGAACATTGTCCCCGGAAGTATGTATCCCATTGAGGCGGTTGGTTGATAGAAAATGGAGAGCTACCGACGAGGATGGGATTCGAACCCACGCGTGCAGAGCACAATGGATTAGCAGTCCATCGCCTTAACCACTCGGCCACCTCGTCGATACAATCTGAATTTTTCCGGTCGATTGTTTCAAATTTTCCGTGGCTCGGCCATGGATTCCTTGTTGCTTCTGTTATGTCCAGTTACCGGGGGGCTCCGCATGCAGTCGAGCCTGTGTGCGTCAAGTGTGTTTTGGTGTTTCGTTCTGATGAGGGGACAGGGTTCATTGTGTTACTACTACTCATATTTTTGTTCTGTCGTTCAGCTGACTACAGAATGTTAATGTTTTTGTGAAGAAGATTCAGGAGGAATTTTAAAAATTGGGCCTATTTCTATCAATGAATAAATAAAGGTTACATTAGTTCTTAGATGGCTATTATTATTATTATCAATAGTGTTATTATTATTGTTGTTGTTATTATTAGTATTATTATTATTATCCTCTGATGTTAATAAAACATTTTTTTAAATGCTCAGCTCTCTTAACACTCTTATGTCTCCTGGTTTTATGTTAAAGTTACCACCAGAGGGTACCACACTCCACTAAAAGACAGCCTGCACACCACCTGGCTCCACCTGGAGGGTGCTATAAAGCAGGATTACAGAGCTGGTCTGACGATGCTGCTATCTTGATATAGCTATGTTTCAAATCAACAATATAAAACTGATCAGATGCAGAATTATGCTTATTCTGAAAATTGTGCTTTTTTTTTCAAACAACCCAAGCAGGCTAGCTGTCCTTTAATTCAAGGTCAACCCAACACCTCGGCTTCAGCAGGAAGAGAAGACATCATGTGGAGTCATGTCAGATGGCACTGCTTGCTGTTTTTCAGACCAAAACAGACTGTGTGTGAAAATTGAACACAGACCAGAATAGTAGCTGATACTGGTTTGATTATATGCTATAAAACTTATACTGAATCTTGAGCTAGTCCCCACACTACATAACTACATAGGCCTAATAATACATGCAGAGAAGCAAGCCATTTAATTTAAAGACTATATTCTCCTGTGGTGGAGAAACCCATAATTCAACTTCAGCCCACTATAACATTATCTTGTTATAGGTGGGCTATGTTATTTGTTTATGAATTTAGTTCTGAGTTGAATTTTTGAGGCACAAAGTGTATTTAATTTCACGACATCTAAATAACATCTGAAAGCTCATTTAATTTACTGATTTCTACCAGGTATTGTGCAGCTGCGGTGTCATGATCTCAGTACCAAATATTTCTGTTTATATAAATGAGTTGCAAAGAATTGCAGTACATGTAAACATGACATTGGGTCAGGTCATCTAAAATAGATCCAAACATTTCATACAGTATTGTTAATATGTTGAGGTACTAGCTGCACTAATTCCTAATTTTTATATTAATACTGGATCAAATAATTATTTAAACTAAATGTTTAGCCCGTTTTAACTAATTGTTTTGGTTCTACAGTGCAGATAGTGGAGCATTTAACTGCTAAAGAATCACATCGAGATCCAGATTTGATTTACAGTGGGTACGGAAAGTATTCAGACCCCTTTAAATTTTTCACTCTTTGTGTCATTGCAGCCATTTGCCAAAATCAAAAAAGTTCATTTTATTTCTCATTAATGTACACTCAGCACCCCATCTTGACAGAAAAAAACAGAAATGTAGAAATTTTTGCAAATTTATTAAAAAGAAAAACTGAAATATCACATGGTCATAAGTATTTTATATATATAAATATATTGAAATTATGTCATTATTGAATTAGTAATTTAGAATATTTCTTTAAAGTTCACTTTAATTTAAACATATTTGTAAGTAGATTTAGTGAGATTTTCCGGATTTTAAGTATGTTAATGGTGTGTTTTTTTTAGTTTAAATTGTGTAATTCTTTTCAAAATATAATACAGTGCCTAACCTGTCCAGGGTGTACCCCTGCCACCCAAAGAGAACTGGGATAGGATCAAGCAGATCCCAGTGACCCTAGTTAGGAATAAGTTGAGATAGATAACTTTAGCTATATTTCAGTATACTTATTTAAAGTACACAATTTATGTGTTCCTGAATGTGGTAAAGTGTACTCTTGTAAGTAGTCTAATTCCTGTATGCAAAGTTCTGTTTTTATTTATTTGTATAGCACCAAATCACAATACAATCATCTCAAGGCACTTTACAAAAAAACAAAAAACCCAACAAATCCCATATGAGCAGCACTTGGTGACAGTGGAGAGGAAAAACTCCCTTTAACCGAAGAAAAAACCTCCAGCAGAACCAGGCTCAGTTTGGGCGGCCATCTGCCTCAACCGGTTGGGGTGAGTGGATAGAGGAGAGAGAAAAGAACAGCAACAATAAACAACAAATAGACACTGCAGGTTGGTGGGGCCACTAACTGCACATCAGCGATATACAGCTCCAGGACCAGGGACACCTGCAGAAGGTACAGAGAGAACAGAGAGAAAGGGAGAGAGCACAAACTAGGGGAGAGAGAGAGCACAAGGTTAGTGACATTCAATGGTGGAATATATATGTGAGGTGGGAGGAGAGAAGAGAGGGGAAGGGAAGGGAGGGGAGAGTTAGGTTAGGGAAGCTCAGTGCACCCATGGTCCTCGGGCAGTCTAGGCCTATAGCAGCATAACTAAGGGATGGTTCAGGGTTACCTGAAGCCAGCCCTAATTATACGCTTTGTCAAAGAGGAAGGTTTTAAGTCTAGCCTTAAAAGTACAGAGAGTGTCTGCCTCCTGAACCGAGACTGGGAGCTGGTTCCACAGGAGAGGAGCTTGATAGCTAATGGCTCTGCCTCCCATTCTACTTTTGGAAACTCTGGGAACCACAAGTAGACCTGCACTCTGAGAGTGAAGTGTTCTATTGGGATAATATGGTACTATGAGGTATTTAAGGTATGAAGGAGCTTGATCATGAAGGGATTTGTATGTGAGAAGAAGGATTTTAAATTCTATTCTGTATTTTACAGGGAGCCAATGACGAGAAGCAAATATAGGAGAAATATGGTCTCTCTTGCTAGTTCCTGTCAGGACTCTGGCTGCAGCATTCTGGATTAACTGGAGGCTTTTTATGGAGATACTGGGAAATCCATATAGTAATGAGTTACAGTAATCTAGCCTTGAGATAACAGATGCATGAACTAGTTTTCTGCACCATTCTTGACATGATGTTAATAATTTTCTCAATGTTGCGCAGGTGAAAGAAGGCAGTCCTAAAGATTTGTTTAATGTGTGAGTTAAAGGACATATCCTGGTCAAAAATAACTGAGACAGAATGTTCCTAATTTCGGCAATACTGCACAAGTGAAAGAAGGCAGAAAAATAACTCCAAGGATTTTCACAGTAGTGCTGGAGGCCAGGGCTATGCCATCTAAAGTAGCTATAATTTTAGAAAAGCTATTTTTGAGGTTTTTAGGCCCAAATACAATAACTTCTGTTTTCTCTAAATTTAAAAGTAGAAAGTTACTGGTCATCCAGGCCTTTATGTCCTTTAGACACACCTGAAGTCTGGTTAACTGGTTTGTGTTATCAGGTTTCATAGATAGATACAGCTGAGTGTCATCTGCATAGCAGTGGTAATTAACAGAGTGCTCCCTAATAACATTGCCTAAAGGAAGCATGTACAAGGTGAACAGAATCGGTCCTAGCACAGTACCTTGTGGAACTCCATAACTAACTTTTGTGTGCGTGGAAGGTTCATCATAGACATGAATGAACTGAAATCTGTCCAATAAATTGAATTGGAACCATTTTAATGCTGTTCCTCTGATACCATCACATGCTCCAGTCTCTGTAATAAGATGCTGTGGTCAATAGTGTCAAATGCAGCACTAAGGTCTAAGAGGACAAGTATAGAAACAAGTCCATTATCTGAGGCTAAGAGAAGATCGTTGGTGACTTTTAACAGTGCTGTTTCTGTTTCTTAGCAACAGCTTTTTCGGGGATTTAGAAATAAATGGTAGGTTGTGTATTGATCTATAATTAGCCAAGACTCCTGGATCAAGACTAGACTTTTTGAGTAAGGGTTTGATTACTGCAGTCTTAAAGGCCTGTGGTACGTAGCCTAATAAAGAGGAGTTAATTAATGGCAGGGTGTCTAGTCTAGTCGGGATGGGGTCTAAGAGACATGTTGATGATTTAGATGAAGCAACTACTGATGTGAATTCAGAGAGAACTATTAAATGTTTCAATTTCAATTTCAATAGGTCAGAACAAGATCAAGGGTGTGATTGAAACAGTGGGTGGGTTTATTAACATTTTGAGTGAAACCAATTGAATCTAATATTGAATTAAATGCAGTACTGAGACTGTTATTTTCAACATTTACATGAATGTTAAAATCTCCCACTATAATGACTTTATCTGAACTAAGCACTAAATCAGACAGGAAGTCTGGAAACTCAGTTAAAAACTCTGAGTAAGGGACAGGTGGACGTACACAAGGACAAGTACAACTGGTTTTTGTGTTTTCCAGTTTGGATGTGAGAGTGAAGCTCTCTAATGAGTTATAACTGTTCTGAAGATGAAAGGTTAATAATAAGTTTGAGTGGAAGATTGCAGCTACTTCTCCACCTCGACCTGTGCTTCTAGGAACATGACAATTTTTATGACTGAGGGGGGTTGATTCATTTACACTGACATATTCATCCTGCTGCAGCCAGGTTTCAGTAAGACAGAGTAAGTCAATTTGGTGATCAGTTATCAAATCATTTACTAACAGAGATTTAGACGAAAGAGACCTGATATTTAATAATTCACATCTGACTGTTCTGTTTTTCTGTTCAATAAGAGGAGTGGTCTTAATTTTTATTAGATTTTTATGAATAACTCCTCTTGTGTTAACATTTGATTTATTTGATTTATATGTTTGAGGGGTAGACACAATCTCTGTGGGGTTTGGGGGGTTCCCAGCTCTAAGAAAACTGCAGAGAGGCGTTTTAGACTGAGTCTCTGCGTCCCGGGCCCCACTCTGGATTGTCAGGCTTCAGGTTGACTAATAAACTCGGCCAAATTTCTAGAGATGAGAGCTGCACCATCCAAAGTGGGATGGATGCCGTCCCTCGCTACCAGACCGGGTTTTCCCCAGAAAGTGGCCCAATTGTCTATGAAGCCCACATCATTTGCTGGACACCACCTAGACAGCCAGTGACGGAACGACAACATGCGGCTAAACATGTCATCACTGGTCAGATTGGGGAGGGGTCCAGAGAAAACTACAGAGTCCGACATTAATTTGGCAAAGTTACACACCGACTCAACATTAATTTTAGTGACCTCCGATTGGCGTAATCTGGTGTCATTGCTGCCGACGTGAATAACAATTTTTCCATATTTACGATTAGCCTTAGCCAGCAGCTTCAGATTTGACTTGATGTCGCCCGCTCTGGCCCCAGGAAACATTTGACTATGGTCGCTGGTGTCTCTAGCTTCACGTTTCTGACTATGGACTCGCCAATTATCAGTCAGTTTTTCAGCGGGTGTGTTGCTGAGTGGGGAAAATCTGTTAGAAACATGAACAGGCAGGTGATGAGCCGTGGGCTTCCGCTTAGGAGTATGTTTCCGTCGGACCATCACTCAGGCTAATTCTCCGGGCTGCTCCGGAGCTGCCCTTGGACCGCTAACAGACCCTGAGCCTGAGCTCGGTGGCTCCACACCAGCTAACAAGGCTAGGCTAGCTGTCTTTTGTTCAAAGGTGCGGAGCCGCGCTTTCAAATCAGTGATCCTCGCCTCCTAAGCTACCAGAACCTTACACTTATTACAGGTATCATTATCACTAAAGGAGGCAGAGGAATAACTAAACATGTGACACACCAAGCAGGAGAAAGAGAGAGAGGGAGAATCCATGTTACTAGCCAGCTAAGCTAACTAGCTAGCTAAGCTAACTGGTAGGCTAACGAGCGCTAAGTCAGGAAATAGCAATAATTACCGGTCAAAATAGGATGGTACTTGACTAGTAGGGGAATGTGTTAATGAAGTTTTTAGAGAGTTTAGTTAGTTTTTAGGTGTGTTAGACTAAAGCTAGTCTGTTGCTAATCTGTAGACGACGTATACAGCACAACATGCAATAGGAAGTGGATCCAATCAATCAGTTCATCTTTAGTGATGTGTCGTCCACGAACGATTTGTTCATTTTGAACGAATCTTTCCCATGACTCCAGAACATCGAGTGGTGTCGGAGAGTGATTCGTTCATTTTGTGTTGACCACGCATGCGCAACTTTGCATAAGCTCAGAAAGCAGAAAAGATTAGTTCACCTTTGAGTCCTCGGGTTCGAGCCGTTCTCACATCATGTGACAGCCCCACGGGCTAAGGGAATGCAGTCTGAGCCGGAAACAGAAGAGTTTACCTTAAGGTGAACTTGCATTGCATCACGTGATGCGCGAACGACTCGAACGGAAGGCGCGGGAAAATATTCATTCTGTTGGGTATACGGAAGACAGCACGGCATAGCTTAGTTTGGATCTTATGTGACAAAAGAACGAACAAATTTGACCTAAAAAAATCCGGAGGTGAGGTGATGCAGTAACAGACTGCGTAGTCTCAAGACACAGGTAAGCTATTACTTATAATATGACCTTTACAGCATTACAGTTCTTTCTTATTCGAAACGTGATCAATGTGTGCGTAAGTAGCTAGATGTGTTGGGGAATTAACGTGTAACATTTTAATTACGAAATGAACGAAATGACTCGAAAAAAGATTCGGTCATTTTGCTGAACGAGATTCAAAGAACCGAATCAGTAAAATGATCCGAATTTCATATCACTATTCATCTTAGATTTCCCAAGCTGAAACAGGGCAAACTTTTCTTCTGTCCAGAATGTGGTGGTGATGCATCTAAAGTTATTTAGTAAATGCCAAAAATAAGAATATAAAAGAATAACTTGCTACTTTAGTTTAGTGGAAACAGTAGTAGTTAAATTCACAATTTTTTTGCCTGATGGTTGAAATTTATACTTGTCCATCTGATCCACTCAAGTCGCATAAAATGTAACTTAATTTTAAAAATTTCCCTCCTCCTCGCTACAAAAATGCTAAAAGAATCATGACAATGAGACTTCCATTCATTAGGTGGCCAGAAACAAGACTGGTAATAAAGACAAATCTTTATTTTCTGCTTCATCTAACAAGACGCATATGTTTTAACTAACATCACAAACATACTCATATCTTCTGTATGTTAATGTCTTGATGATAACCTGGGCAGGATTTGTTCAGTTCTCCCCTTTTCCTACAAAACCCTGAAAAAACAGTCAAGATGTTTGGTATGATATGACCAGGAAACAAATTTGGAGGTGATTCACTGTGATTAAAAGCCCCAGCAGGCATTATGTAATATAGTCTTTAAAGTCTCAGTCCACTACCTGCCAGGGTTCTGCAGGGAGGGGAACACACGCTTTAAACACACACACACACACACACACACGCGCACACACACACACACACACACACGCACACACACAAAAGCACAGTTTGCGGTGATGGCCAACATATCAGCCCACACTACTTCTTTCTCTGAGCTCTAGCCCAGGTTTAAAATAGCTCCATTCCCTCTCAGGTCTTTACCATCATATTTGTGATGGTCTTACATAATCAGCACCTCCTGATCGCCTCTTCCTCTTCATTCTAGTGCATGTATGCCCTTCTGCCTGCATATATCTGCATCTCTTTCATTCTGCCTTCAGTGGCTTTTGCAAAAGAAACAGGAGAAAATTGTGAGATAATTTTTATGACAGAGGTAGAGCCGATCTGCCCCAGCCCAGACCCACTGGCAAACATTAACATCCTCCTATTTCCAGCTTTTTTAAAAATGCCTTAAACACAAAGGTTGTCAGTATGCTTTTGGTATTTATTTTGCATGTACTAAAGAGCATTCTTTTATCACCATTTCCGGCGTGCCGCTGCTTTCCTTCATGCTGTGAAGCTCTTATTACAGTCTGAAGATAACTGACCACTAAAAAGCAAAACGACTACAGATGCCACAAAATTCACAGACGCTATCAGCCATACAGAAATGAATGTTGGACAGACATTGACGAGGTAGCCAGGTACATGCCTCCAAATGAATACCAATATTTTTCAGTGTGTTCTGAAGGTGCAAATATACAAGTGTTTTGCTAATAGGTACTCATAATAATGTTTTTGTATTTACACCTTGTTCTGCTCCCTGAAAGCAGACAAAAAACAAAACAAACAAAAACATGGGATATTTGCACTTGCAAACTATTAAAATGCCTAGATCTATATTTTTCACCCTTTGTGATTGTGGTTGGATTGATTGGTGACTCTAAATTGCCCATAGGAGTGTCAGCATGTGTGGTTGTTCATCTATATGTGGCCCTGCAATGGACCAGTGACCCGTCCAGGGTGTATGCTTGCCCTTCACCTAAAGAGAGCAGGGATAGACTCCAGCAGATCCTTGTGACCCTAAATAGGAATAAGCGGGTATAGATAATGGTGGATGGTTGGACTGGCCATCTTCCCATCTTGTGCAATAATTTTCTATATGTAGCACAATTAGGTCCTGGTAAACAGTGATGATAATGATGATGATGGTAATGATGATGATAATTATTATTACAGTGTACCCCCCGCAAATTTTTCCTTAGAACCTAACCAATAATTGTTCACGGAAACCCCCGCAATTTCATGGAAACCGCAAATTTCCTCCACAAATTTTTTTATGTCTTTTTTGTGGCAATATATAATTTCTACGATTATGTTAATATATATTTTTTGTATATTTTTTTTCATTTTTTGAGTTTTAATGCTAAATTATAACATATCATTTACTAATTTAGGTCACTAATTTATTTACTAGTAATGTATTAAGCTGAGTTTGAAATGAAAGTGTTTTGGGAGCATATTTGGGGATATATTTAGAGTTTAAACTATAAAAATAGGCATTTATAGGCATTTTTTTGACCAGATCCAAAATTCACGGTTTTTCACAATTCACAGGTTCTCTGGGAACGTAACCCCCGCAAATTTCGGGGGTTTCCTGTACTACTATTAATAATAGGATATGGAAGAGTTGTTGACAGTGATAAAAAGCTCCAGTTTTAAGCAGTATGTATGGTTCTGTGCAGACAAGATTCAAGATACAACCTTGAAGCCCGATGCTTCCACTTTGTATTCTTGCATGCTTGTGTGTGCGCACGCACGAGTGTATCAGATTCTGTTGAGATTCAGCAGCTCTTTTCGTCCTCCTCTCTTCACACATGTAGTGCATACAAAGCTAGCACCCACACGCCACAACACACACACCCACATGCAGTCAAACACAACACAGCAATGTGAACAAACCAAAAGAGAGTGAGACAGAGAGGGAGGGACACTCATGGACAAAATAGTACATATAAGCTACTGTCCTCCTTCCTTGTACTAACATTAATGTGTTAAACTCCAGTAAAAAGAGCAGCACTGGGGAAGACATCATTATTAGCTGTGTGGATACTGTGTAATGCTCACTGCAGACACAGAAAGGTATCAACATCTTGTCAGTGGGTAGACAAAAGTGTTTTTGAGACACAGCATGGGCATGCCTTGGCATTGTCATTTGGCACATGCAGCTTTTGTCCTCATCTGATTTCACTTGCTATTTTGGTACATCACCATGAATATGACTGCATATGCCCCAAACCTGGGCCCTTCGTACTAACCTACCATGGGTGAGGTAATGTAGTGCTCAGACGTATAGGCGAGTTTAGGCTGTTTTTAGTGGTGCTTCAGCACCCTATGTCTCAGCCTAGCACCCCTGAAAGATTAAGTGGTTCTCATCATGATTTTGTGAGGTCATGTAATCCTAAAAACCTATATTATGCAGACATGCTTTTTAGAGATGGAATTAACAATTGTAGGTCCAAACGGACCAATAAAATTAATGAGATTACGTCTAGGAGTCGGATGTGTCTGATTGGTGGACGTCTGAGCAACTGACAGTTGAAAATTCAAACAGTCAGTCTGTGCTTGTAACTTTGAGTTACCTTGGAACGATCAGAACTGATGGCGATTTTTCATCAATAAAATGTGAAGGTAGGCCAAACAACTAAAACGTAAAGGAAGTACAAATGTGGACATGTAAATGATTTATTTAATATTAGGATATTTATTATGTAGTCTATTTCTGCAGACTTGGCTACAATAGCTTACTGACTATTAACTTGTTAGCCTATGAGTTTTAAGGTGGGCTATATTGCTGATAATGTTGGTAATGCTAGATGCTCATTTAACTTCATGTATGCGAAACATGAGCACATGGTTTGTAAGTATCGCCATTTTGTTTGTCTATAGATTAAACTGAGGGACTACTTTGCCACTTAATATAGCCTACTGATTTGAACAAACCCAATCAGCTCCACCACGTTATTCCGACAGTATTAGGCTTGGTGATAGCCTTTCAACAGTATGGATAGTGTATTGAAATATTGTAAAAACAAATCAAGACCCATTCAGAATTCCCCCCCCCCCCACAGAGGGACATATGTTTTTTTTGTTGTTTTTTTTACAAGAAAACAGGTTCAGGTGAGACAGTAGGACAGCCTATAGTAACATAACCCCAGTGTATTGAGCAGCAATAATGAATTCTCTGTTTGCTTTTTGGATGATAGCACAAAGAGAGGAGGCTGGAGACAAGGATAGCGAGGACGATGAAAATGCGGATAGATGGTCAGGAACATGTAGTTACTAATGCCTTAAGCACCCTATTTGCCCACATTTATTGCAGCTGACTGATATTTTAAGATGTTGTGAAGTGAAGTACTAATATTATATAGACAAACACATACGAAACATGTGTAAAGTTTCTTAGTTTGGACAGTTCTAGTCATTATGACTTAATCCTTTCAACTTACATTAACAAACATTTAGAAAGGGTCCTTTCTAAAGCAACTGTATACTACTGAATCTGTGATTGTTCACTCTTAACCATTATTTAGTAGTGTTGGAAACTAGGGCCCTGTCCAGGGTGTACCCCTGCCTTTCACCCGAGAGAGAGCTGGGATAGGCTCCAGCAGATCCTTGTGACCCTGGCTTTCAGGAAAAAGCGGGTACAGAAGATGGATGGATGGATGGATGGATGGAAACTAGGGCTGTAACCAATCCTCAAGGAAATCGAGGAATTCGATTACAAAAAATGCTCGAAGCAAGTTCTTTGCCTCAAGGATTTGTTTAATTCACTTGCGTTATCAGACCTGCTCTGCCTAGGGATCATTGTTCCACACGGCCATAATCACTGTCGCACAGCGCATTTCAGTATCAAGTTGGCGCTATGACAGAGAGCGAAACCGTTTATAAAAGGCAGAAAATGTCCAAACTCTGGGATCTTTTCAGACTTCAAAAAGATGATGACACGGTGCAATGCATGGATTGTAAAGTAGAACTGCTGTACCACAACAGCACTTTGTCAATGCTTCAGCATCTGAACAGAAAGCAATGGCTGAAATATTTGGTAGAATACTATAGCTGCAGCCTATAATCAATAGCTGCAGCCCTGTTGAAAACATACAGTGGGTACGGAAAGTATTCAGACCCCTTTAAATTTTTCACTCTTTGTGTCATTGCAGCCATTTGCCAAAATCAAAAAAGTTCATTTTATTTCTCATTAATGTACACTCAGCACCCCATCTTGACAGAAAAAAACAGAAATGTAGAAATTTTTGCAAATTTATTAAAAAAGAAAAACTGAAATATCACATGGTCATAAGTATTCAGACCCTGTGCTCAGTATTGAGTAGAAGCACCCTTTTGAGCTAGTACAGCCATGAGTCTTCTTGGGAATGATGCAACAAGTTTTTCACACCTGGATTTGGGGATCCTCTGCCATTCTTCCTTGCAGATCCTCTCCAGTTCTGTCAGGTTGGATGGTGAACGTTGGTGGACAGCCATTTTCAGGTCTCTCCAGAGATGCTCAATTGGGTTTAGGTCAGGGCTCTGGCTGGGCCAGTCAAGAACGGTCACAGAGTTGTTCCGAAGCCACTCCTTTGTTATTTTAGCTGTGTGCTTAGGGTCATTGTCCTGTTGAAAGGTGAACCTTCGGCCCAGTCTGAGGTCCTGAGCACTCTGGAAGAGGTTTTCTTCCAGGATATCTCTGTACTTGGCCACATTCATCTTTCCTTCAATTGCAACCAGTCGTCCTGTCCCTGCAGCTGAAAAACACCCCCACAACATGATGCTCCCACCACCATGTTTCACTGTAGGGATTGTATTGGGCAGGTGATGAGCAGTGCCTGGTTTTCTCCACACATACCGCTTACAATTAACGCCAAAAAGTTCAATCTTGGTCTCATCAGACCAGAGAATCTTATTTCTCATAGTCTGGGAGTCCTTCATGTGTTTTTTGGCAAACTCTGTGCGGGCTTTCATGTGTCTTGCACTGAGGAGAGGCTTCCGTCGGGCCACTCTGCCATAAAGCCCCGACTGGTGGAGGGCTGCAGTGATAGTTGACTTTGTGGAACTTTCTCCCATCTCCCTACTGCATCTCTGGAGCTCAGCCACAGTGATCTTTGGGTTCTTCTTTACCTCTCCCACCAAGGCTCTTCTCCCACGATTGCTCAGTTTGGCTGGACTGTATAAGCCATAGAAATGACAGATTTAACAGGGGGTTGAATGCCAGTGCAGTTTGTCCATATGGGTAGATGGAGAAGGAGCCCACAAAAAAGATTAATCCACTTATCATCATAGATTCTTGTTCAATTATATGTTTTTGTTAACGTATAAAAGGTCTTTATACCCGGTAGCCCCATCTCTCATCTTAAGGGTCACCTACTGAGTGGCTGAGCCCCCCTAAAGATGGAATCCTAGAATCACCCATACTCAGACCAGATCGAGAAGCACCTGAGTGAGAGTCTTTTTCTCCGGCTTCAAATGAGGCAGGCCAATCACAGCTGTTTATCTGGAATGGGGCAGGTTTAAACAAGTCTTGCACATACGCATTGACTTGTTCATAACGTTTCTCAATGCCAGTTCCAAGTCCACAAATCTTTCTACAAGTGGAGATAACACCGTGTTCTTATGACAACAGTCATTCACTAGTGTCTCTACTCCACCACACACCAGTCACTGGTCTCACTGTCGCTTTGCTCGCATCATATCATTCATTTGTCTGATTGGTTGATTCCGCGTCCGTTGGCCCACCCACTGGAATTTGATTCCAGGACTAAGTCTTTCTATAGAATAGAAAAAGAGTTAGTCTGGCCGGCCAGGCTAGTCTTTCGCAGTCTACACTATGTTACAAGTGAAGGTCATTGGAGCTGTTTAGCAGCCTGTTGGGAATAACTGTAGACTCTACAAGGGCTGGGGAAAGGGGTTTTTAAGTACATCATTTATTTATAGACAGTATTCTCTAAAAGAGCTATAGCCTCCTATGACCTGGCGTCCACATACGTGGACATCATATTTTTTGTTATCTGCACTCTAAAACTTCATTTTGTCATTTTCTGTCTTTCACAAAGGTTAAGTGTGATCCAACTGTTCCCACAGACAAAAAGGACATTCCTATTTTGGAGTAGTAGTTTTGGAGCATTACAAAAAAACAAAAACAAAAGCAATAACAAAACATAAGCACATTATTTATTGGGTACATCTAACCCTAAATAGCTAGAAGAAATCTAAAATGCAAGCCAAACCAAAGCTCGGGTCTTAGGAGGATAATTGGAACCTTTTAAGGATGGGAGATAAAGCATAGTGTATTTTTTTTTTTCCAGTAACTATGCAAATATAAACTTATCAGAAAGTATAAGATATCTACATCACTAAAATAACTGCTCAGTGCATCAGGTGAAGGTCGGTTAGGGCTCACATATGGGTTTATATTGCATTTCACTTTTGTTATACTACAGTTATTACTGATATGGTAAGTACAATTGCCAGTTTTATCAATGGAGTTGTCATGATGAAGACAGCTCACTTGTCATCATGCAGCCTAGGGATGTCATTTGGATCACATGAAAAAGGTGTTTTTATATGCTAATTCATACATATAAAAGCCAGGATATCCCAACGTCTGTTACAGAAACCTTGACATTCTTTTGTAATCTGTCTTTTGACAGTGCCCCAACTTTATGAAAGTGCTATACTATACCTTGACCTTTTCGTACAAAGCATCATCTAACCTTTGCATGGTCAGTAAAGGCTTTATCTTCCTGAAGATATTTTAATTGAGACACCATAGTCATTTGTAGTGATTTTGCACATCCTCTGTATGGGTTTTAGTTTGGTGTCAGGAAGTATTTGCACTTGATTCAGTTCACATGGTTCTTCACACCATGTACCTGTGAGATTGCTGGGAGATACACTGCTGCTGGCAAAGAGCAGGAAATGAGATGGTTTGATTGGCCATTACTTTGTTTGAAATACTATTCTTACTTCCCATAGGGAAACCAGAAGGACCCCCACTTATATTGTCCATAGATTAACAACCACATCACAGAAGACTGTACATTTTGCTTTAACTAAAAAATCTTATTTAAACTAGTGTCCCATCTTTTTCGGAGTGCACTGATCCTCAAAACTTTAGTGAAATTAGTTTTTAAAAATTGCACTAAATCTGGTGATATATTTTACAAACTGCATAACAAACAGACTGTGTCATCTGGCCCAATAAATCACCACAGTCCCCATGGAGGCTGAGGAACTGGCACATAGATTAACTATTCATAATGGTAGTCTCTTCCTCGCTATCTCTCTCTCATTCTCTCTGGCCTTATTCAAAGTGCTCTAATTAATCAGCCTTAAATAGATGGACAGACCTACATTACTGAAAAAACTCCTCACACACCATGTACAATTTAATACACAGATGGCACATAGGCTGTCTGTGTGTGCCTGATATTACTCAAACTGTGAGGACAGAAAGCTGTTTACACACTCAGCCTTTCTGGTATGGACCCACCATGTAAATGAACGAATTTAAGGTGACGACGTGGTTTATCATTAGGAGGACATTTTAGCCAGTCCTTTGCCAGTCCAAGTTAACACTTGGTTTTACAATTCAGGTCAGAATCAGGTTTAGGCTAAGGTTATTGTGAAAGACTAAGGAATGCATTGTACCAATAAGTGTTTCACAACTATACATGAAAAGCGACTGTGCATGTCTGGTTAATCATAAAAAAAGAAGTAAGGTGAAATAATGCAACTCCAATACCAGTAATTAACCAGTGATTTATTACTGTGATGTTTTCTCAGTACGGGTAATAAAAAATACTACCTCCCTATTAAACTTTGAAGTCAGCTGAATCACATTTCAATCACAGTACCTTTAAACACAAGGCATTTTTAAATATAATAAAACCTTGTACAAATGAAATCCATCCATCCATTATCTATATCCGCTTATTCCTTAACCAGGGTCACGGGGATCTGCTGGAGCCCAACAAATGAAACTGCAAATATTTTTTCACATGGCTTTTAGCTTGGATAAGCGAGATTATCTACACCACTTTATTTAGAGGTAAAATTTGCACCTGAAATGTTGCTACAGTGACAGGTGACCTGTGGACTGGTGACCTTTGGGTGAAAGATCTTTCACCCAAACAGAGCTGAGATAGGCTCCAGCAGATCCCCGTGAGCCTAAATAGGAATAAGCAGGTATAGAAAATGAATGAATGAATGTTGGTACAGTATCAAGGCCTGATTGCACAGAAAACTCTATATGTTTGTATGTAGCAGGTGCAGTAGACCAAAGTTAATCCATGTTGTCAAAAAATAGTGAATAGAAAAGTCCTGAGAAGTGGATTTTTTTAGTACAGAAGTTTTTGAGATTCTTCTGCTTCATGTATATTAATGAAATTGTGTTAGGGTATAAGGTAACCTACAGTATGTGGGACCAATTTCCTTTCCCCCTGCCCTGTGTAGAACAGGGTTAAAACAAACAAAAAACAGGCCAAAGTAAGTCACATTCCACAATCAAGTTTAGGCTTTATTGTACATTAATACATTTCAGCAAAGCTTGGATATACAGCACGCAATAAGATTTCACATAAATCATCCTTTTCCACTAAGAATCCCTCTCAGGTCTTAATTCTTTAACAGCAACAAGCGTTCACATGAACAGCAAAATATTTCATGTATGGCCTGATAGTGGATTTTACAGTGAAGGATGTGGAAAGTAATTTATCCTTAATATCTCACAGTGAAACTAGATGTCTTGCCACAGTTTGATGCAAACAAAAATCAAAGATTGCTTCACTGATAAAAAAATTAGTTCACACAGCTCTGATTGATCCTCTCATCTGGTCCAATTTGTGCACTTCAAAGTTTAGCTACTCAACCAAAATGCATCCCTCTCAGAAGAAATATAAAGCAGCAGGGTTAAGATATGTCATTCCTCCAATGGGAAGCAAGTTGCTACAGAGCATAGTGCCAATCGTTTAATATGTTTACTAGATAAACAGTGTCTTTACAGAATATGACCTCAGCCAGATTATAGTGTCACTGTGACATAAGTTCATGTAAAAATAGTATGTGTGGCCCACGATGTAGTTTATAAGTGTCATGGCCCTGGCCTTATCCATACAAGAAGCAATCAGCTTGAAATAAACAGAACTGCTCTCCATGTACAAGATGATCGTATCTAAATGCTAGAGATGACAGAGATATTGCCCGAAGGCCAACTTTGGAGCTGCAGGGCGAAACTGCCTCTGCTGAACATGATCTACAGCCATGGTCTAATGCAGTCTGTCATACTGAATGAAAAGCAGGCGATGTGAGATTGCATCAGTGAAGAAGCATAACACATGCACCCATTCCATGTCTTTACTGTTTGTTGCTTATATGTTAAATGTAGGTGGAATGTGTGGAATATAACAATATGAGCTTCCCTACTTCCAAATAAGAGCTAATTCTGTTATATTCCTAAAAAATACACCACCTGACTTTAATACTGCACTTAAAGGTCTCAAAATGCAAGGCTGGGTTACTAACAAAGTTAAAACATGGCAGAGGCCCCCAAAAGCTCCAGGTTAACTGCATCTGAATATGCATTCTGAATTTGCCTTCATGCATTAATAAAGTTTATGTCACCTGTCAAAGATTTTTGATGATTTGATTGTCTGCACTGAAGAAGAATATCAATTGCAACCTGCCTTGTTAACTTATTTTTGTTTAAATACAATACATTCATATCATTGTCCCTGACATTTCTCAATTCTGGTTGGCAAATGTGGATTACCTTTTAGTACGCAGGTTGTGCACCTTTAGGAGTGAAAAGTATGTGTCTCATAACACATGTACTATTATCATGTGTTGTGTTAAATGTAGGTGGAATGTGTGCAAACTGTGTGGAATATCACAATGTGAGCTTGCCCACTCCCAAATAAGACCTAATTCGATTATGTTTCTCAAACATGGTTCTAAAATAAACATAAAAAAATAAGAAACAAGTTGACTGATGTAACACATTGCTCTTGCTGCTGAATAATCGGACATTTATTTTTCAATGAGTAATGAGTGTTTTGTTACAGTTTTTTAAGTAACTTGACCAATACTGAAGGTTGTATATTCTATAATGCATTTTATGGGAATTAAAATGCTCCTATTGTGTTTATATAATATCATCCTGTTTTCAGATAAATGTGTGCACAGTCAAATTACCACAAAGTAACACAAGGAAAGTCTGGAGTAGTATTATTCCAGCACAGGAGCACTGGTTGGTTTCTCCTGCCATGGGATGACTTCTAACAGTTAGATAAGGTTTTTTTTTTTTTTGCAAACAGCTGACCTCAAACATAATTTGGGATAAAAATGGGTCACATTCAAGTAATCTACACTTGCATTTTGACATGTTTGGAAAAATCACAAGTAGCCAGAGGCTGTGGTCACTTTAGACCTTCATCAGCCCTGAGTAACATTCACTTGCTAATACATTCTGACATCCAAAATTCATTTCTGAGTCCAAAACAAAGACTTGCAGCTTTAAAAATAGATATACTAATGAAGCACTTAATGCCTCTGCCAATGTGCTTGTATATCTGTGCTCAGAAGTACCAGATACAAAGCCATCACTGAACCTGACAGGTGCATTTAGGCAAATCCTGTTGGTTTACAGAGGGTATCGTCACAAGAGTAGACTGGTGGAACGTTTCAGTGTTCATAGTTAAAGCTGCAAAAGGCAACATTTCATTTTGCATTAAAAACAATAACAATAATAAAAAAAAACATCTTATGTCATCAGTCTCAGTCAGGAAATGCTGCTGTATCCCCACAAATTCCACATTCTAGTCCCATCAGCCTTGCTCTCAACACACACTAAGACATATTAAGTTGACTTGAAGGTTGTCAAAATAAATGCTGACTAAACCTGCTTATGAACTGATTTAGTTGTCAGACTTAAATATTTAGTTGACTTCCCACACAGCCTTTCATAACAACATCATATTGTAACTACAGTTTGTTACCCTTCCACCTTTCCTTTGTTGCATCTGTAACAAATCAGATAACACTGCCATCTTTTTTAAAGGTGCTACATGTATCATTTTAAACATCATTAAAGATTAGCACATTCATTTTGAGACATTAGTGGATACAATTACTAAACAACAAGACCACTGCTGGGATGATTGGTGGCTCTACCAGCCTCCACGTTGCATTCTACATTTTGTGCCTCTACTTTTGAGTTGAAGGGAACTCTTCTGGGCTTTTTTACTTTAAGCACAAGCAGAACTAAAGCTGTCAAAATTTCTCACTGTGACAAATGGTTGAGGGGAGTGAAAGCCAAATAGGAAGAAAGTCATCTCTGCATTAAAGCCAAAGATGCCACAGAGGCAACAGGGAACACAGGGGATTATGGGAGATCTATATTTTGAGCAAGACTTGCACTAAAAATACTACTGGCGTAAGACAAAGGCTATCACTCCTCCTCTGAACTATGGTCTCATTGATTATGACAATTATACCAAGCTACATGAAGTTTAAAAATGTTACACATAGAACCTCTAAAGCTCAATTTACAATTAGTATTTAGCTGTAGTAATGAAATTAAACTCAGCCTTCATATTACAGCATATCACTCAGGCTTTCCATATATGAAACATAGAATATAGCATAAAACTGTAAGCATATTGCTCAATTATTACATTCACAATTTTAAATCTAATTGATAAATAAAACATTTCTGCTAAATGTTATTACTAAAACCTTTGTTTATTTATGTTTGAACGTTTATCACACATATTTTGCTTAATAATTATCTCAATGTTCAAAATATATTATTCACACACTGTTAAATACACTGAAAAGTTAGAGGTGATTATAAAATACAATACAATTTAAAGTTTGTCTCACTGGGGTTTTAAAAGTCAGTTTTTAAAATACATACATAAAGTAGTAAGATCAGGGGTTAAGGTGAGGCATTATATGGGAAAGAAAGTGTAATTTGATATAAGGCCTGAGACACATATACATTGTTAGATATTAAACGGATAACATTTAACACAATTTTTGAATCCAACAAAAATACTTAATACCAACTGTAATTAAAGAGCCAAATTAATTAACAATGCCAGTTATATTTGCCAGTTATGTAAATTCTTTTTCTCCTTGTAGTTGTGTATATCCTGTACAGTACATTCAATAGAATAAAAAAACAACAAAACTATTTATATTTATTATTAAGATAGAGATTAATGTGAACCTGCTCCCAAAAAATGAACCCTGTGTTTCAAAAGTTGACCATTGATCAAACTCATTAGGAACAGCACTGTGCATACCTTACCTAAGTGTCCAGTCAGTGGCCAAAATTCCACATAATCTCAGCCTGAAGGTTTCTGTTTAGGTTTAATCATAATTTCTCAAACTTGAACTGATTAAATAAGATATTGTGTAGGCTAATCTAAGAAAATGCAACAATTAGCTAGTCTTTTATGCAGCCTTATAAGGTCATTAAGAAGGCAATGGCAGCAGCTAAACACAAAACAGAAAAATTACAGACAACATAGCTATAGTTATTCAAGCTATCAGTCCATACAAAACAAGTTGAACATCATTTCTACTTTTTCTCCAACTAACTTCATCCAACAAAACTCTTCCCAAATGTACAAACAAAAACCGTTTCTTTGACAGATCACCCAGAAGATGATGACGACGAAGAAGATGATGAAGATGATGAAGATGATGGAGAGGGTATATGGGTCTTGTCTCCTCCCAGTTCTGTGAACCGTACCAGTGAGGATGATGCTGTCACTTTCTCCTTTCTGCTTCCTGTGCAGACTGACCTTTGGGCTGGTTTAAACTGCCATGTCACTTTCTTTGTTGTTGACGACTGCTCTACTGTTGTCACCGGCTTCACTGGTGAAATGAAAGGCTGAGATGCTATGGGAATGCCTAGTGTTGGTGCTGTACTGGTGGTAACCCCACTAACCTTCCTTGCATTGCCATTGTTGTTTCTCTCCTGTTCCGTGAAAAGTTCACTCAGTACCTCAGTCTCGGTGGACTCTCCAAACAAGTCCCAGCCAGGTTCAGCAGGTAGCCGCTTGGGTTCCACTAGGCCAGCAGATTTGTTACCAGCAGCAGAGATTCTGGAGGAGCGACTGGGATCAGAGTCGGACAGATCCGAGTCCCAGTCGCTGTCTCCTGCCACTGAGTCACAACCTAGCACTGACAGATCAACAGGGCCAGAGCCTGAACTCTCCGAATCTGATTCCCTACAAAAACAGACAGAATATGAGTGAAATACTGTACTACAGTAATATTGAATTTCAAAATCCAAAATAATCATTGGCATCAGTAACTGGGAGGAGAACCTGTGAAAGGAGAACTAGGGAGAAAGATGTTATGCAACTGGACAGATGGATGGATCTATGACTGTACTGACAACATTGCTTGGAATTACCAACAATGAAATTCAGTAGAATTATAGTGAACACACAAAAATGTACACTTAGTACCTGCCACTGTAGGGGGTGGTTCCTGCAGGGCCTAGCAGGAGGCATGCTGGAGCAGCCAGGTAGACAAAGCTATCAGTGCAGAGAAAATCTCCTTCCTCTGGTTTTTGCAGGGCAAGATGAGTTGGTTTGGCATCTTGTTCTGCAGTTGACTGGTCCAAGTGTGTTTTTGTGCTGTTTGAATGTTGGTGTACAATGCTCTGTTTTGCATCGTTGTAGGGAACTTCTTTCGCTGTGGTGATTTCACCGTGGGAGGCAGGTCTTGCAGACACAGCAAGGTAAACAAAGCTGTCTGATTGGACAAAGGGATCTAAGTCACCACAGTCCAGTCCTGAGGTTCTGATTGGTTTCTGATTGGGGTCCAGAAGGTGTGTGATTTGTTGTTTTGAAGGAGACAGAGGAAGAGGAGAATCACCTCCCATGAGAGTCACTTTTTTCCTACGTGGTATTTCTTCCTTTAGTGGGTCATTTCGAATTGGGGCACCCTCAGTGTCTGTATGGTCAGATGGGGGATTAATGATTGAAACCACTCCTATCTTACCATCTTTGCTTCTGTTTCCACTCTCTTCATTTCCCTCTATGTTTCCATGCCCTGCTTCTTGTCTTTCACCATCTCCATCCATGTTATCATGTGAAGACGTGTTAAGGAGTGATGGATAGCACCACTGTAGCTCTGCACTCTCCTCCCTCCCCCATTCTTTTAACCCGTCATCCCCGTCTTTCTCCAATGATGTACTGCTGCTGCCTAGGTCAGAGCCACTGATTGGCTGGTCACTGTCAGAGCCAGCCTCCTCCTGGCTCTGATTGGATAAGGAGAGGAAGACACCGCTGGAGTCAGATTCCAGTGTTAGGTTGGAGTCTGGAGAGCTGTCCTCCTTAGTGGAGCTAGAAAAAAAAAACAAGGCATTTCCATGACTGCTACATTCCCATGTGTCTCCTGTAGCTTCTATTGCTCTCTGCTAACTTTTTCGGTCTACCACACACTGTTATCAAATTTGTAATGACCTACTTTTTCAGATCAAGGCCATTGATTTGTTTTTCTCTCTCAGCCCCACAGAGCACCTTAATTTTCTATGGCTCTAATTTGAATTCTTCCACAGATGACTGGGGCAATGAGCACTTCATTATGAAAACATTAGCTCTCTAATTTGGCTGAAGCCGTAGCATGGTTCAGTTTATATTTTCACTTTTTTTAGCCAGGAACAACACACATATTCATGTTTAGATAACTGATATAATGATCTGCTAAAGTCGATTCAGGAAAAGGCAATTTGTGTTGTTTTCCACACCTACTTCATTTGATGCCAGTCAAATGAACTCTCCTCTACAGTTCATTCTGACATGTGTGATGTGCTTTTTAATCCTCACCCTACGCCTTAATTTCATCATTTCTATAATGGTCCTAAATGTTATAATGTTCCAGACTACAAGTGTTTAAACTGTAGGATCCTAAATACTGTAATGTGGATGGAAATCCACACAAAAATCAATTTTAACAAACAATAAAAAACAATATTAAGCTTATTAAAGCAATATACTGCAATGTATGTCCAGCTAGTAAAACATCATAATTGCTAATATTGTACAGCCTTATCTAAACCTAACCTAATCCAGATGATCAACACAGTTTGTATTTGAGTATGGAAAATGAAGAATCCTGAATAATCTTAAACTCATTTGTTCTTTCTCTTTCCCATTATCACTGTTCTTCTCATAGTTACTAAGTGGGCCTGTTATCAATCCAAACTATGTACAGACAATCTGGTGTTCTACTAGTATGAAATATCCATAACAATGGCATGACACACAATGAAATAGCAACATCTGGTAGACAACTGTTACAAATGTATGAAAGTGCAGTCCAATCTTCTGCTAAATAACCAGCATATAAAAACAACCAACCTAAGCAAATTGCAGCTTTTGCCGTATTGTTGTGCTGAGTGAGCTGGACTAAACTAAAGCATCCATCCATCTATCCATCCATTTTCTATACCTGCTTATTCCTTAACCAGGGTCCCAGTGATCTGCTGGAGCCTATCCCAGCTCTCTTTGGGTGAAAGGCAGGGGTCCACCCTGGACAGGTCCCCAGTCCATCACAGGGCCACATAGAGACAAACAACCTCACACACTCACACTCACTCCTATGGGCAATTTAGAGTCACCAATCAACCTGACATACATGTTTTTGGACTGTGGGAGGAAACCAGAGTACCTGGAGAAAACCCACACAAGCACAGGGAGAACATGCAAACTCCACACAGAGGGGTCCCGGATGGGTTGCGAACCCGGGGCCTTCTTGCTGTGAGGCAACAGTGCTAACCACTCAGCTACCTAAACTAAAACAATAGCACTGAAATAAAAAAAATAAATGATGTAGGTTAGACCAAAATAAAAAAATATGAAGTTATTTGTTAAATTTAGCAACCTGTCTTCATTTCCTGGACATTCACTAAACTGACTATAAACTAAAACTAAAAGGACTATAACGTATAATACAACATTATGGCCTTGATATGAACTGAAGAGCCAATGGAATTTTGGCCCCATGTATTTGTAACTGTTTCTATAGAGGGTATAGTTCAGATTTTCAGTATATCATGGCAGAATCAAACCTGGGTTTTCTTTTTGCTCTCTGCTATGAACCTTCACTCACTCAGGATGTATGTTAACATCTTTTGGGAACAGTTCAGACTGTGCAGACGGTACTCATGTTTATGAAGTTACCTTGTGCCAACAGTGGAAGTCCCAAGACATTTGGTGGACCAGTCAACAGTAGGTTTTTCTGTGTCTGGAGCTGGTGAGGCCATAGCACTTATCTCCAAACTGACCTGGGATCTGCTCCCCACACCTGGAAAATAAGTCCAGATTCAACCCATTGCAAACAACAGATACGAGAGAGATAATAATAACATGTTACACCATTCATTTGTCCTCTTAGTTAAGCTTTTGGATATTGGTATATGTTAATTACCATGTTTCAGTGACCATTGCTAAATTTGGTCATTTTTTTAGCTGCAGGATTTCTGCAAGAGTAGGAAAGTTACACACAAATGGATTTGTGAGAGAAAATGTCTTTTTATAAATGAGCAGTAAACCATTCAGTGAGTCTAGTAGAATAATTCTTATAATAAAAAGTATGTAATAATATATTTTAATTGTATGATTATATGTAATAGCCCTGCGACAGACTGGTGACCTGTCCAGGGTGTACCCCTGCCTTCCACCCGAGAGAGAGCTGGGATAGGCTCCAGCAGATCCCCGTGACCCTGAACCAGGAAAAGCGGGTATAGAAGATGGATGGATTATATGTAATAAACAAAAAATGCAAAATGTGAATTAATGGATTTCACTGAAACATGTTACATCAATTGATCCAAATGAAAATCAAAAATAGACTTACAAAACTTTTAGTAGCTCATAATTTGCAATTTTCCTTTCACTTTATCTACAAATATAAGTAATTTATCATATACTGCACTTATTTTTGTCTATGTGGATTGAAATATTGTAATATTTAATTGTCTATATGCTATTTCTTTTTGGCACAGAAGAAAGCATCAATCAGTGCAATTTTGTTGATATGTTAGTTTATCTTTATTTTGCGTATTTCTTCATGTAAGTATAATCACTTAACTGCCCTATAGAGGGGCAGTGTGTCAAAATCTCTCTTGTTTTATATGTCTGTATTAGTTTAGATTGTGGTCAGTGGTGAACATTGAAAGAGGTCAGTATAACTTTATATGTTTTGTAGTCTGTACAGCACTTGATGGGAACTTGGTGACAAACAAAAGCAGCACATCAAGGAAAGGGGGATAGGGAAGGATGCATATGGAAATCAGTGGGACTTAGTAGCAAATATATCTCCTATGTTTTTTGCATTTTAGTAAACTGACCTTTCAACAAAATCAAGTGAACAATGAACAATGCATTGTTAGTGAATCTTCCAATTCCAGTATGTTATTGCAGCCACATGAATAAAAAATATGGCAAGAATCACAATAAACATACAGAAAATTAAGTAAATACACATCTACCTGTTAAGAGAGCAGCTTTCTCTCTCTGTGTGCCAGGATGTGTTTGGTACATGTCACCTCGTTCCCTCTGTGGTTCTAGCAGTGTTTGGTATAGATCCTGGGCATCCCTATGGGACTGAGACAGGTCTAGGTGCTCCAGGTCAGAGTCAAGCTCCCTGGCTCTCTTCTCTAATTCTGTCAAGCTGAGCTCTGAGGCTGCTGAAGAGGGGGGATGAGAGCCCCCAAAACCAACTGGGGGCCGGAGAAGAGGCCAACGCTGCAGGGACCCTGAGAAGGAATCTGTATCACCACCACCTCCAGCTCCCCCTTTCTCCCAGCCATCATCCCACAATGTGTTGACCATCTCAAGGACAGCATCCCAACTTTCCATTCCTCTTTCCTCTCCAAGTGTCCTGTCTTCTCCTCCCTCCACTTCACTTTCTTCTTCCTGTAATTTAGCTACAACCTCCTCCAGCTCTTGCAGTTCGCTTCCATCCTTAATTTTTATACCCTGCACCATTCCAGATATAAGTTCTACATCCTCCTCCTTTCTCGCATCCTTATTTGTATTTGCATTTTCATGGGCTTTTTCCTCAACTCTCTTTGTTTCTTGTTTTACTTCCTCCATCAGCACCTCACCAGCAGTAACCTTCTCTTTCTCCTTACCTGTTCTTGCTTCTTTTTTGTCTTTGTCTTCTCTCTTTTCCTTCTCTCTGTTTTCTCCCTTCCCTTTCCTCTCCTCCTTCTCAGTCCTCTTTTTACTCTCTTCTCCTTGTTTTTCCTTGTTCTGGGTTCTCCTAGGTTCTTCCTGTTCTCTGCAAAATCTCCAGTGTTCCAAGTTCTGCTCTCTCAGGGAAGCTCTGCCCACCAAGCTGGTCCCCTGAGGAAGTTCTGTATGGAAGGGCTCTTTAAGTGAACATCGTCCCACAATGCTTGTAGCTTTTATTATACTTGTTAGTGGGTTCTCTGAGAAATGGCCTGGATGGTGGTGGAAGTGGGCATGTGGTCGCCTCTTCTCCAACGCTGAGAGGACCGAAGGTAGTGGGGGGAGAATAGGAAGGTTATGGAGTGCCCCACCCTGCCGAACAGTCCTCTTTCTAACAATGATTCGGCGAGGCCAGGTGGACTCAATGCTTTCAGCTGGGCCTGTTGAGTTGAGGTCTCCAAGCCCTCTACTTAGTCTTGGACTGGCTATGCCTGGTTGCAGCCCTGTTGCTGTGCCAGGTCGAGTCCTGGAGCTGGACTTGAATGATTTGGATTTCTTGGATCTCGAGCATTTCTCTATGTGGCCCACTTCAATCATGTCAATGACCAAAGGCTTTTTCTCAGCCTGATCTGCAGGGAAATTTTCAGGTTTGTCTCCAGCCACAACACTCAGCTGAGATATATATATAGTTTGAGCACTGTTCTGACCTTCACTGACAACAGACCCAGTGCTACTCTTTGTTTCTGTCTCATTATCAACCCCTTCTTCACACTCCACCTTAGCTTCAGATTTAAAAGCAATCTGAACTTCTGTCTCAACTTTAGCTTCTACTTTGGACTCTCTTGGCAAACCAACCTCATGATTAACTTTAGCTGCAAGTTCAGCTTGTGTTTCAGTCATCTTCTGCACCTGCTTTGAACTAGCTTTAGCCTCAAACCCTGCCTGAAGCTCAGGCTTCATTCCTGGATCATTTCCATCTCCAATCTTGACTTTATGTCCAGGATCAACCGTGTTCTCTGTTTCATGCACAGGTGAAGGTATAGCCTCAGCAATAGGTTCTGGTTTAGCCCTACCCCTTCCAATTTTTTCTCCACTCCTTGCCCCCACCCTGTGTTCTTCCATCACAGCTGGATCCATATTTTCCATCTGTACCCCAGACTGGACTTTTCCTTCCAATTCCCATCCTCCTGGCTTTGTTTTCACTTGGGAACCCATTTTTGTTTCAGACCCATTTTTAATGCTTGCCCTGGATCCATTGTCATATTTGTTCCAATTATCAGCTCTGTGGTGTTCTTGTATTCCAGCCCTAATTTCAGCCTCTGACTTGTTTCCACCCCCAGCTTCACTTACCATCCTAAGTCCACACCCGGATTTGCTGTCAACTAATACCAAACCCACACCACTCCCACTGTCAAACCTAGAAACCATTCCCCCACCTACACCTTCAGGACCAACCTTTGACCCTGCTCTATTCCTACCCACAGCCCCAGTGCCCATTCTGGGTGCAGCATTGGTGGAGGGTGAAGGTGAGGGCTGGGAGAGCAACAAGGGTGTTGTGTCGAGAATCTGGTCTGACTCTAAAAACACAGAGTCTCTGTCAGAATGAAGAGGAACTGGTCGGCCATACCCAAAAGTCCCAAATGTTGATGTTTCCCTCTTCTCCCTTTCTCTTGCTCTCTCTCTCTCCAGCCTCCCCCTCTCTCTCTCTCTCTCCCACTCTCGCTGGGCCCATCCTCTCTCCAGCTCCCTTTCTCGCTCCCTCTCCCATTCTCTTTCTCTCTCATTGCGCCCCCATCCTCCTCCTCCTCCTCGATCCCTCAGATCCTGCTCAAGGTCATGAGCTGACAGTTGGACCAGTGGGGCTCTGTAGGGAGATCTTCTAAGCTCATGGGGTGGTGACAGCCTAAGGCTCTGACTTTGAGAGTAATGCCTTGGCTGAATGACATGGGGAGGGGAGCAGCGCAAACTTTGAGTCTGACTTGGGCGAGGTTTTGCAGGAGAGAAAAACACTGGAGTATGATATCCTGAAGAAAGAGGTGAGCCAGAGAAGGGGGAAATAAGGGGGGAGGTAAGAGGGGACTGGCCCCCAGGGGGAGGGTAGTTCCCTGGGTTCAGATATCCACCTCCTCTGTCCATCACTTCAGTTGTAGTAAGTTCCAGACACTCCAGGTGTTTTGGAGGTGTCAGGACTTTCCAGGAATGCCGGCCATCTCTGCTCTTTGTGCTGTCTCCATGGTGATGGTGGTGGTGATAGTGGTGATGATGGTGGTGTTTCTTGGATGAGGAAGATGATACTCCTGGCACTGAGAATGAGGACACAGAGGGAGAAACTGATCGAGTGAAACCTCCAGGCGAATGGCAGCCACCATCATTGGCATCCTGACCCCCAAGCTTCAATGAATCATAGATGGCCCTTTCATCCAGTCGCCGCACAAATGAGGGGTTTGGAGTTAAAGAACGGGGTTGTGGATCAAACATGTCAGCTGGGGATCTGCTAACCCTGAGGGAGCCACTCGTAGAGTAGCTAAAACTACCTTCACCTCCACCATCTCGTCGTATGGACTCTCCAGGGTGGTGGTGATGGCTGTCAATCTGTTGATTGATGCACATGGTATCATAGATGGATCGTTGTGGTATGTAGCCATCTCCATATCCCCCTTCCACTCCCACATCTCGTCCTCCCACTCCCCCATCCCCAATTCCGTGTTTCTCCAGACAGCAGGAGCTTTTCCTGAAACACCCAGGGCGGCTTAGAGGCTTGCCCATGATTGGTCGGATGTCTGATGGTAGGAGGGGTTGGTGGGAGGCACGTGTGAAGTTTGAAGAGTGAATTGTGAAGTTGTTAATTTCACTAAATATGAAAAAAATTGCTTGCAAAATAACGTTCAGAATGTGCAGGCCATACAGTACCTGGCTTTGACAGGGCCATGGCAAAATAAAAGAATTGGAGAAATGTTACATGTACTGCAATACATATATATTCTTTTTTAATGAAAGGCCAGTAGAGTCTTGTAATAAAAGAAATCCAGTCATCAGTAGCTCCATTACATAAAAAAATGTAAACAACATAATGTCCAGTTGAAATTCTGAAATGGAATCCTACTCAAACAAATAGTCCAACTGCATTTTGGAAAAATGAAAAAAGACAAAATATGTCCAGCTTTCATGTCCACAGGGTTGCTGCTCTTAGCTCATCTCCTCTTCCATTCTTTCATGACATGATTTCATTTGCATCTATTCTGGTTGTTTATTGTTCTGGCTGTCTGTTCAGCGTTAATTAAGTCTTTATCCAGCTTAGCATCAGTCAGTCAGACAGAGAGCAACAGAAAGATCAAGTATAGTGAATGGAGGACTGAATCCACTCAACTTCTCTTCTCATTCTGCCTGTGTTTGTTGATTCTGTGGAAAACAAAGCAAAGAACAAAAAAGTTTTAAATGTAAAACAAGTTAGAAAAAAAGGCTAAAAAAAAAAGGCTATACGTCAATATAAAAATGAGTTTTTATTAGCATACGGAGGGACAGTGAATACATTGGTAAAAGGATGCTGAGGTTAGAGCTGCCAGGAAGGAGGCCTAGAGGAAGACCGGAGAGGAGGTTCTTGGATGTAGTGAAGGAGGACATGAGGATAGTTGGTGTGGGTGAGGAGGATACAGAGGATAGGGTTAAATGGAGGCAGATGATTCGCTGTGGTGACCCCTGAAGGGAGCAGCCGGAAGGAGAAGAAGTATGAAGATAAATCATTATTCTTGTATGTCCAATTAAAAAGTCCTAAACATATGAATTTATTTGTCACAAATAGTACTGTACTACTCAACCTTTGAAAAAAAGATGTGTCTTCAATAGCTCTGAATGTAGCTGTCTAAAGTTTGAGAAAATAATCCAGAAGATGTCATCAGAGTTATCTTGGATTAGGTGTAAGACTTGTCCGACAGAAACCCTGTGTAACAAATTTGAACTGCTGGTTTTCAAAGGTATGAGCAATTTTCAGAGCTCTAGAAGAAAGACAGAATAAGTTACTTTATGAAAACTACTGAATCTAGTTGTTTTTCAAGCTTTAACATCAGGATATCTGTTTTAATTCTGACTGCCTCTTGTGAATCCGTGAACTTAATGAAAGTGCAAAGCTATATTGCCTTATTAGTTCTGTGCAACAGTACCTGGCGAGAACTTTCCAAACAATTAAGAACAAAACTAGTCCATAGCTATAAAAAAAAAAGTAGCAAATCATGATTCAAATATTATAATCACTTATGGTAAATGATGTACAGTGGGCAAAAGACCTCCACCCATCAGTTAGTTACCCATAATACTGGGAAGAGAAGTCTTGTGGTCTGATCATAGGAAAAGCAAGTGAAGACAACACTGAAGGTTTTAAACTTTCACATTTTTCAAAATGTTTTATTTAAGCTATCACTTCAAAATGTTATGAGTACAACTGTAATGTACAACACACTTGTCTTTTTCTTTTAAAGATAGGCTGAATACTGAACTAAAAGCTGTTCCAATAACTTTTATGTTGCTTAGTAAACAGCATAAAAGTTACATATTAAGACCTATCATGGCATCAGTCGCCAATCTTATGACGATAAAGTGTGAAAAAGGAAAAGCCTAGAAGAAGGTCTGGGCTAAGAATTAAGCTACATACTGTAACCCTACTTTACTTTATTAATTGCTATGCTTTATTTCATACAACTTATATATTAGGAGATATAACAATGGTTTCCCTATACTTAGGAGTGAAAAACTTAACAGCTAAGATAACAAAAGTTATAAACCTCAAATAATCTTTAAGTTTTTCTCTCAATGATGACCTAAACACTAAGTCACACTAAGTAGCCTTAAAGCACCATGCGAACCAAACAGAAAGTGGAGATGATGTCACTATTCCTTCAAAGCTGTTCCATCCAACAATATGAGAAATAAGAAGCTGCACTTTTCAACATTCCCTAGCTTAACAATGTGGAGATTGGGTTTGATGATGATGTTTCTACTTACTGGTATATGTTAATTATACCAAATTGGTTCACGTACAGCAGCTAGCCACATTTTTTTGGAAGAAAATATCAGCACCTACTATGATGATAAGCTCTAAATGGTGTCTTACAGGAAGCCACCAACATCACAAAGAAAAGGCATTTAAAACAAATTTGGGTCCACCACACATACTGACAAATCTGGTAACCTCAGTTCAACACTGACTCATTTCACTACGCACAGTTTAAAGGGCCAAAAGAAAAAATCATCTGATGCAAGAAGAGTTTTTTTGTTACATAAAATCCAAGCTGGCAGTAGTCCTGAAGTATCCATACTGATAACCATCTCAAACACAATATTAAAGAGTCAGAACTGTCTCATTTGCATGCATTAGTAAAGCTTCACCAAAGGAGTCTATGGATAGTTCAGAACCATTTCTAGTCTCTTTCTCCATCTCTTATTCTGCACCTTCATTCTTGAGCATCCTCTCTCCTCCGCTTTCATCAATGCCACCTGCTCTATTTTCCTCTCAGCAATAGAAAAGCACGAACCTTATCATCATGGTCACAGTCATTAAAAAGCATCGATCAATCCAGTCCGTCAAACTCAGTCCCATTGTGGTATGTGCTGTCATTTTAGCCTCAAATCAACATCCTCTTTTGTTTTTCTTACCGGCATCTCTCTCTGTCGTTTCTCTCTGTCTCCCTCTCTGTATCTCTGCTGTTTTTCTCTTTTTCTGTAGCTTGCCTCCCCTCTCTCTCTCTCTCTCTGTCTCTCTCTTTCTCTCTGCTGTGAATCATGCCTTCTGTCAGAGGAAGGTTTTTTTGACAAGCGCGCTCTCTGCCAACCAACACACCAACGCAAACCCTCCTCCTCCTCCTCTCCCTATCACTCTCACTTGCTTATAGCTTTTTCTTCTCCTCAGTTCAGCCTCCCTCTACCTTCCTCTGTAGCACTCTCCCTCGCCATTTACGCTCCACACAGCTTTAGGGCTTTAAGAGCTTTGGAGCTGCAAAGAGACTAACTTCTCTCCATCTGCCTCTCTTTTCTCTTTTCCTCCAGCTCATCCCTCCTCGTCATCTCTCACTCATCGTCTCTCTGTATTAGTAAATGTCTTTCTGTCTCCCCCATGCCTCATTGCCTTCTAGATTTAGTTTGACCTGAGTGGGTTACCCCTGGGAAATCAAGTTCAGACATTTTAGAAATTAGGTAATGAATGAGACAAGGAATGAAGGAAGGACAGATCTATCTATCTATATGTATGTATGTATGTATGTATGTATCTATCTATCTATCTATCTATCTATCTATCTATCTATCTATCTAATCTATCTATCTATCTATCTATGTGTTTCAGTCTCCCACACACTCCTTGCTTTACTGGCTCTCTCCATTCCTCTTGTAGCCCTCTCAGATTGCCCTCTACCTCCCACTCTTCACCCCAACGTTAATGCAACACGCATCACCGTGGAGGCGGCAGGGAGAGTGAGAATGAGAGAGCCTGAGAAAGAAAGAACAACAATGGATACTCACATACTGTACAGTGCAACGTTAACACATCATCATCAGCACCATGATTTGACCATATACAGCAGTATATACAGCAGTGTGGACAAACAGGATCTGTTTTTTTTTTTTTTTTTATTAGGATGATAAGTGTCAGAATGTGTTTTATTTGCTTGTTTCTGTCTGAATGGCATAACAGCTTCTCCATTTGTGTCCATAATCACAGACACTGCACAGGCAGTAATGCATTTTTTTGTTTCCATTTTGTGATAAATGAACAGGAAAGAACAAGCAGATTTGTTAGGTTGAGCAGAAGCAGCAGCAGCCTCCATGTTTAGACAAAAAAAACAAAAAAACTGCCACCTACAGAAACACAAACTTTATCCCAAAAACAAAGAAAGAAATCAGAGAAAGAAAAGTGTCACAGTGCTGGTTTGACTGACCGGTGATCTCAAGTGATTGGAAATACAGAAAAATACACTGCAGTAACATTTGGATATTGCACGTCTTTGCCAAGGCTGTACAGTCTTCCTCAATTGGTTTCATTTAATAATAATTATATATATGCTACCAGTCAAAAGTCTGGACACACTTTCTCATTCAATCCAGTGGTATCCAGTGTGTCCAACCTTTTGAGTGGTAGTGCATATTTTGCCTCCCAGCTGCTCCCGTTAGGGGTCGCCACAAGCAGATGAATTGATCCTCATGATAGATTTGGCACAGGTTTTACACCGGACACCCTTCCTGATGCAACCTTCTCATTTACTTGGGCTTGGGACCAACACTAAGACCGCACTGGCTTGTGCAACCTCAGTGGCTGAAACTTCCATCAAAGTATTAACCAGACCCAGCGCTGCTTAGTATCAAAGTTCTGACAGGATTGGGCACTCGCAGGATGGTATGGCTGCCAGTTGTAGAATTATACTAACAAGCTATAATGGATTTATTAGGCAGATACTAAAATTTCAAAGTTAAAAGGAAATTTGATAAGTGTCTCAGACTTGAGATTGAAGTTCATTCCTGACCTTGAAAATAGCAGATGAAAAAAAAATCAATCATACTGCAGAACATCTACATTTCCATGACAACTGGTTAAACTCCATCTACTGACAAAGACTGTTTGGAGACTGTCTGTCTGTAAAGAAATGAGTGCATATGCTGTCTGTCCCAGCAGCTTGTTATGATTGTTAGCCTACTTGTTATTGTTAGGTGACCCCTAGTGGCTGATTTATGACATGAGCAAAAGAAGAGGTGACATACACTAAAACATCATATAGGAAGTTAGTGAAATCAATTAATGCTTTCTTGTTAACCCAATGTCATTGTACATTTTGTTTATTGCAGTGAATTCAGCTAAGACTATAAAATTCTGACTGGGGTGGAGTTTCCATGTTCTCCCTGTGTTTGTGTGGGTTTGCAGGCACTTCAGCTTCCTCCCACAGTCCAAACACATGCAGGTTAGGTTGACAGATGATTCATGTAAGTGTGAGCATTTGTCTGTCTCTATGTGTTAGCCCTTTGGTAGACTGGTGATTTGTTCAGGTTGTACCCTGCTTTTCACCCAATGTCAACTAGGATCAGCTCCTACTACAGTTTATCCATAAGGAACTTCCTGATCACTAAAACAAAGCATTCTAATACTGTAAATAATTTATTCAAACAACATACATCAGACTAATTCAATATGTTAGCTTGTGGTTAGAGTATCAGGACACCAAGCAGGATTGCTAAGCTAGTAAACCTACATTTTAGTATATAAGTCAGCTCATGACCAATCAATATGGCAGCTCAGTCAATGTGCATTCAAATAAGTCAAAACTAAATACAGGGAAATGCCATGAAATTTGTATCTGATTTCTGAAACTCCAAGGTTTTACTTTCATGCTGTATCAGTCACAGTAGTCTTGGTAAAACTGGGCCAGTTTCCATGGTGTTTTGTGTGATTGACAGAGACAATGTCTGACTCACACTCTTTTTTTGTTATGCTTGCTTTCCATGTGAGCTCAAGTGGTATTGACTCTAAGTGTGGGTGACAGGAAGTGGTAAACCCAGAAAAATCTCTGTCAACCCAGTAAAAAAAACATACATTGTCTATAAAAAGTGGAGAGTGGTTTATATAGCTGCAGAGCCTGTTGTGTCCACATTGGACAGCTGAGCATGTTGTCTTAGATAAGACCAGCAGCTGTGAGAGAATGAGGCCTGGCAGTATTTAAGTTTAAACTTTTGTTTATGTTTCTGCTCTTTTTCTTAATGTCTTATTGGCTAAGAAGATGTGACCTAATGTAGTTGCAAAAGGTTTGGGTTGTGATACACAAGGACATCAAGATTTGCTACAGTACATGTTTACTGGACTCGCTCTGCAGGGTAAGGTGAGGAACTTCAGGAACTTCAAGAAAACCTTCAAGCTGATCTGCTGCATCTCCGCAATAGGCCTGAACAAAATGATTGCAAAAAATGTGTGCGTTTTTAGGTTGTTAGAGAAACTGGGACAACTGGATGATCTCTGTGACCTCTATGGTAAACATTAACGCTGGGAACACACCAGACAATTTTAAAATCTTCACCGATTTTAAAAACGTGGCAGACCACAGACATAAGGACAGTTTCAGCTGATTTTTAATATTATAATCCTCTGAACACACAACCGAGAGGATTCAACAAGACACACATGCCATTTGTAGTATGGTGATTCCACAGACACATTTCACAGAAACTCACGGAACCAAGGCAAACTAAGATGTCAATACAACAAAAAACACTGCAGCTAAACTAAGGCAGCTCCTGAGTTGTTTCTGAGCCTTGGCATTCAGACTGAAGAAGAGGCAGGAGACATGGCGTGCCCTTTTGTTGAGGAACCCATTGATGCAGACGCACAATTGCTTTGCAGAATAGTTAAAATGGTATCGAGAGGGTAATAAAACCCTGTCTAGATGTCTTTTCTTTCCCTGAAGACTATCTCTATAAGCAATACCATTTTTCTGCCAATTCACTTCATTATCTTTATGATATCCTCAGCCCTTACATATCCAAATTCTTTCAGTAGCTCTTCGTTTTGTGCAATTGAACATTTCCTTTATAACATCAGTGATCCAGAACACATTTCAAAGGCAACTGCGTGTCACGCAGTCAGAAATGTGACCCTTGCGCTCAAACGTCTGCTGTACAGCTTTGTGGTTTTCCCCAAATACAGATCCACACATCTTATCAAAGAGGAATTCTGCAAAATTGCAGGTATCACTACAAGCAACAATTGGCACATTCAGCCTATAGATTTGACACTTTATGCACAAATCAATTTGTATATTTTACGGTTTCCAGGCATGATCGGCTTCATAGATGGGACTCATATCCTATTGTGGCTCCCTCCGTAAATGGAGGCGATTATGTCAATAGGACGTCCTTCCACAGCATTAATGTACAGGTAAATAGTGGCCTTTAGCTTTCATTATGAAAGATAATTCCATCACAGCTAATGCAGATTTTTTGTTTTGTGTGCTTAACTAACCATGCATAAACGCTGTTTTCTCAAAAACACAATCATGTATAAACATGCTGCTCACATATTATTGTACAAATGTCAGGGCATGTCAAAACTTGTCCAGAGCCCCAAAACACCTTTAGACCCCAGAGGGTTAAGGTTGACAGCCAGATCTGATTGGTGGTTAAATCCAGTTTCTTTCATCTGAGGTAACTAGCCAAAGTTAAGCTGTTTCTCACTCAGCTGTATTTTGAAACAGTAATCATGGCCCAGTGACAGGAACTGTTTCCAGGTAAGTGAATCACTTCCTATTGCAAGCGTGTCATGCTGTATAGTTCGTCTACAGATTAGCCACAGACTAGCTTTAGTCTAACACACCTAAAAACCAACTAAACTCTCTAAACAATTCATTAACCGCTACATTTCGGTACTAGTCAAGTACCTTTCTATTTTGACCTTTTCTATTTTGATTCTATTTTGGTATTTATTGCTATTTCCTGACTTAGTGCTCGTTAGCCTACCAGTTAGCTTAGCTAGCTAGTTAGCTTAGCTAACATGGCTTCTCCCTCTCTCTCTCTTTCCTGCTCGGTGTGCCACATGTTTAGTTATTCCTCTGCCCCTTTTAGTGATAATGATACCTGTAATAAGTGTAAGGTTCTGCTAGCTTTGGAGGCGAGGATCACTGATTTGGAAGCGCGGCTTCCGCACCTTTGAACAAAAGCCAGCTAGCCTAGCCCCATTAGCAGGTGTGGAGCCACCGAGTTCAGGGTCTGTTAGCGGTCCAAGGGCAGCTCTGGGGCAGAATTAGCCTGGGTGACGGTCCGACGGAAACATACTCCTAAGCAGAAGCCCACGACTCATCACCTGCCTGTTCATGTTTCTAATAGACTTTTCCTGCTCAGTGACACAGAGAAACCGACTCTGATAATTGGCGATTCCATAGTCAGGAACGTGAAAATAGAGACACCAGCAACCATAGTCAAATGTTTCCTGGGGCCAGAGCGGGCGACATCGAGTCAAATCTGAAGCTGCTGGCTAAGGATAATCGTAAATATGGAAAAACTGTTATTCACGTCGGCAGCAATGACACCCGATTACGCCAATCGGAGGTCACTAAAATTAATGTTGAGTCGGTGTGTAACTTTGCTAAATTAATGTTGGACTCCGTAGTTTTCTCTGGACCCCTCCTCAATCTGACCAGCGATGACATGTTTAGCCGCATGTCGTCGTTCCGTCGCTGGCTGTCTAGGTGGTGTCCAGCAAACGATGTGGGCTTCATAGACAATTGGGCCACTTTCTGGGGAAAACCCGGTCTGATAGGGAGGGACAGCATCCATCCCACTTTGAATGGTGCAGCTCTCATCTCTAGAAATTTGGCCGAGTTTATTAGCTAACCTAAAGTTTGACAATCCAGAGTGGGGACCGGGACGCAGAGAGTCTAAAACGCCTTTCTGCAGTTTCCTTAGAACCGTCACCCCACTCAAACCACATAGAGATTGCGTCTGCCCCTCGAACATATAAATCAAATAAATCAAATGTTAACAGAAGAGGAGTTATTCATAAAAATCTAATAAAAATTAAGACCACTCCTCTTATCGAACAGAAAAACAGAACTGTCAGATGTGGATTATTAAATATTAGGTCCCTTTCTTCTAAATCTCTGTTAGTAAATGATTTGATAACTGATCACCAAATTGACCTACTTTATCTTACTGAAACCTGGTTACAGCAGGATGAATATGTCAGTCTGAATGAATCAACCCCCCTCAGTCATAAAAATTATCATGTTCCTCGAAGCACAGGTCGAGGTGGAGGAGTAGCTGCAATCTTCCACTCAAACTTATTATTAAACTTTCATCTTCAGAACAGTTATAACTCATTTGAGAGCCTCACTCTTAGTCTCTCACATACAAACTGGAAAACACAAAAACCAGTTCTACTTGTCATTTTGTACCGTCCACCTGTCCCTTACTCAGAGTTTTTAACTGAATTTCCAAACTTCCTGTCTGATTTAGTGCTTAGATCAGATAAAGTTATTATAGTGGGAGATTTTAACATTCATGTAGATGTTGAAAATAACAGCCTCAGCATTGCATTTAATTCTATATTAGATTCAATTGGTTTCATTCAAAACGTTAATAAACCCACCCAACGTTTCAATCACACCCTTGATCTTGTTCTGACCTATGGCATCGAAATTGAACATTTAATAGTTTTTCCCCAAAATCCTGTTTTGTCAGATCATTCTTTAATAACTTTTGAATTTAAAATGATGGATCATGCAGCGTTTGGAAGAAAATTCCACTACAGCAGATGTTTATCCAACAACGCTGTTAATAAATTTAAGAAAATGATTCCATCTTTATTTACATCTAGGCCAATAAAAAGTGATGATTTGTTTTTGACTTGGATTGTGTGGGAATGCAGACACACTCTGTGACTAGTATTGCAGTATAGTGTAATCCTATATGTTTAGACACGTGACAGGGTCACCGCTCTTCACTATGTCTTTACTATGAGGGAAGGTAAAGGGAATAACAACTCCATATATGGTAATGGTCCGAATTCCTTTTGTGGAAAAGTACTGCCATGTAGGGCGGTGACCAAGTTACAAGGTATATACATTCTATAGATTTCGCCTAGAGCTCAGATCTCTCCGTGTGTCCCATGAGGGTTGATCTCCAGAGCGCTCTGTATAGTTTGAATAAAACCTATAATCAGCTGAACCACCCCAGCTGCCTCTGTGTACTTCCTCATCAACGGACCTGTGTAAAACGTGAGTATTCAACAATTGTTTCATTTGAAAGAAAACATTTCAAGCTTTCTAGCCATATAATTCTTATTTTTATGAGCCAAGTATTCGCTGAGATTCTGGTTGTTTTATTTACGCATCTGTGAAGAGAAATGACTGCGACAGAAAAGGCTGAGAGCGCACCCTGTCGGCTTTCTTTATTTAAAAAAAGCACAACGTTTTGTTGTTATTATGATGGTATACAACTAAAAGTAGACCCTTTACAGATTTGAATGATATATTTCTTTTATCTGTACGATCAGAATTGACGAAGTAACTTAAGTTTGTTTCGGCGTCATCAGGAAAAGATGCGTAAATTTAGTAAATTTATCTCTAGTATCAGGCTACGTACCACAGGCCTTTAAGACTGCAGTAATCAAACTCTTACTCAAAAAGCCTAGTCTTGATCCAGGAGTCTTGGCTAATTATAGACCAATATCCAAGCTACCATTTATTTCTAAAATCCTAGAAAAAGCTGTTGCTAAGCAGCTATGTGACCACTTATACAGGAATGAACTATTTGAAGATTTTCAATCAGGATTTAGAGCACATCATAGTACAAAAACAGCACTGTTAAAATTCACCAACGATCTTCTCTTAGCCTCAGATAATGGACTTGTTTCTATACTTGTCCTCCTAGACACTCCAGTGCTGCATTCGACACTATTGACCACAACATCTTATTACAGATACCAGTTACATGGAGCATGTGACTGGTATCAGAGGAACAGCGTTAAAATGGTTCCAATCCTATTTATCGGACAGATTCCAGTTTGTTCATGTCCATGATGAACCTTCCACACGAACAAAAGTTAGTTATGGAGTTCCACAAGGTACTGTGCTAGGACCGATTCTGTTCACCTTGTACATGCTTCCTTTCGGCTATGTCTTTAGGAAGCACTTTATTAATTACCACTGCTATGCAGATGACACTCTAGTTATATCTAACTATTAAACCTGTTAACACAAACCAGTTAACCAGACTTCAAGCGTGTCTAACTGACATAAAGGCCTGGATGACCAGTAATTTTCTACTTTTAAATTCAGAGAAAACAGAAGTTATTGTATTTGGGCCTAAAAACCTCAGAAATAACTTTTCTAAAATTAGAGATACTTTAGATGGCATAGCCCTGGCCTCCAGCACTACTGTGAAAATCCTTGGAGTTATTTTTGACCAGGATATGTCCTTTAACTCACACATAAAACAAATCTCTAGAACTGCATTCTTTCACCTGCGCAACATTGCCAAAATTAGGAACATCCTGTCTCAAAATGATGCAGAAAAACTAGTCCATACATTTGTTACCTCAAGGCTAGATTACTGTAACTCATTACTATCTGGATGTCCCAATATCTCCATAAAAAGCCTTCAGTTAATCCAGAATGCCGCAGCCAGAGTCCTGACAGGAACTAGCAAGAGAGATCATATTTCTCCTATATTGGCTTCTCTTCATTGGCTCCCTGTAAAATATAGAATAGAATTTAAAATCCTTCTTCTCACATACAAATCCCTTCATAATCAAGCTCCTTCATACCTTAAAGACCTCATAGTACCATATTATCCCAATAGACCACTTCGCTCTCAGAGTGCAGGTCTACTTGTGGTTCCCAGAGTTTCCAAAAGCAGAATGGGAGGCAGAGCCTTTAGCTTTCAAGTTCCTCTCCTGTAGAACCAGCTCCCAGCCTGGGTTCAGGAGGCAGACACACTCTGTACTTTTAAGGCTAGACTTAAAACCTTCCTCTTTGACAAAGCGTATAGTTAGGGCTGGCTTCAGGTAACCCTGAATCATCCCTTAGTTATGCTGCTATAGGCCTAGACTGCCCGAGGACCATGGGTGCACTGAGCTCCCCTACCCTAACCCCCCCCCTTCCTCTCCTCCCACCTCACATGTATTGAATGTCACTAACCTTGTGCTCTCTCCCTCTCCCTGTTTTCTCTCTGTACCTTCTGCAAGTGTCCCTGGTCCTGGAGCTGTATATCGCTGATGTGCAGTTACTGGTCCCACCAACCTGCAGTGTCTATTTGTTGTTTATTGTTGCTGTTCTTTTCTCTCTCCTCTATCCACTCACCCCAACCGGTCGAGGCAGATGGCCGCCCAAACTGAGCCCGGTTCTGCTGGAGGTTTTTTCTTCCGTTAAAGGGACTTTTTCCTTTCCACTGTCGCCAAGTGCTTGCTCATAAGGGATTTGTTGGGTTTTTAGTTTTAGTTTTTGTAAAGTGCCTTGAGATAATTTGTATTGTGATTTGGCGCTATACAAATAAAATTGAATTGAACTGAATTGAATTGAATTTCGTTTGAAATTCGTTTCCTTTCCGGCTTAATTACTGTAATGCACTTTATTTCAATCCTCTATTTCTCGACTGCAGCTTGTACAAAATTCTGCCACATGTCTTTTATCTGGCATACTCAAATATGAACATATCTCCCTGGCTGCCTGTGCACTTTAGGGTCCATTTTAAACTCCTTTTATTTGTTTTTAAATTTTTAAATGGTTTTGCCCCGCTCTCCAGTAGGAATGTAAACATGTAAATGTAAACATAAATGTAAACTCTGCATGTTTACATTCCTACTTGAGCGCTCAGGTCGGCTGACCAGCGACTACTGAGTGTACCAAAAACCAAAAGCATAAGCTCAGAGGGGACCAAGCTTATGTGGTGGCAGCACCTCTCTGCTTCCTAAATTTAAATTGCTTCTTAAAACTCACTTGTTTTCAATGGCATTTGACACAGCCTGAGATGTTGACATTATTGCTTATTTATTGTTCTTATTTATTTTGATTAATTTGTTTCTGTGGTTTTGGTGTTTGCTGTTATTTTTTAATCCAGTTTTTGTTTTGTGTTTTTGTCTTGTACAGCACTTTAGTCAATGTTGATTCTTTTTAAAGCGTTAGATAAATAAAGTTACAAGTTACAAGCGCCATCATTTTTGGAGAGCGCATGGAGAGCAATTTTGTTAAACAGAAGGATAATGTAATGCCGGTGAGGCTGGCACTGTTTCAGAATCCATTTGCAGAAGTAATGAGTCCATACAGTCAAACAATCCAAATCATTAGGCGAAAATCAGAATCGTAGTCACAGGTGAAATAGTCCAATAACTAGGAAGCTATCCAACAGGCAGTCAATCAAAAGGGAGATCTAAGAGACGGAAATCCAAAGTTACAGGAGATGAGTCATACATGTGATACTTGGCTATGATGAACGCTCAGTATAGCAGTGGAACTGGCAATACTTTGCAATGATTGTTCAGTCCATGCTTAAATGTTTGTTCAACCGGAAATTATTGTAGAAGTAAGGGATGCGTTATCAGTCAATACTCATGCGAGCACTCTCTCTACTGGCATGGCGTTACAGATAATGTGGCCATAACATTTTACAGCACTGTCACAACACATGCTACTTCAACCTTCTAAGTCACGAAACCAAGAAACCAAGACTTTAGCCACATTAGCTGCATGGCTGTGGAGACAGCAGCAGTACACCACTTAGGTCCAGACTGAAATATCTGAGCTATTTTGGTTGGTTTGCCATTAAGCATTGTCCACAAATGCAGTCAATGCCCTCATGGGATGAATTCAAATCCTGAAACCTGAAAAGGTTAGAATTTTAATTTATCCAATACTTGGGTTTATGACTAAATACAAAATTAACTTTCGGGGAGTACGGGGGAGTACAGAGGGCTGGTGGATAGATTTGTGGAATGGGCTGAAGGGAATCACCTGCTGCTTAATGTGGCCAAAACCAAAGAGATGGTGGTTGGTTTTTGGCGAAAGGGATCAGCTTTGCCGCTCCTGATCATCCAGAGCAGTAATGGAGTAGTATAAGTACCTGGACGTCACCATCGACAACAGACTGAGCTGGAGGACCAACAGCACAGCTGTGTACAAGAAGGGCTGTAGTAGACTCTACTTCCTAAGGAAACTGAGGTAATTAAACTTGTTCAGCAAAATGCTAGACTTCTTCTACCAGTCAGTGGTAGCCAGCGCCCTCTTCTTCTCTGTGGTCTGCTGGGGGAGCAGCATCACAGCCAGTGATACTAACAGACTGAATAAACTGATTAAGAAAGTTGACTCTTTCATTGAGCGAGGTACAAAATGCACCACCTTGGAAAAACAGTCGATAATGGTGAGTATGGTTGTGTTATCTTCTGAGAGAGGCAGACCGGTCACAAAATCCAAAATCAATGTGAGACCAAGGTTGAAATGGCACTGGCATGGAGTGAAGCTGCCCGGCCGCCGGATGATGAGAAGCCTTGCTCTGTGCACAGATCGTACATGCCGCGACAAACTCCCGAACGTTGCCATCCATCGCAAGCCACCAGAAACGTCTCCTTAAAATGTTGCGGGTCCAAGTTACTCCGGGATGACAAGCAACCCTTGAGTCATGGGCCCATTGCAGTACCTTCAGCCACACAGAGACTGGGACAAACATACAGACATCCCTGTATGGCTGCATTTACCACCTGTATATCTTGCACAAAGAGCCATTCAGTTTGTTGAGATTGGTCTCTTATCTTTTTAACTGGAAAAATGGGAGTGCACACTGGAGAATTCTCACATGGAATTATTATGCCAGCTTTAACAGGGAATTGAACACAGGTTTTATACTATCGATGACTTCCTGTTTTAAAGGGTACTGTTTTTTACATGGTCTGTATTCTGATTTTGGATGTACTATCAGAGGGTCTGCATTTTTTACAAGGCTTACATCATATTTGTGGGCTGCCCAGAGAGTATAGGTCGACCGATCTATCGGCCGAGCAAATTTGAATTAATCGGCATAGGCCCATTTCGCTGCACATTAGGCCGATTTATAGGCAGGCACATCTGCAACCAGCTAAGCGTTGAGAGACAGCGCAACGCACACACTGTAGCCGTGCCCTGTTTACATTTTACACACACGGCTTCAGCTAATGATGGCAGGGGAAAACCATTCGTTTCCAACACGTAATTACATTGTAGCGTATTAGAATTGATAATTTTCCTCAATAAATGTGTCTGTCCGTCCGACACACGCAACACGGGCACGATGCTCCCACCAAAAATACACTTTTAATGAGGGAAGTTAATGTGCACATTTTAGCCTGAAGTTTTGTCTGAACTGCGCGAAAGGACATTAACCATCTCAGTGAGTTGTGTTGGATATTCCTCATCTCCCTGTTTCAGTTCCTGTTTATTCCATTAGGTGTTGAGTGTAACACTATGCAAAACTGACACATCAAATCTCTACCTGTTTCCCCAAAATGAATTTGAGAGGAACAGAGCAGCTTTTCAAAACAGGTTTTCCACTAGCACCTACTATGCGACCTACCACTCAGTTTAGGAGTGTATGGTAGTGAGTCAGTTTTCAGTACAGAGCTCGTAGCTCCTGAATCAACCAGAAATGTCACTTCATGATTATCAATAGAAAGACATAGTTCTGGGAATATCTTATATTTGTCAGAATCACAGTACATGGAAAAATTTAGCAAGTCATAATTTGGCTCTACCTTCCTATGTGTAGATGTGTGGGTTACCTGGTGTCTGTTCCTGGATAGGTGTCACCCAACCTGGCATCTGCTCCACCCCCTCTCCAAGTCAGTCAGCTTTCTGTTTATTCACAGAGCAGTCTCTTGCCCTTTTTCTCCACATTGGAAACAGACTTCTGGGTCTCGGTGGTAATGTTTTCGTCTCCTGCCATGGCCCCTTCCTTGTCCTCCTGGTTGGCCATAGCACTGAACATGGTGTAGTGTGTAGTTGCCATCTGTTTTCTTTGTTCTTCATTCCGCCTCTGTGTTTCTTCTGCATGCTCTGTGTGCTGCAGAATGTCCGTAAGTGTGCAGGTTTTCCAAGTCAAACAGGTCCGTTTCACTGCCTCAGTGACATCAGGTTTCATCCTGTTTAAAAAGGCATCCTTCAGGTGGACTTCATAGGTACTCAAGGGGTTGCCTCCCAGCCCATCTTCAGTTGGAACATGACAGCTGTGGATGTCACAGACTTCAGTAAGTTGAGCAAGAAAAGCTCCCACAGATTCCTCCAACTTCTGATGCATCACGTTGATCATACCCATATCTTGTTTGAGTGGGAATTTTGCTTGCACCCGCTGTACCAGTTGAATAATGGCATCTCTGTATAGGACATTGTCCACATGTCCCCAGTCATGTTGTTTCAGGCGAAGGATGAGGTTTATGCTGGTGAAAAGGTGTCTGATTTTGTAATTTGTAATTTTCTACTCACAGCCCAGTTGTCGTTTCAACAAATGTTCCAGTTCCTGAAATGTTGGTTTGTAGTCCTGCACTATGTTCAGAAAGTCCTCTCCTCACTTGTTGGCATTCTTTTTGGGGTGGGTAATTTTGTCCATGGCTTCCATCATGTCTGTGTCTGTCCAGGAACGGAATACAAGTTGGGGACCATTGGTCCCTGCAACTTCTGTCATGGAAAGTGTTAAAACAGTCATCTTTTGTTTCCTCTTCTTCACCAGACGAGTGGCTCTGCCCTTTGGATCTGGTCAGCATGGTGTGTCCTTTCACACTTTCAGAAACAGTCTCTGGGAGAGGTGCTTCAGATGTGTTGTTTCCTGGTGCCTCATACTCCAGTGGGTGGATGCTGGCTGGAGTCTCTCTTCCTGGGTATTGTCTCTGTGGTGGAGTGTGGTTATGATATGGCGGAGGTGGGGGAGCAGAGTCCAGGTCTGGATCCACCTTATGTAACTCAGACAAAACAGGATACAGAGATGTAGTGTCAGAACAATCTTTTGATCTATATACTATATGTTCTTTAGACCTTTTGTCTCTATCTTCATGCTGCCTTCTCATCATCTTACTCTCCCTCACATGACATTCTTCTTTCCACATGCAATATGCTTTCCAGTCAGCTTGGAACACCTTGTGCTTCTTTCTTTCTCTTTTGGACAAAGACCTGTGTTGCTCTGCACTCTCTCTTTCCTTCTTTTCAAGTCTATCTTTTAATTGCACCGCTAATTGTCGACTACTCAGACTCCCTTCTACAGGAAACCCCAGGTCCCACCATAGGATTAGTTGCTTACAACTTCCGTTGTACTTTTTTATTTCTTCACATAACGGTGACAATTCAGTTGGTAGACCGGACCCTGGCCAGGCATTTGCTTCTCTCTTAGTACCCAGTACTAAACCCATTTTCCTAGTAGCCGTTCTCTCGTGTTATCTCTCCTCGTGTGACTCAGACTATTTCACTGTGCTGCATACAACAGTTAATAACACAACGGTCTCTAAAACGACGACGTCTCCTAAACTACTTCAACCACGTAGTTACAGGTCTGTCTGTGTCTCTGCTGCTTCGCCGTCGTACAATCGGTCCTTACTTGGTTGGATCAGCGACCGGGCTCTTTAGGATGAAAGCTTGTCAACCCACGGGGAGGAATCGCTATTTAGTTACTTTCCGCAAATATGAAAGTATTTTGAGACACAACACACAGTGATCTTTCTTCATCTCCACTTTCGCTGTGAATCCAAGACTAAGACTTGACTTTGGTGGCATATTATCGACTTTGTCTTGTTAGTTTCGAAAACGTCTTGCCCCAGTTTGAGAAACACTGCGTTAGTCTGCTTGGTTGCAACGAGGGACTATGGAAGCGCATTCCCGCCACTGGGATGAAAAATAAAGCAACCTCCTAAGTCAAAATAACGAAACATATAATGTTTCATGACGTCTTTATGTTTGTCACATCATGAGTTCTGTCCAAAGCTGTCGTGTGTGTACGAGGGAGAAGGGCCCACACGCAGATATGATGAGGAAAAAAAGAGTTTTTTATTTAAATATTATTTGGATAAGACGGAGGGCGTTTTGGTCCGAGGAAAACAGCTCCCTGGTGAGCGGTGGGTTGCTGGTTGTAGGCCGGGGAAGCCGGGAGGATGCCAGCGACACGGTGTCGACAGGAGCGGAGGAGAATAATCAAGGTTAGGGAAGTACAGGTGGCTGAGGCGGAGGTTAGACGACCTGCGGAGAAATGACTGTAAGTAAAGAGAGCACACAGTGATCAAAGCCAAAGGTAGTTACTACTAGGGAGGCAGACTGACGAACTGGGGACTTGACTGGTGAAGATCCGGGGCTTTTATGGAACAGGAGTGATAGTGAAATGCCTCCTGGCCTCGCACACCTGCAAATGATTAGATAAAACAAGACACAGACAGGAAAGGAGAGGGAAGGAGACACACGAGGGGAAAAGGAGCATGACAAAAGTCCCAAAGACAAAGTTGAACACTGGTCGTACAAATGGGGTTTTTAAAATGTCAGTTGCTAAGACATGTTATTTGGTCATCACTAGGAAACGAAAAATAGACAAAACCAACCTCAAAATATATGGACAAAAATTAAAAAGAGTAATGGAGTTTAAATATCTGGAATTATGGTTTGATGATCAGGTCAAACATAGATTATTGTTGCATTGTATATGGAGCAGCAGTCAATAGCATATTAGGAAAACAGGATACAAATACAGAGAAGTGAGGATCAGTATTGGGGCATTTAAAACAATGCCTACAAATGCACTACTGATCAAAGCTGGTGAATTACCACTAAGCCTAACAAAACTGTCTCGGGTATATTGGGCCAAGCTCAAAGGCTCAGGAGAAGAACCTTCAACTAAGGTATTAGATTGCTGGGAATATCTGAAAACACAAAAATATAAAGGTTTTGGGTGGACTATTAATAGACTTGCAGTACAGAATGGGTTAAACAGTCCTGCAACTATAGTCCTGCTATGATATGGTGCAATGTCCCCCCATGGATCCTGCTTGTAGCCTAGTGTGGATACAAACCTTATAGACAAAGGAAAGGACAGAATGGAGTCTATAATGCAACCCTATCTGAAGAACACTTAAGGAAAAGATACTACAGCTATTTAAGAATATACACAGGTGGCTCAAAGGATCCAGGGATGGGACATGTTAGAGCCGGGGTGTACATACCAGAGTTAATATATCCATCTGTAAAAGAATCACTAATAACCTGTCAGTATTCACAGCAGAAATAGTTGCCATCATACTGGCACTGCAATGGGTAGAGGAGGTTCAGCCTCAGAGATTAGTTATCTGATCAGACTCAGGTGCAGCTATGAACAGCCTAAATGCAAAGGAAACCTGTAGAAATGACTTAATAATAGAAATTCCCCTAACCCTACTGAGAATACAAAGATCTAGAATTATTGTATTGTATTGTGTTGCATCCCTGCACATATGGGAAGAGAGGGGAATGAAAGAGCAGATCACAAAGCGAAAATGGCACTTAAACTGACAAATGAAATTATTAAAGTACCATTTGGAAGAGGGGAGGCTAAGGCCTTAATCACAGCAGCAGTGAAAGGGTCGTGGCAAAGCAGTTAGGATGCAGATAAAAGAGGGAGACACTTCTACAGTATCCAGCAGTCGGTCAGTATGATGGCATTTCAAGGGAGGTGTAGGAGAGAGGAGGTGGCGTTTTCACGGTTTTGGCTAGGGCACACTGGATTGAGACAAACACTTTATTTAATGGGTAAAGAGAAAACAGACAAATGTGAGGTGTGTGGTGTTACAAAGAATGTACAGCACATTTTAACAGAATGCAGGAAATACACATCACAGAGGACTGCGCTAAAGGATAAAATATGCAAGTAAAACAGGAGGTTGGAATCTACAAGGAATTCTAGGAAAGGGTGACAACACTAAAGAGTGTAGCAAGGCCATTATGGGGTACCTCAAGGACATAGGGTTAATACATAGAGTATAGGTTTTTTTTCTCCCATATTAATGTGTTTTCATACATAGACTGTAACCTGGAGTACTCACCGTAAAAACTACACACTCCAGTACAGTAGGTGGCAGTATGCACCTTCAAAAGACGGTTGCAACCTGTCACTATAAAAAAGAAGTATTCAATACTCTGACTTAGTAACTCAAAATAACGAGATACTTTGTGTAGCAAAAGGAAACCCCCACTTTGATTTGCACCTCCAAGAGGTGGAGTTCAACATTCCAGAACCCAGGTCTTCACCATAAAGGCATGAAGAGACTGAGTAATGTTCAAGAAAACTGTCTTAAAACAAACATTCTAAAGACTTATCTTAGAACCCCAGCTAACCCTAAACAGGACACTACTCAAGCTACAACAATGGGACCAGTAACTACATGCAGGAAATACATGGAGGGGTCATCCAAGTCGGTCATCGGTCATAATTCATGGCCCCATGCACCCTTGCCCTTGCGCTTTTCCCTTCTTCTTGACTCTTCTTGCTCTTTTTCCTCCAGTTATTTTGCCCATTTTTGACATTATTTTTGCCCCGCCCACTTTTGCTTGTTTTAATTTATTTTTCTTTGTTCTTTTTTTGTTTAGTTGTTTAATAACTTTGCATGCAATCTTTAAAATTGTTCATTTTTCTTTAATGCTCAAGTTACCAGTGACAAGTTAGTTTTTCCAAATCAATAATTGAAGAGAGACAGCAGCAACCATCAGCCGAGCTGAGTTCCAGCAGCCAACATCCCCAGGCAGTCAAGGCATCTATGGACCCTTCTCTGATCCTGAAGAGGCCTTCAGGTTCGTCAACCCGAAGCTGCCTCTGGAACACCCAGACTGCACGACATTGTGGGGTACCGCTAGCCAGCCTGTGCTAACTGCATCAAAAGTAGACTAGACATGCCTCTCTCTATTCTGAATCATCTGGTGTCTCATTTACAACCACACCCAATAATTTTCCAAATTGTCCTCACTAAGTAATTACAGTCGCTAGTTCCTCTTATCAGGGTCAGTGATCAAACTACAGTGTCACTTCGACTACTAATAATCAAAATCACCGGGAGGTAGATTAGTTCATTTGCTATTCATGTTATTTGCAGTAATATCTGAAACATACGATTTGATCACTTATGTTCCGTTTTAATAAATGGTGGAAACCTCAGTCCTTCTCCTCTGGTCTCTGTTGGTTGTGAAATTATAAGGTCACTATTGGGTATCAAACTTATTCTTCAGATTTCCAAATTGATAACTGCATTCATACCAGCTGAACAGCTATCCCCCGAAAATGACTTGGTACTCCAAGGTAATTAATTGATCATTTTCATAAAACAATTAATAACAGAAGTGATAAATTGCGGATGCAATTGTTGTGTAAATTATACTTGTCCTGAGATAAAATGTAAATATAGTTGTAGGAAAATATGTTTCAAAATATTATTTAAAATACCAAATAGATCCTAAGCACCCCCTAAAATGGCATTTTTCTCCTGTACCACCTTCTTGATGACAAACTTGCATGTCAAATATAACCATTAAAATAAGTTTTAAATAGACTTTTTTGTCTGATTTTGTTGATATGTGTCTCTTGTAATTGTTAAAACAATTAGTCTGATCAAAATATTTTAAAGAATTTGTGATTTGAATGCATGATTTGAAGTTGTGTCCCACAACATGCACACAACCATGTCACTAAAACCTATTTAGCATGGCAGAGGAAGAGGAAAACAGTGAGTCACATGGCACACAGGAAATGGCATCATCACTTGATATGCTAACACAGTGAGTAGACCAAAGGTAAGCCCTCTCTTCTCTTTTTCATATTTTTCCACTCTTCAGCTTTGACTAAGAGTGTCACTCTAACCCTGTTAGTCATATTATCAGAATAAGACAAATGAATTCAAAGTTTTCTTTATTTATTAATATAACTTAACTGTCTATAAGTTTGTCCTTGATGTTAGCAGTAATATTACAAACTTGCAAACCTGTTACTGTAATTAGAGTAACAGGTTTGCACTACATTAACAGGGTTGCATCTCCTTCAGTTTACTCAGAAGGGACAATCCATTATCTATTACACTAAAATTAAATATGTATGTATGATTTAGTTGAATTTATTTGTACCATATTTCCCAGAATATAAATTGCCTTTTTTTTCTTTTATTGCCACCAGGTAGCATAAGTGTATCAATGTTGCAATAACTGCCTGGGTGGGATTATTAACTAAACATGAACTCAACAGTTTTTAAGTGTTTATGTTCAGATTACTTAGAATAAACACTTTAAAATTTTCCATTTGATTGATACAGAGTTCCCGCACACCACTGAGCGCTGCTGAAAAGTAGGAAACAGTACCATGCCAGGAGTGATGCTGATGAACAGGGGAGACCACGGTACTTAAAAAAAGAGAAAGAAAAGTGGAGGAAAAATGTTGAAACAGGGAAGAAAAAGGCAAAAAGACTGCAGTGTGAGAGAGCAGCAAGCCCAGTGAAAAAGTGGAGAGAGGCTCATAAAATATGTAATGCCAGGAAAAAGGTAATTGAAGGATTAAATACCCCTCCAGTCAGCTCTCAACCTGGGACTTCAAGGTCAGGATAGATCTTTAAGTTATTAAGGAATGCATGTTGGTGTAAGCAAGGATCAATTATGAAAGTATTGATACAGTTAATAGCTGGTGATGATTACTTTAATGCTGCTGAAATGTTTAAGTGACAATATATTAATGTTTATATGGTTCTTTTTGGCAATGTGATCTTGGCAGAAGAAAAAGGAGGGCTGCCAAAGCAAAATTAAAAAGGAAGTTGCAGAAAATTCAGGATCAGTTGAGAAAGTTGAACAACGAGCAGAAAAACACAGAAAGTGGCTCCAACGTTTGAAAAAGGACCATCCATCTCCAGGATCTAAAGTCATTAAGTTGCTTCGACAAATCTCAGATCTCAGGCACATCCTTAAGGAGAACCTTACTATTCCACACAGCAGTAGCTGAAGAAGTACCTACCAAGTACGCATTATCAAAGAGAGAGAGTGACAGACAAGTAATTGCAGGAATACCAGTAAAATCCTTAAGAATTATAGATTGCAGAAATTGGCAGAGGAGGTTTTTAGATTTTTAAGGAGGAGGTGGAGAAAACCTGTAAATGTAAATGTCTACAGGTACCAGAGGAAGAAACATGACGTGCTGCCACATTGGGGTTAACTGTGAGATCGTTCTTTTCATGTGACAATGTCAGCAGGATCACAACTGGAAAAAGGCAAACAATGACAAAGGACAAAAGAAAATGCAGAAAAGATTTTTGGTGCATTCAATGAAGAACCTCCATTTGAAGTTTTTGGCTGAGCAGATCCAATTTGGAGAGACTGACCCAAGCCATCACAGGTGATACCACAAGAAAGCAACGTATGTTTGGGGAATGTGAAGAATGAAGCAATAAGACCTATACACTCACAAGGCACTACAGAGCCACTGATCGCATCACCTACCTTCAGTGGGCCATCGTGGACATACAGCAGAAAAATGACCCTGAAGCAGCCTCAAAGATCACTTTGAAAAAGTTGTTGTTGAATATTTCCAACAAGACTTGGTGGAAACATTTGGCATTTTGCTTCAGAAGTTCCGATGCCATCTCTATTACATAAGGCAGCAATATGCTTTCTTGTGTGCCCTGAAGCTGAACCTTTCTGCAAATGAATGTGCAGTCCATATTGAGTTCTCAGAAAACTACAGCTCATGTACAGTGCTGAAGTACAAGCTTCCCATTTTGGTGGATCACACCAACAGGCCACTTTGCACCCTGGGCTTTACTATCTGGGTGGGGGAGCATCTGCTCGGACCTCCCTCTGCACTATATCAGCATCCAGACTGAAAGGACCAGCTGCCATATGGCAACACCTGGAACCCATCCTAAAGGAAATCTGAGAGAGATGCCCTGATGTGACAACCATACATTTTTTTAGTGATGGTCCATGTACACAGTTCAAGCAACATGGTCATTTTCATTCATCCAGGAGGTGAATGAGACCCACTGCCAGGTGAAATGTATGCACAGAGTGGGGAAAAATGTTTTTTCTGGCCACTGAGTGATGAGCTCCACTGGTATCCCTTGGAGGATGTGCTGACCCTCATTCCTCCCCCAGAGAATGTCACCACACGGCACAAAGCCATTGCAAAATAGGTATGGAATACTCTGGCCATCCACAAAGATTAAACCTGGACATCAGCTTTCTACAATATTGATAAGTTCACCACTATTTTATCCTCATTTATTTTAATGCCAGGTTGCTGGCCTACTGTAATATTGTTTTTCATGTTTGCATATTGAATATTTGATCAGATCCAGTCTGTGGTCTTGTTTACATGTTTATGTATCATTCCTATGTATCATTCCTCACTGATTCTTATCAAATACGTAAACCATTGAATGATAGTCATTGCAGGTCGATATATGACATAAAATGTTATTAAACAACATTCTTGTGTTCTAAGTATTTATTTGTCACATTTATGGTATGATCAACAATCAAAAATAATGTATCCATTCAACCCTGTTACTTTATGCAACCCTGTTACTCTAATTTCAATCCTGTTACCATATCATTTTTATTAAAATAATCTTAAATGATTTTCTAAACTCATGAGGGTTTGACCTTCAGTAGTTTGAATGATTTGATGCATAATGGATTTGAGCAAATATTTGAACATCAGTAGTGAAATAGGTAAATAAAAAAACATGACTATTGAGCTAGATTTCAAAAGTTGGTTAAATTAATATAAGTCAAGTTTTATCTGCAATTAAATGATTATTCAATATGAATGTGATGTTCTTTACTTAATGGTAAAGGATTTATTCAACAGTTTCTTTATATACATACTTTTTCAGGTATGTATATGGTTTTCAACCAAAATATCTCAGCAAAAGTGCAGCTTTTGATGCTTAAACTGTACAAATCAAATTATTTGATACTCTATTACATAGTTTTCTTAAATACATGACAAAAAAATATGAAATAAATTCTACATTTTTCAAAAGTTTTGATGCCTAAATTGTCCCCCAATTCTGCAATGACCCTTAAAAGACATGTGCTGCTTTTGTTTTGATTAGCTTGTGAGGCGTAATGGTACATGACATCCGGTTGGTGACGTTTTCCAGGATGCTCGCTCTCATTGGCTATTGGGGGCATTCCACTGGAGCTTCCCCCGAGCATTAACTGGATTAACTAGAGGCTTTTTATGGAGTTACTGGGGCATCCTGATAGTAATGAGTTACAGTAATCCAGCATTGAAGTAACAAATGTATAGACTAATTTTTCTCCATCATGATGATAATTTTGATGGTATTGTGCAAATTAAAGAAGGCAGTTTTATATGTTTAATGTGTGAATTAAAGGACATGTCCTTGCCCAGGCTAGGTAAAATTCTTCTAGGTTTGTGGAATGCCTTCTTGATGCCTGCTTTAAAGTTTGGATGTGTGAACAGTACCATGGAGCAATTGTCATCTGATTAACTTATTTTTCAAAGGGCCCACAATATCAAGCGTTTCACACAGAGAGGCTACATCAAGATAATGAACTTGGTAGGGAGGAACAATGACGTAACTGCCCTCTACTGTACTGGCACATGACACTGAGGCAAATATGATGTAATCATTTTCTTAAATTTAGTAATTGCATTGTCAGACAGACATCTGCTGTGTGGGTTCAGTTTTCTCCCAAAGGCCGCATGATCCATTCGTTGTGTGATGGTGAAGTGTAGCACCCATGACACACAGATTCTTTATTTTACCGCCTGGACACTCCAGGCTAAGGCACATAAACACTCTCTGTCTAACGCTTCGCTACTGGCTACATAGGGACCAAACAGGAAATCAGACACCAAAATAAGAGTTCAAACAGGAAACACAAACCCCACACAAGCAGAAAAATGCAAGTCAGATAAAACAGGATTTTGGAGGAAATACTATTAAATGCTCAATTTCAGTGCCATATGTTTATTTACATTTTGAGAAAAACCAATTGAATCTAATAGTGAAATAATAGCAGTGTTGAGACTATTATTATGAATGTCAAAATCTATTTATACTAGGGACTAAATTGGATAGGAAGTCTGGAAATTAAGTTAAAAACTGTTACGATTGGTGTTGTGGACCCAAATGTGAAGACAGTGAGGGCTTGATAAGAACATAGATTTATTTGCAACAATTGATTAACTGAGAAATACATAGAACTGAGGTTCACTAACTAACATAGGCTCACTACTACACTAAAGACTGTAACTAAAAGACAAGACAATAAACCTTGAGATGTGACACATACATGAGGAAACACATAGCCTCCAGCAGTAAGTCTTCCAACACTGAAGATCATCAAAGCAAGCCTTAAGTACAATGACTATCGCGAATCAGCTCCATCTCATCAGCTGTTATATAAATCAGATATTCGAGGAGCAGGCACAGTCTCTGCCTCCTGATCCCCACTTTGGATTGTCAAACTTTAAGATTACTAATAAACTTGGCCAAATTTCTAGAGATCACATTTACAGGTTCTCTTAAATTATTGTCGTTTCATTTTTTTTATGTGTAAATTATAATTGAAACAAACAGTCGTCACTGTAAATCTAGACAGTGGGTTGTATAAAATGTGGCAAGAGGGAGGTTTTCAATGGTCTGTGATAGGGTATGTATGTTCAGTAGTTATTGTTATAATAGTTACTGATATTCCATATGAATGGTACATAGCCTTAATAAGCATTCATAGCTATATTCTTTCTAAAAGTTCTAACTCCATCAGAAGCAGACAGCTGCTCCACTCATTCATTCAGCACTCTTCATTTTGTTTTCATCAGTGAGGAATGTTGAAAGAATGTCAAATCCTGTAGCCAGTTCCTGGTAAACAAATGAGTCACTGAATTCAAATGTTCAGTGTCTATTTCAGCTAAACAGAAAATAGTGGCTCAAAAAAGAGAAACGATAAAGTACTGGTTAGAAATCTATTCAGTAGCACCATAGTAGGCTTCTGACACAATTTATAACAAAGACTATATATATATATATATATAAGCCTACTATGGTGCTATATATATATATATATATATATTGTCTAAATAATTGCTACCACTATTCCCTGTACTGTAGCTCCATCCAGTGGTTGCTCACTGCTCTTGACAACTTGTGTAAAAGTATCTTCACACCTAACCGTCACATTCAGTTAATAAAGAACCACAGCTGAATATGCAGAGTGTCCACTGTTGTTTGCAGAGGAAGCGGCTGCAGAGCCACCACACTGTGACTACACATACATATGTGTATTTGTGAGCATAACTGCATATCCATGCAGTTTTACATCTGTAGATTTGTCTGTAGAATTGCTGTAAAAGGATTTTTAATTACCCAAAGGGAGAGACTGGTGTTTAGATCACACTTCTGTAATCTGTGTTAAAGATTTATCTGTTGTGGGTTTCAGAATAACATCAGTATTTAGTTTGTATTTGAATTCAAAATCTGTGTTTAGTTTTCACTCTTTTAAAACCACGCATATGTGTATCTGTTGGGGTCTAGCAAGAAAAGAATCCCTGGTGATAACATCAATGGATCATCAATAGATTTAGAAATGAGAGATAAGATATACAAAGGCCTGGGACACAAAAACCAAAGACATTATATTGAATGTAAAAAGAGGACATGAGATGAGCCAGGAAGCAAAGAGGAAAATGGAGGGGTTCACAGAAGATAAGATAAACTGTATTAATCCCTAAAAGGCAAAAGGAAAACATAATGCTTTGCATTCCAGTTTGGACAAGGCAGCATCTGGAACTGTTTAAAAGTAGGAGAGGAGAAAAGAAGGGGGCTGTAGATCATCTGTTGAATATTCAGGTCATATGGGATGGCATGAGGCTCATATTTCTATGAGATAGCTTGAGAAGATGTAAGTAAATAATTTGGGTGATTGGTTACATTCACAGGATAAATGTTATCAACTCTGACATAAAGCATTACTGCATGGGACACAAGCTTTTACTCAAGATTTGGTGAAGTAAAAAAAAGGCAACAAAGAGCAGGGGAAGTCTGACCAAAGAACTCAGCCTCTTCCTGCCTAACGATCAGGTCAGGAAGTTGAAAAACAGAAGGGAGGGCTGACACAGAGAAACAAATTTTCCCTTTGCCTTTTAGTTTTCCCTTATGCAGTCCTGTTCCGATTCAACAGGGGAACGAAAAGGGGGGAAGAGAGCAGGCGGGGTCTTTGATGGAGCTAGTAGCGGAGTCAGAGTAACAGAGAGCAGTCAAACCCTCAGTCTGTGGAAATATGATGGAGGCCAGCGTTGTTTCCCAGGACAATAGGTGAGTTTATGAGGGGTCTGTGACAATGCAGCTAACTGAAAATACAGTGCAGAAACAGCAATCTGTCGAGGCAAGAATGTTGTAACTCACAGGGGGGAGGAGAAGTTGGTGGTCGAAAGTCTGACAGGCAGAGCAGGAAAAACAGATGTGATGACTCACTGACTAATATATAGGTCATTGCCTATACAGACATTTTGTAACATTTTGATTGCATGTTGTCTCATTGGGTTAGTTTACATACCTACATAATATACAGCTAGTGACAGACATGTAAATCAAAATAGAGAAATCTGTTTTCAGTTGTTTACAGAAGTGCTGACATATGGTGTTAGATTGTGTGGAAACCTGCGAGTGGTTGAAAGTTGTTACTTAGCTCTTGACAAAGGTTGATCAGACTATTAGAAGACATGAGAATTTTAAAGCTTATTTCATTATATATATATATACAACCAAGAGTTTGATGACAGATGACTTGTCACAGTTTAACTTTGTAACTTTTTTAACTTTGAAACTGTGTTTAACTGATGATGCTAAGCAACTGTAGGATCCCTTTGGCTGTCCAGTTTTGTGCATTTTATTTTCGGAGGTGCTTTTTTTAAACCTGTACTTGTGGCAGACTAGAAGTATAAAGTGATATGGTATAAGAATACCCCAGTAAAGTACAAGGACCTTAAAATTGTAAATAAGCACAGTACTTGAGTAAATGTACACGTTTAGTTTCATCCCACCACTGATCAAACTGATGTGTTTTTCCAAAGAATGCTCTTTGACCATTTGGAACCATATGAATGTATTATTTATAACATCTTCCCAAATAAAATTTTGTCTACAATATTCTAAACGGTATTAAAGATAATAGTTCAATAAATATGTACCAGGATGTTAGGGCTGCAACTGCAGCTTCTATTACTATGGCTGACTGAACAGTTATTCCACCCCTTTCCTATAAGCTGACATGACATTTGGGTTGTGACCTGTAATCATATATCTTCACTTTTGTTGGATATTTGTTCATGAGTGACCTCACTCAACAGTGTGAACAAAAGGAATTCAGTGTTTGGGGTAACTCATGTTATCCTCCATTTCTTTCACTTTAAAGGGTCAGTTTACCCAAATTACAACAACCCCCCCCCCAAATTTTACTTCCTTTTAGTGGTATCCATCCATACAGATAGTGTCAGTATTATTTGTTCGCGTATTCAACACTAAAATAGTTTAATAGTTTGACATGGTGATCTGTGGATATTTCAGAGATCAGAGACAGCAAACTGGGTTGGACGCAGTAATGGATCATTTAGAACTGGGGACAATAAAAAACAAAACAATCTTCATGACCAGTTCATCACTAAAGTTACATAATGAAATGTATTTTTTCAGTTTTTTTGTTTGGGTTCTCTGGTTCCCACAGTACAAAGACATGCAGTATGGGGTTAGGTTAATTGGTGAATTAAACATGCCTGTAGGTGTGAATGTGAGTGTGAATTTCTGTCTGTCTCCATGTATCAGCCTTGTGATATACCACTCTGAAGGCAGGGTGGTATATAAGAGGTGGGTGCATGAATGCTGTTACAGATTCAAATAGTTTAAGGTACCAAGAGAGTAAGTAGCACTTCACTGTCCTTTAATAATTAGCTGCTGCCAAATACTAATCTCAATTTTAAGTACAGTGAAAAAGAAGATGCTTGATGGGCATAAAGCATATTGTGTCATTCTGTTTGTGATGTAACACAAAGTTGCAAACAACTCAACCAATCTATTGTTTACATATGGCTAATTCAAGCTTACAAAAAGGGAAGTATGCTGTTGGAAGAACATTGCACCCCACTATAGTAAAGCTAAAATTGCACGGCCACATTGTTGTCTCATTAAGAGTCTATGCTGTATCTACAGCAAGGTCAGCATTTCGACACTATTATAGTATTTAGTACAGTGATGCTTGCACCTAAGTGTATGGTAAGATCAACACAGGCAGTTTTGCTATACGTCAGAGCTATTTTGAGTAAAACCACCAGACCACAAGAGCGGTGTGTCTTTGTCATTTGAAACCAAAGTAGAGCTGGCTGATTTCTGGGTTTTAGGTGACTAGTATTGCTGGCTGGTGATCTTCTCAACTGTTTCAGTTATTCCACATAATGAAACACACCTTGTGTCAGAAACCTCATGCAATAGTTTGTACTAGTTATTAAACCTAAATTAGACCTAAATCCTTGCCAGCATTTCTGTAGTCACAATAGGTAAGTGCCATTCTGGTGAGCAGATGCTTGTTTCTGGGGGCAAATTAAAGGGGCTTTTCCACTAGCACTACTTGACTCAACTTTACTGTGTATTCCATTAGGGATAGCAAGGGCATGGCCACTGGAGTGGCTGGAGGTGGAACTGGCTACCCCTAAAATCTGATCTGATCTGAAGGCAGGGTTGCCAACTCGTCAGTAAGGAAAGTAGCTATTGGCTGTCCTAAAAGTCGCTAGAAGTCGTCAAATGACGCCATTGCATAATTTGCATAATGTCCATGGCACATGCTGTAATTGTGATGGACGCTTTTGCCAACTTCAGAAATGGAAAGTAAGAGACAATTGTGATTCTTTATAAGAAATAAGAGACAGAATAAGGGACACTCAAAATATTTGTACTGTGCCATATAATGTAGCATGATGGCCTGCAGTTAATAAGTTCTCAGAAATAATTACATTTGTCTTGCTGTAAATGACTGAGGCTGTTTGAGTCAAATGCAATGATTTATTTTAGACAAAGAACATTTTACTTTTTTAAATTTAATTTTATTTTTTTATTATGCCATGCATCAGTACAGAACATTTTACATTTACATCTCACCTACAAGCCGGGGCGGGATCAGCCAGTGGCGGCTTCGCGCACGTGCAATTCACTTGCAGTCGTGACGCGGAGGTGTGAACATCTCCTGCTGTGATGCAGCTGGGAGGGACTGCTGCAAGAGGACTGGGCTGCCTGTGAGTGCTTTGGGATGGGGGAGGGGCCGGCGGCTGCAGCTGATGCGTGCAAGTTGAGAATTGTAAGAATGGTGCAGTACAGACACATCAGAGTCTCCAAAAGTCTCCAGTAACCAGAAAAAGTCGCCAGATTTGTCGCTAGTCGCTTTTAAAAAATGTGTCGCTAGAGGGGTCTGAATACTTGCTGAATATAATGACAAAGTTTCTAAGTTGGCAACACTGTCTGAAGGCTCCTTCAAATGCGGCCTTCTTTTCCAGGAAACAGGGGCTTCAAATCCTAAATAAAGGTGTCCTTTCGCAGCCCAACATATCCCAACATTCTTTACGAAAAGTGACCAAAAACGAACATAGTGGATATGAGTGGCAAGGCAGAGTGGCTAGTAAACTAACGTTAGCTAAAGTTTAGACTGTTGGCCAAAAGTAACGTCACACAATGAGAAACATTGCTCGCCGACACTAGTGGCAAATTATCTCATTTTGTACCAAAAAAATATAAATCAAGAACAATAAAATTTCTGGCTCCATCATTAGCAATTCATTTAATACAGCTGCGAAGATTGCTAGGCAAAAGAAATGGGGCTTCACGACTCAATGGTAGGGGCAGGAACAGTTGGTGATGCAATCAGGAAGTCCTCCGTAGACTAGACCGTCTCAGTGTACGTAGGCTACGAAGGCTGCGCCTTTGCAGACCGCGTCCTTCGAATGATTCAGTCCCTGAATTGGGACAGAACCTGCAATTCAGACTTGACTAAGTAGACCTGGTTGTATGGCGGTGCGGCAGAAGCACACAGAAGCCACTCCGGAAACAAATTGGTACTATTCTTGTCTTTAGCCTGACTCTCTAACGGCATATGGACATCGGAGCTACCGGTGTTCGTATATGTACCTCTGCCAGACACAAACTTCAGAAACAACACTAAGCTACTCTGCATGATGATTTGCTGGAGAAGCTACACGATCGACAGTCCCTCTGTAGAACATGGTGGGGATGGGGGGTGGGAGATGTGCTTTCCTCAGCCTTTGCAGAAAGTACAGGTGCTGTTGGGGACCTGCAATTGCTGCGGGAGCCAGACCTCCAGCCCTTGGCGTTGCCTGATGACAGTGGCTGGGGGAGGGGACGTCGCAAGCTGTAGATGAGAAAGCAGAAGCGTGGTAAGAGGGCAGGGGTCGGTGCTAGGCTAAAAACAAACCCTAGCCGGCCGTCTATCCCGTCCATCCTGCTCTCCAATGTCTGCTCCCTGGACATTAAATTGGATTACATCTGACTCCAGAAAACTATGTGGCGTGAGTCTGCTGCGTCTGTCTGTTTTCACAGAGATGTGGCTCAGCAACAAAGTTCTGGACACCACCATTCAGCTAGATGAACATTTTGAACACACTGACTGGCACATGTTCAGGGAAGCAGCAACTGACGCCGAATGCACTAACTTGGAGGAATACACGACATCAGTGACCAGCTATATCAGCAAATAAATTGATGACGTCACCGTCTCCAAGACCATCACCGCACGCTCTAACCAGAAGCCGTGGATGACTACAGAAGTGCGTGTGCTACTGAGGACCCGAGACTCTGCCTTCAGAGCAGGCGACAAGGCGGCCCTAAGACTCTACACAGAGTCAACCCGTGAAAGGCTGCTGCACCAGACAACATTCCTTGCAGGGTACTCAGAGCATGTGCAGACCAGCTGGCAGATGTTTTCACGGACATCTTTAACACCTCCCTGAACAGCACCACCACCACCATCATCCCCATGCCAAAGAAGTCTTCAGTGTGCTGCCTCGATGACTACAGCCCCATTGCACTTACACCCATCATCATGAAGTGCTTCAAAAGGCTCCTCATGAGGTGCATCAAGACCCTGCTGCCCCCCCTCACTGGACCCCTTGCAGTTTGCTTACTGCCCCAACCACTCAGCAGACAACGCCATCACCACCACCCTCCATCTGGCCCTCACCCACCTAGACAATAAAGACCCATATGTTCGAATGCTGTTCATAGCAGCAAGAACGGTGAGTCAGCATACAGAGAGGTGCAGCGGCTAACGGACTGGTGCAGAACCAACAACCTATCTCTGAATGTGGACGAAACAAAAGAGATGGTTGTTGACTTCAGAAGAGCACCAAACGACCACCCTAAGTTGAACATTGGTGGCTCCTCTGTGGAGATCATCAGGAGCACCAAGTTTCTTGGTGTTCACTTGGCGGAGAACCTCAACACCAGTTTCATAATGAACCATGTTCTACAGAGGGACTGTTGAGAGCATCCTGAGCAGCTGCATCAATGCCTGGTTTGGGAAATGCACTCTCTCGGATCGCAAGACCCTGCAGCGGATAGTGAGGACAGCTGAGAGGATCATCGGAATCTCTCTCCCCTCCAAAACGGACATTTACACCTAACGCTGCATCTGCAAAGCAACCAGCATTGTGGATGACCTCACACACCCCTCTTACACACTCTTTATCCTTCTGCCGTCTGGAAAATGGTACCGAAACATTCGGGCTGTTGCGACCACACTGAGCAATAGTTTCTTCCCCCATGCCATCAGACTCAACATTTAGAAACTGGACCGAAGGAACACATACACACATAGATATATACACGCACACACAACTGAGCATCCTCCATCCTCTCTCCATCCTTTTTTTTTTGCACGTTTATGCTGCTACTAATACACATTATATACTGTACATAGGCTGCTACTATGTTTACTTTTACACTTATGGTTACACTATTTCAGCTACTTGCATTGTACTCCAGTACTCTTTGCACTATCGTCACTAGCTTCACTTTTAAACAGAACTGTGTACTGGTCAGTGCTGCACTGTGATTTTACTGTGCCCCAGTAGCTCTGTGTTGTTCTGTGTCATCTTATGTAGCACCTTGGTCCTGGAGAAACGTTTCGTTTCACTATGTACTTGTACATGGCTGAAATGACAAACTCGACTTGACTTGACTACTCTTGGATGAGAAATTAAATGCTTTTCCACCTTTAAAAAACATGTCCAGATGAACAAACCTTGTTTTGATTGTGATCGCCTGAATGACTGAGAGCCTTCACAGACATATTGTATGTGATGTCTTTGATTATTATTGCTGCTGCATGAATGGGTGTGTTGCATTTTACTGCTATAGATGTTTAGGGTTGGGCTAATTTTACCTACTTCATATGCTATTAGGTAGTTTAATCTATAGTAAAGCATCAAATTGTATAAGATTATCATATCTTTCATTCCCAGCATTTCCAAGTAGTCCAGGAGGGTACTGTAGTTTATTTACCTTGTGAAGTAGGATAATTTTCACATCCATCCATCCATCTTCTATACCCGTTTTTTCCTGAAAGCCAGGGTCACAGGGATCTGCTGGAGCCTATCCCAGCTCTCTCTCGGGTGAAAGGCAGGGGTACACCCTGGACAGGTCACCAGTCCATCACAGGGCCACATAGAGACACACAAAGACAGACAACCTCACACACTCACACGGGCAATTTAGATTCACCACTCAACCTAACATGCATGTTTTTGGACTGTGGGAGTACCTGGAGTAAACCCACGCAAGCACGGGGAGAACATGCAAACTCCACACAGAAAGGCCAGGTTGCAAACCCATGACCTTCTTGCTGTGAGGCAACAGTGCTAACCACTCAGCCACCATGCTGCCCTAATTTTCACATATAAAGAGGAATATTTAATCCTTCTATTTGTCACAAATATTCAAAATCAACACATTTAGAGATGCCTAGTTTCTACTGGACAGGAAGGGGATGAAATTCTTCTTCTGAAAAGAAGCTAAAGCTATCAGACAAATGTTGAGGAGTTTAATAAGTTTGTACAATTTGTGGATGCCACATTGTTAAATATTTGATGTATATTGTTACACCTCACATACACCTTCAGCACTGATGTCACATAGGATTTAGATTTTACATATAAATGCATATTTTTACAGTTAATAAACATTAAACAATGAGTATGAAGACTTTAAATTTAGCATTACTTTGTGGAAATAAACCATCTTAGGCAACACTTTGGCACTTTAAGGTAAATACACTGTCAAGTGTTGCAATGTTCATCTTAGATATACACATTTGCAGATGCACACTGGGTGAACACACTTCCTTTTTTATTTTTACTCTCAATACACATACACCTTGCTCTTCCTTTCCTCTAGCTCCTCCTACTGGTCACCACTTTACAAGTGTAGTGTAGTGTGTAGTGTTTTCTTAGAAATATATGCTTATTCATCAAAATGAACCATATCTCAAAACTCTCAACATAAAACCCACACTAGGGCCAGCGCTTCTCTTTCAGTTTGAGAATACCACCTTTCCACATGAGTCAAAGCAGGACTGGCATAGTAGACTGACTTGTATGCACCATCAGCTTGTGTTTGGGTCAAGATCGCTCCGAGCCCTACTGGACTGGCATCGATGATTAACTGTGTGTTCTCCTCCCAGCTGTAATAAGCCATGGTTTGTGTAGTTCCCAGTGCCACCTTCAATGCCTTGAATGCAGCCTCTTGTTCCTTCCCCCATGATGTGTACGTCGACCACAATAATTTACCAAGCCAAGAAAGCTCCTCACCTCAGTGGCATTCTCTGTCTGTCGATTGTTTTGCGCTGCCTCCACTTTAGACTGTGCTGCCCCAACTCCCTTTTTTGAAAGCACATCCCATGAATTCCATCTACATCATCCTGAAGACACATTTGTCTTTGTTTAGTGTCTGTTTCAGCACTTGATGCAAGCATGCATCACACTCTTGCACAGTCTTCCCAAAGTCATCCAAGATGTTGTGGACTCCATCAGTGCCCTACAAAACTTGACAAATTATGTGTTGCTACATTTCAGGAGTGGAAGAGATGCCAAACATGAGACTTTTATATCTCAATAGACCAGAGTGTGTGTAACAAATGTGGTCAATGCTCATGATTCAGGTTCCAACTCAATTTGGTGATATCCCCATTTCAAGTCCAACGTGATAACCGCTCGGCACCTTTTATGTCCTCTAGAATTTCATTGATGGTGGGGATGGGGTATCGCTCACGCACAACAGCTTCATTGACTCTACGCATATCCACACCTTTCTTATGTACTACCACGAGTGGTGATACCCATGGAGTAGGTCCTTCTGCCTTCTCTTATGACATCCAATTGTTCGAGCTGCTGCAGTTTCTCCTCAACAGGAGACTACTCTAAACTGTCTGAGGCTTAGAGTAGTCTTCGTATTGGACAACAGGAACAGCACTGCTGTCAACATGTAGTTGTAGTTTTGAGTACCAACACAGATGTCTGTGCACCATTCACAACCAAAATGTCCGCTTTGATGCTCCTATTCCCTGCAACAGGACTAATGTCAGCAGTGAAATATCCTTCCACAGCCAGTGGTGTGTCTAATCCATAAGCATATAGGAAGTCTGGAGTGGCAGAGAAGTATGTTCGAGTGGTGCAGGACATGTATGAGAGCTGTAAGACAGTGATGAGGGTGCTGTAGGGGTGACAGAGGAGTTCAAGGTGGAGGTGGGACTGCACCAAGGATTGGCTTTGAGCCCCTTCTTGTTTGCTGTGGTGATGGACAGGCTGACAGATGAGGTTAGACAGGAATCTCTGTGGACCATGATGTTTGCAGATGACATTGTCATCTGTAGTGAGAGCAGGGAGCAGGTGGAGGAAAATCTAGAAAGGTAGAGGTTTGCTCTGGAAAGGAGAGGAATGAAGGTTAGCCACAGTAAAAAAGAGTATGTGTGTAAATGAGAGGGACTCAAGTAAAACAGTGAGGTTACAGGGAGTAGAGGTGAAGAAGGTGGAGGATTTTAAGTACCTAGGGTCAACAGTCCAGAGCAACAGAGAGGTTATCTCTGGGATGGACGAGGATGGATAGGATCAGGAATCAGTACATCAGAGGGACAGCTCATGTTAGATGTTTTGGAGAAAAAGCCAGGGAAGCCAGATTGAGATGGTTTGGACATGTTCAGAGGAGGGACAGTGAATACATTGGTAAAAGGATGCTGAAGAGCTGCCAGGAAGGAGGCCTAGAGGAAGACCAAAGAGGAGGTTCTTGGATGTAGTGAAGGAGGACATGAGGATAGTTGGTGTGGGTGAGGAGGATACAGAGGATAGGGTTAAATGGAGGCAGATGATTCGCTGTGGTGACCCCGGAAGGGAGCAGCTGAAAGGAAAAGAAGTATGTTTCAAAATTTCAGAACCTGAAGAACAATTCACATTAAAGTGTATTCATCCAAGATCTTTAATCCTCGTTGCCAGATGTAATATTCATCTTATCAGATATACACCTTTGCAGATGCACACTTACTTTAACTCTCTCAATACACATACACCTTGCTCTTGCTTTCCTCTAGCTCCACCTACTGGACAAGTGTAGTGTCAAATGAAGTGTTACCCAGTCTTATTATTCATATTTTACCGTAATGGTTACTGTTAACCTGTAAAATCAAGGACTGTTGTAAGAAATTTTACAACGTTTAACATGTTAATTCCGTATGCCACCCTTCTATTGTCTATGCCCCTATCTGGCCCCCTCAAGGAAAAAATCCTAGAACAGTACCTCATACCAGGTACTCTTTTAGTACCTCCTCAGCCAATGCTCCAAGCGAGTCGAGCCGATACTATAATGTGACGTCTACAGACTGTGGACCACTGATTACCCAGGGAGTGATGTCACTAGAGGAGTCATGAGCATGACGTCTGACACGGGTCCAACTATGTCTGACACAAGAATCAAACCTGCCATTATTAAAAACCTGCAACAGTGACAGTTTGTTTTTCCATTTTTATAGTCTTTAGTGAGGCAAATGGCTAACTCTACTCACAAAACACCAACATGGTCCTACGAGGAGGTGGAGACATTTCTGTGCTTGGTGGTGTCAAGGCAGTTTCGTGTTGCCATGCTATGACGGCTCCACCCACATTGAGGTGGAACTCAGTTGTAATGGGAAATGACCAAAACCTAGTAGAGCCGAGTAATGCTAGAATTATGTGATGGAAAATGGTCATAAACTGAGAAATTATATTAAAATGTCTCCACATTATTGTTTATGTTATGCCTTTTTTTCTTTACAGCCACACAAGCTCTGTGAAAGAGTCACTCGACACGCCATCTATCCAGTCATCTTGTCCACTCTCTCCACCTTCCTTGCCTTCCCACCCCCCAACACGGCCATGTCGACCCAAGCCACCAACTCCTACACTAAAATCCTCCCAGCTATCTTTGCGACCTCCTCTTCCTCCATCTACTCCCCCATCACTCCCTCCTCCTCTTCCTCCTGTCTCTAAACTGTTCCCTCCTCTCACCTCCAGTCCTGTTCCTCTCTTTCCTCCTCCCCTATCTCTACCACCTCCTCTCTCACCTACCCCAGTCTCTTCTCATCTGCTTTCCCTTCAACCAGCTGAATCTTCTGAGCTTTCTACTTCTCCTGCTCTTCATTCTCTTACTCTTCCATTATCTCCTACAGTCTCTTCCTCCTCTGGCTCCTCACCTCCAGCTCCACCTCACCTTGGTGTCCCACCATTCTCTCCAACTCCTTCATTGCCAAGTCCTCTGGATTGCCTAGTTGGGAGTGCTGCAGTATGGCAACCCAACAGCCTCAGCAACGACCAAATCAATAGTATATTGGAGAAAGAGGCAGCTGGGGTGAGACACACACACACACACACACACACACACACATTTATGCATAATTTGTGCCCCCAAGCTTTGAGCAATAGTCTTTGTATAACTATACATTAATAGTAACAATGGTACTATGATGCACTAGATGATAGTGGCATTTTTGCCATGAAAGCCGTCAAAACTTACTGAGTCACACTATTTAAATAATTTTACAATTCAGTCATTTCCTAGTTATGACACTGTTTCCTTAAAACATGTATGTAATTTGGTATTATTAAAGAGACAATAGTTGTTGACAGTTGAGAAACATATGAGTTTAGTAGTTGAGGTATAAACAGTTGTGTCCAGAGGAGCTGGTTAGTTAGTTGGTTAATTAGTTCAGCATTCTTAGTAATGAATATGGAGGATTGAGATGAGAGGATGCTTTGTCACACATTGTCTACACAGTCGGTGTAGTGGGAGTAGCAGGTAAAGGGAACAGCAGCAGGTTCAGTGCTCTGTCTTTTTACCGGATGAGCTCAGGCTTAAGTTTAAACTCAGACTTAAGGCTCAGTGTTAAGTGTAGGTCACTCACGTTTTGGCAGCTCAAGCTCAACAGAAACACTACAGCCACATAAAACAGAAGACAACAACCATGAAGTATAAAACAAAACGCTTTAGGTTGCAGTGTCATGTGTATAGCATGAATAAAATGCAGGGTGTCACACAATCTCTGTAGATTGCTGGAATGATCAAAGCACAAGCCTATGTGGTCAAATGCACATGAAGACAAATGAAAAAAACAGCTGAAATGGTACCATATTTGGACAATAAGGCAGTGTCAGAGAACGTTCCCATGGCGACCACTGAGCCAATCAGCAGCGAGCTTGTTGAACTTACACGCCCCCCTGAAGAAAGCGGCTAAAGCTACGACGATGCTTATACACAATTAAATCTACGTATAAAATGGCGGGCGTTGGCGATTTGTGTATGAGTAAAGCAACCTGTCAATCAAACAAGTCAATCATCCCCACGTAGGAGTGGAACGAGGCGACGTGGATGAAAGGCGGCACCTGATTGGTCAGTTATTTAACTTAATATCTTGTGTTACGAAGCAAATGTCGACATAATAAAATTAGGAATATTAATAGCGTGTTAAAACAAAGACGAAAAATCCACAATGATTACTGTGTCAACAATACTGACTTAGCTAGTAATTGGCGCTGATTTTTGAATGGATGTCATTGAGAGCCAGGGCTTATTGAAATCAGTGGCTACTTCCTATATGGCTTCAAACCCGGAAGCTGGTTTGCTGTGTCCACCCCTTCTACAGTCATTAGTTTGACATCAGTCCTCTAACCTCAGAGTCAATCTTCAGTTTAGCATGTATGTCCAAATTTCTATAGTCCTTCCTGGGAGTATAGCTATGAACTTATTCTCTAGGAAATTATAAGAAACTATTAGACTGGAAAAATAAACATTTCCAGATATTGACACATAATTGTGGCAGCTGCTGCACAAAAATATTAGTATCAGATTTTAAAACCTATACTGGTAAAACTTTAGTAGTAGTTGGGTTGTTTTTGCTGGTGCTCAACCTATGGTGTATATACATTGCAATAGATAAAATATATATACTGTATATTTCTGTGTTCATACTGTGTTTTTTAAAAACAATTGATTCAGCATTTTCCTATCCATTCTGACAGTGCTCATGTTGACATTTGCAGACTTTCCTGGTCCACAGCACAGAGGACAAGGGCATAACACTGTGTCTACGGCTGCCTGATGAACAGGGAACACCGCTCATATGCAATATAATGGTTAAACAACACAATACACGTATGTGACAGGTTCCGCTTTTGAGACCTGACTGTGTTTTCAGCTGTTCATATAAAATGTATGATTTGCATGGCAGAGCAGTTAATTGATTTAACTTTTCTGTCTCAGTGGTCCATTTAGAAGGTTCTTCTCTGGTTTTTAATGACATCTTCAAGCTTATCTCCTTCTACTGTGTCAGCAGGTAGCACACAATGTTCACACAAAAAAATCATGTTATATTATGGTTGTACTTATATAACCATTAGTTGTGTGCATACAGTATACACATGAGCAGGGCATGCACATTATCAAGTTTATATATACTAAAGCACACACATAGAGCTAACACATGTAATATACAGTACATCCCCGCCTTACACTGTGCACAAACAAACAGTAAGACTGTCCACATAAATGTAATGCTGGCTAAATGATTATACCAAATTAGGGACATCCTGGACGTCACACTGAGGTTACCCTGGGCCATTACCACAGCAAATACAAAAGAGGAGCTGGAAATCATCTCGGCTAAGGGCACAGGTAAATAAATATATATCATTAACGCACTGATCTTTTATATAAAATCATAAATACAGCATGAACAGACATCAGAAATTTATTGTATGCAATGTGTATCACATTTGTAGGGCTTCTATTCCTAAAGGAAACATTTTGACATTTTGGTATGGTCTTTGCAAGGAGTGAATATAAAATCATCTGTATCAAGATCATGTTCCAATCGGTTTCCATTTAATACACTTCTTGGTCAAAAACACAAAAGAATCCCAGCACTTTTTGAAAAAGAATAAATAAATAAATCTGCCACATGTCAAGACACTTTGCTTAGTTATCATGGAGTTCACAGAATATGGCTAATAAAAAAATCAGACCTCCTGCCTAGAATTTCTTTCCAATTTCTGCAATGCCATCATCAATCCCTGCATAATTAAAGAATGCTTATAATAAGTGAGATATATAATTGCAGGAAAATAAAACATACACAACAGAAAACAGAAGGAAAAGTTAATTGAGCACAAAAGCAACATTTTCTGAACTGATGTAATTTATTGCAGATTTTTGGACATCTGATCTGAACCACCAGGCAAAAAACCAGGACCTGGTTCTTAACAGACCATATCTGTATATCAACCCAATCACTGTGGAAAAGAGCCCTGACAAAGATGCAATCCCCTCCTCTATCACAACCAATCTAAACATTATATCCCCAAACATCACCTCCTCCCTGCAGAATGGAGAAGCCTCACAGAAGGGTAATCCAGAGGTCAAAAGTCAGAAAAAGACCATTTCCAGCAATGAGATTAAATACAAACGCCCCCCACCCCGACCACCAAGCCTGAGTTCAGGGTCTGGGATGGGCCTCCTGTTCTCCCCCCCGCCCTTGCTTCACACTTCAATGTTTCTAACTTCAGCAGCTGAGAAAAAAGAGGAAGGAAAAAGAGTAGGAGGGGAGAGAGAGGAGAGGAAGTCCACATCACCTCTTCCATCAAGGCCTCCTGCTCCCCCTCTGCCTCCTGCTCCTCTCCGCCGCACCTCCTCCAGAAAAAGCACTGACCGAGAGGTAGAAGAAGGTGTGGAGATGGAGAAGCGACAAATTCCTACAAAGAAAACTGAGAGAGAGGGAGCGGGAGACAGAGGAAATGACGAAACAGGAAGTAAATCAGGTCTCTTAAGTGAGGGAGTTAAGCAAGAGAACAGCAGCCAACAGCAAGAGGAGGAGGTGAAAAGGGACAGAGAAAAGAAAGAGAGGGAGAACGAGAAGGAAGAAAGAGAAGTGATGATGGATAAAGAGGACGAGAAACAAAAATCCAGCTCCCAATGTCCACCTTTAGTGAATAGACCGGGCCGTCCAGTCCCTCCACCAAGAAGGAAACCATGTTTCCCAGACAAACCTGTGTCACCAAACCAGGCTGATGAAGAATTAGTCAATCAGACTGCTGGGAAAAGAGTACCCCTTCCCTCCCCACCACGGAGGGCTGATGTGTCTCTGTACTCACCACAAGGGGGTGCTGTGCTGGTAACAGACCCTGACTCCTGTTCTACCAGCAGCACAGAAGAAGAAGCAGAACTGAACCAGGAACAGGAGCAAAACCACAAGTACGTTTGGACTGGCTTGTATCAACAGCATGGCTTTATTAATAGAAGCAGATATGGGTTTGCTGTTTTGCTGCTAATTTTTCCCCATGGCCTCTCTTGGTATTGCAAGAGAAACATCCTCCTGCGACGCAAAAAGCAGTTTCCCACAGTGATAATAAGTGACCACTCCTCTCCGATCAAGATCAGTTAATACTATGTTATGAATTTTTAATCCACAAAATATATTTGTGAAACTTTCCCAGCACTGACAAAAGTGAGTGGCACCATCCCAATGTAAAGTCAATGGGCCAACAGTGACCCAAAGCAACAATGCACATTTGCAGTAGTCCACATATTGCAGAATTAAACTTAGACGTTAGAAAATGTTTCTAGTGGCACTTAAAAACCCCCAAATAAAACTTTTAAACAAGGGCCTCTTGGATTCAGACAAAATAAAGCAGCTTCTCATTTTGAGTGGATTTACCTGCTGAAATACAGTAGCACTTGTAGACTGGTAAATTTGAATGGCTTTATGAATTGACTGACTCTATTTGGACATACATAAATGGACTATAACATGCAACTGATAGCTACATGTTCCAGGTAGTCAACATCCATGTTAATGATGTAGAAATAAAGAAACAGCTGAGGACCCAAATGGAGACAGAAGACGTACAGACTGACAGATGTGGTAAAATAGTTTATTAAACAATATGAGAGAAATGAGACTTGCTGTCAGTCCAAGGCTAACAAAACTTAGTAAAAAGAAATAGAGGCAAAGAGAGAGTGCAAACCAGTCCAAACCAAGCAGTAAGTCCAGGTAGTAAACCAACAGGGGGCAAAGTCCCAACATGGGGGACATAGGAAGATTATGGACACAGGTGGCTGGAGTGGTTAGACTATGGAGATGATATATATAGAGAACAAAGGGAACAGGAAATGGGAAACGTATCAGGGAATAGAGTCAGGTGACCATCTTATATTATAGTTCCTATAAGAATAACTGATGTACATCATTCTAATGATGACATTAGTAAACTGCCTTTGACTAGCACAGAGAGCTCCAGTAGTTTTATTTAATGTGTCACTGCATGTACCGGTCTAACGAGTGCATAGCACTAAAATGAAGTCTTGTTTTTATAAATCATGCTACTATGTAGATGCACAGACGGTGTATTGAGATGAAGAAGGGTTCCAGACCAAATCTCTCTTGATCAGAGGAGGACAGTTATACACTAAATCACACAAGAGGAGAACTGTATACTCAGCTTTTTGATGTTTTTGATGAACTGACTGTTACCAGCAACAACACCTGTTTTCCTGCATTTGCTGCAATAGTTACTTAGATTCACCAGATTATTTTGAAGTAGTTAAGTAAAGTGTTGAACTTAGGACAAGCATGTCGCAATTTCCCTGCAATTTCCCCGTACAGAAGTTGTCATGTCATACACAAAAACCTTACACGTTTGACATTTATCACAAACACTGTGGTGGCATTTAGACATTTAGAAGATGAAACAAACAAAGACTTTGTGTGTATTTCTTTCCAGTTACCCGGCAGGTAGCTGTAGCCCCAAGGCATCAGTGAGGAGAACACCTACTGTTATGTTGGATAGAGCCCGATACCGCCTGTCCTCTGTCCTCACTGGCCTCATCAGCCATGACCGCCGCCTCACACAGCGCATAGTAGAACTGGCCAGGGACCCCCTGACCTACTTTGGTAACCTGGTGAGGAAAGGGAAAAAGATCATCATCTATATTGCACTCTCAATTCAACAGCCAGCAGATACACTTTGATTTCTCTTGATACCAACATCAACCAAAGGTCTATTTGTATTTAGGTGAAAGAGCACCGTGCTTTCACCCTGGAGACCATGTCAAACCACTCCTCCTCCACAGAGCTTTTACAAGAGATCAGACAGATGATGACTCAGCTGAAGAGTTACCTACTCCAGAGTGCAGAGCTGCAAGCCATGCTGGAGCTACAACATCAGTATGGCCAAGACAAGCTTGGTAACTTTACCAACACTGGATGATTTTATTTATTAATTGAATTCTTAAAATGTGTGACTGTCTGTATAGGCAGAATTCTGTAATACTGGTAATTACTTTGTGTATTTTACTCATTCTACAACACAGTCTGTGAAAATGGTTGAAAGGATACTACTGAGTTGAGTTATGTAGGATTCTGCATTTTTGTCCTATGCTGACCTTTGACCTGTGCTTTCCATTTTCATCTCTTGGTTGTGAGTCCCACTGTTTCATGGGAGTGCAACACTACAATTGCTATAGACTAACTTTAAAGAGACCCTAACACTAAAAGAGCTTGAATGACTGGTTTAATTGAAATTTATTTCCCCTTTTATATATCACAACAATGAATGAAGTTTGTTTCTGGAAATCTAGAAACATATTTATGTTTCATGCATATGTGTCCATGTACTGTAGAGAACATAGTGGAAGCTGCTCTGTGTAAGAGTGTACTGAAGCCTCTAAGGGAGCCAATATACCACTGTCTGGAGAAACTGCACAACAAGAGCGGCGGCCTGAAACAACTGACACAGAACCAGGTACTACTGAACATCTGAGAACCTTTACAATGGTGACACTAATAGCAGGGAATAAAAAGTGATAGGAGTCTAGGAGTTCATTTGCAAAAAGAGTTTAGTTCTTTTGATTAAATAAAAAACCAAACAAAATACAGGCAAAGTATGGCATTCATTTACTGAAAAAAACTACTACAGAACCCTGAGCATGAATGTTGCAGTTTTGCTTTAAATTGTTTTTTGGCAGACCTCAGCTGACTTGTTTAAAGAGCTAGAGATAAGCCTCCTTTTAAACTGCCTCATTTGGAGCCTAAAGTTTACCACAACTTTTGTCCAGAATCAGGTTCTCTGGCAACAGCAGTGAACAGGAAACAAATACTGCAAATAATTTACTCCATTAAGTATTCACTGTAATTCAGTAGCCTGTGTTAGTGTTACTCCTCTTCCCTTACCGCCATAGCCTTTGTGTTTTTTCACCACATTACATGAATAGGTTTCCAGTTTCTTTTTGTTTGTTTGTTTTTTTTTACCCTGAAGGAGATCAGAGGCTCCTTGGTTTTCCAATGTTACCCCTCCAATCATGATCTAAGGGTAAAATTATACTGAAAATCACTCATTCAGATTGCTGAGGCTGACGGTGTGTATTGATGTGTGTCAGTCTGTTGTACTAGGCAGCACCACCACAGCATTAGGAGTAACAACAGCTGTCCCTGAGGTCTCTGCTTTGGAGAAGATCAGCACCAAATTGAACAAACTCCACCTGGAGTACTCTCCTCAGAAAAAGATTGAGCTGCTGCTGAAGGCCTGCAAGATCATCTATGATGCCATGTCTGTCAGCTGTCCAGGTCAGGACCCCGATAACTGCCCTAACCTCTGAGCAAAACTGACGTTCTAATATCCCTATCGCAAAATTAAACACAAAGTAATTCCACTATACCTCACCAGGAGACAAGTATGTTGTTTTTATTTCCTGTTTGTGTTTCATGATTGTTTTTAGAGAACTTTATTCCATGTTTTAAGAAAGTGCTTAATTTCCATCAATACATTTTGCTTACTTGCATTCATCAAGCTTTAATAGGTATGCTTTTGTGCCCAAATCAATTTAGTCCTTCTCTGGCTCAGATGCTAACGTCCTACCAACTCTGCAAACACATGAATGAATCAGAAATAATGCAGCTTTTTAATTCTTAATATATATAGTTTTTGAAGTTGTGAGCTGGACTTTATTGAAGATTATCCATCCATCCATTATTTATACCCACTTATTTAGGGTCACAGGGATCTGCTGGAGCCAATCCCAGCTCAATTTGGGTGAAAGGCAGGGGTACACCCTGGACAGGTCACTAGTCCATTGCAGGGCTATTGAAGATTATCTATGATGTTTCTGGGCCAGCAGGCATCATGTTAACTGTAGGGATGAAAATTCAGTGAGCTATTATCTGATGGCCACAGTGGCTTCCGGCTCATCCAGAAGCTGACCTCCACCAACAGTCAGATTCTGTTCTTAACAATTCTCCACTAGTTATATCAATACTACAAACTGCGCAAAACATCAGCTGTCTACTGTTTTTAGACTCACTTGATCCCAGCCTGCATATACAGTACAGTACAAACAAATTACATAACAGATTACATAACATGAATAACTATATAAACTTGTCCAGATCAAATCAAAATGGGTTTCCTGTCTGGTCTTTACCCTGTTTATTTGTGCGTACATGTGTGTGCGTGTGCGTGTGTGCGTGTGTGTGTGTGTGTGTTTGTGTGTGTGTGTGTTTGTGTGTGCGCATCTGTGTTTAGGACGGGCCCATGGCGCTGATGACTTCCTGCCTGTAATGATGTATGTCCTGGCAAGATCTAATCTGTCTGCATTGCAGCTGGATGTTGAATATATGATGGAGCTGATGGACCCATCACTAACACTAGGAGAAGGTTATACAAATACATTTATCTATATCTATATCTATATAGATATAGATATATATACATACAGTGTATACAGTGAACTTTTAATTTTTTTCCTTTTGATGTCTGTGTGTTTAATATTGGTCATACCTGTGTGTGTGTGTGTGTGTGTGTGTGTGTGCGTGTGTGTGTGTGCGCGTGTGTGTTTGTGTGCGTGTGTGTGTGTGTGAAGGTTCCTATTATCTGACCACCACCTATGGTGCGCTGGAGCACATTAAGGGTTTTGACCAGCATAAGTCAACAACACGGCAGCTCAGCAGAGAGGTTCAGGACTCCATCCACCGCTGGGAGAGACGACGCACACTCAACCAGGAGCGAATGGCCCAAGGATCTGTTCGGGTACACACACATATTTAGATACATAGAAAGCATCACCTTCAACTTTACATTGCAAGATCTGGAGAGGTGAGAATGAGTCACATGATGAAAGAGAGGATTTGTATTTCTACACTGGCTCAAACACAATATGATTAAATGTTCATTAATAAATATTTACACATAAACAAACAAAAAACACATTGATAATGCACTGTACTGTGCGCCAATTTTAAAAAAGATTATGGAAAACAAAAAGGCACAGACACTCACATTAAGACATAAGCTGACATCTCTATATAGTTAGACTTGTTTAACTTCTTTGTGTTTTCTTCTGTGCATGTTGTACAGGACTTTCTGACAGTATGTTGTCCTGAGATTGGAATCAACCCAAAAACCCTGGGTGTCCTCCCCACCACGACAATCCAAGAGCTGGCTGAGCAGTGTGCTGCACGCTTTGAACAAGGTGAATGTCAGCACTGGATTTGTGCGCATGATTTTATTCACCACATTTCATTTACTAATATCACAGCCATTGTCCTGGGACAGGCAGGCATACACCCTGAATGTTGTTACTATAATAACTGGGGATGTTTTTCCTAGTGTGTAACAAAATGGCTTGCAAAGATTGAAACAAGCAGAATTATTCTAACCATAATATTTGTGCTATAAACAGTCACATCCATCCATCCATCCATCCATCCATCCATCCATCATCTATACCCGCTTATTCCTTAACCAGGGTCACAGGGATCTGCTGGAGCCTATCCCAGCTCTCTTTGAGTGAAAAGCAGGGGTACACCCTGGACAGGTCACCAGTCTATTACAGTAAACAGTCACATTTACCCTATTCTTGGTTTAAGAATAGGGTAAAAAGGTATAATAATGTAGCATAGTGTTTTTACATGCACATACATACAGACATCAAGTATTGAATAACTATGTAATCCTAATTTAAGATACATTTCATAATCTATGATTTGTCCTTCTAGAGGTGGAGAGGAATGTGCTCAGTTTGACCACATGTTTAAAGTTCTGTGGTCTGTGTCTTTGGAACATGATGTGCAGCAATTCTTCATTCTCCTTCTTGTTGTTGGTGTTAACAACAAGTTATCTGATACTCTTACGCTTGTTTGCCTGTGATTTACATTCTAAAAATCAGAGTTCACTGCAAAACTAAAATTAAGAGTCAAAGCTTCTGTCAGGGAACAGGTTCCTCCAGGTGGGTTATGATGGTGAGCTATTACCCAAGTGGCACTTGCTGCCTACATTGCAATATAAAGAATGTTGGCTCTGGCGCCTGCCAAAGGTCTAAATGTATATTTTTGTGGTTTTTGTTGCTGTAGTTTTTCTATTTAAATTCATTTTCTTGGGACTGAAAAGCACATTGATAGCTGCTGTACCAGTGTTACGTTCATTTTGTGTCCAACATACTTGGCCAATAAGGCTGTTTTGATTCTCAAAGAGATGATTTTGACCACTGTTTCACTGCTTGCTGTTTCGTAACACAAGCATGGATGTCTGAGCCTGCTATATTTGGTTCCATCATGCTTGTACTGTGACCTGTAATAACCTAAAAATCCTGGTTAAAGCCAAAGATGCTGTACAGATGAATCATTGCTTGTCAAGAAATAATTACAACTTGTATTCTGTTGTAAAGCCAGAAGTGCACAAAATACAACATGTTAATTAGTGAGCTGTAGAGGTACATAAAGTATATTTTTAATATTGGAGAGAGCCAGATTAGCTCTTTCCTTTTGTTTCTACTCTTAAGCTACACTAACCACATCCTGACTCCAGCTCAGTACTTACACACAAAATTAATATTGTTCTCCTTGTTGAACTCCCAGAAAGAAGAGCTTCCTGGCATTGTTGTCAAGCAAAGCCTGCAGTCTTAGCTAGACTATTCAGAGTCCTAAAATGAATGTTTATTTGACGGCTAATTGTTAATGTTACTGCTAATAATCTGTTTTAGAAACAAGGTTGGCTAGTGTCATGAATGTGTTCCTTGTGTAGTACAGTGTTACAGCAATTTTACAATTATGTTATCATCACACTATTGTTGCAGTAATCTCTTGGTAACATTGTTACCTCCTTGTCTGTATCCTAGAATCCTACACACTCACTGTGTATATGAATGGTGTTCATCAGCCCCTGGCTTCCACTGAGCTGGCACTCAATGTTAAGAACAGCTGCGAACCTGGAACCTATGACTTTGTATATCACCCAGTGGACCAACCCAACAACCAGCCTGGCCGCAGCTGCCCAAGTGTCCCGCCCCCGGCTCCACCTGCAGAAAGCTTCTCCCCAGCTGACCTAGCAGCTGTCGATGCTTTGGAGTCAGCAGCAGCAGACGACAGCCTGATTAGCTTGTAACAACACAATATCGCTACATTGTAAGTCCATCGCTGTGGCGACAGTGTTACCACAGAAACTTTATCAACAATATACTGATTCATAAGAGGAGGGGAATGTATTGAAGGATAATGTTCTGGCCTCACCAGAAATATTAATCTATCAGACTTATATGAACAATATGACTGGTTAGTGCATGATTGCTAATTTTTTGACTGTGTGTGAAACATGTATTATATGGTATGACTCTCTTTCTCTCTTGACTTGATAATTTTATGTGATGTTAAGTCGCTGACTTGTTTGGTGCCACATGCTACATGCAAAGAGAGCAATGACCAAATAAAATTAGATGAAAAGATAAAAAAGAGGGTCTGGAACCCGAAGGAGTGTGGCAGGTTATGGTTTTATATAATGAAAAATACATGTAACTCTGAAATGCACATACATAAAAACATTTATACTGCTAAATACTTGATGCTCCGATCTTTCATGCCCACAATCTCTGCTCCAAACAGTTGTAAACTGTAAATTACTGAGCACTTGGTTCAGGATTATATTACCAGGATGAATCTGGATTTTTCTACATTTAAGTACACAGCATTTAGATTGTTACTTTATGAACACAGATGCTAAAACACTTGTTTAAGGAGAGAAAGGTTCTCCCTATCTATTCTCTATCCTTAATCCAGCTCAGGGCTGCAAGGGCTGGACCCAATCCCAGCTAACATTTAGCAATAGGCAGGGTACACCCTGGACAGATCAAAAGTCTGTCGCAGAGCTGACACATAGAGACAGACACTCACGTTCATACCTACAGTCAATTTAGAGTCACCAATTAATCAAACCCCAAACTCCATGTTTGAACATGCAGACTCCACAAAGAAAGGCCCTAGGTTTGAACAGGATTCAAACCCAGAACCTTCTTGCTGTGTCGAAACTGTGCTAAGCAAAACACCACTATGGCACTCAGCTATTTGGACCAAAACCTTTATTTTCTTCTATGTATTAATCCAAACTGTATTGTAAATAAACTGTTTTTTACAGTTTACAGATGCTGTTTCCTGTTTGCATCAACATTTTTAAACTCAAGAAGTTACATACATATCATCATATATTAGTGAATTTATGAATTCCAGCAGTTTTCAAAATTATGTATTTTTTATTAAATTAGCAATAGCTTTTGTTCAGACCCATCACCATCATTTATTTATAGTGAAAATTCTGTTAAATAGTGAAAATGAAATGTGTCACTGCTGTAAAACATGGTAAAATATAAAAACTTTTTAATGTGCAGTTTTTAAAAAAAACTATAGCATTAGACATTAAATGGGAGTCATCTATAATTAATTATGTCAGGATTGTCAGGACAGTTTGATGCTATTTTGGTTTCTGCATCAGAGAAAAGGATCCTCTCTCTGCTTCTGTCAGTGCTCAGTGGATCCAGGTGTAGGTCATCAAACATAACAAATTTGTGGTGGGGGGCTGAGGGACTGTTGTTTGGTTCATACACATGGGGAAATCATGGAAAGCAGCCAGAAAGGAACTACTGTATGTTCATATTCATATATAAACACATTAATAACAATAGTTAGTTTCAAGCACACTAACCCCTAACCCTCTGAAAGTTAGTATATTTATCTGTTCTGAAAAATTCAGAACTGCATCACCATCTACTGTATATCATGCCGCAGTAGAAGATATTAATAGTCCAATGGTGTCAACAAGCTTTGCCCTCTGTTTAGAAGCCATCAAGCACTGTGGTTCACTCACACTTCACAATTTGACTGGTTTAATACCATGTCCAACTGATGAACACATAAACAATGCAGTGATGAGAAAACGGGTATTGTGCGGTGACTCAGGCTTTGTGTCTGAAGCTTGTTATCCTGTGTAGATGTTGCTGCAGAACCATTGCTGCTTCCTGTCTGTAGGTCATTATTTCCAACAAGAAGCATAACAAGGTCCTTAAATGGTAACAAGCTTCCTGTATGCTAAAAACACAGCAGAATGTCCACCGTTGCTTCTTTTGTCTTGCTTCCATTCATGATCCAAGGTCAAAGTATCAAACATAGTTTCAGTGGATGCAGCCAGTTGTTTTATCACTTCCAGTAACAATTATGTTTGGAGATGGAAGGCTTCTCCGTTGTGACATACTAATAAGGTATCTCTAGCAGCTATGGTTGACTCTCCCATTAAAAAAAACTGCCAGCAAACGCTCACAGTATTTTAAAACAGGTCAACCACACAGTGTTTGTAAAACCTATTTGTCTAGGAAATGTTTACTAACCACAATAGTCCAGCCTTTCCCAGGTGGAGAGGTTATTTGTTGTCCAAATTTATTTAAATGTTATCTTTGTTATGAATTTCCAAATATAGGCATATTAAAGGTTCAATGTGTAATATTTAGATTTATCTATTAGCAGAAATGGAATACTGTGTTTATAAATATGTTGTCATAAGTGGCATTTTCTTAATCTTAGAATGAGCCTTTTAAATCAACATGGAGAGCAGGTCTCCTTTCACAGAGGCAGCAATGTTGCACTGCCATGTTTCTACAATAGCCCAGAAAGCCCAAACTAAACATTGGCTGTAAAGAAGCATGTTTTGTTATAAAGGTGACAGCCATTGTACACACCATTTTACCTGGAAACAGAGAGTGGTGTATAAGGGGGGATTGCTCACCTAACAAGGTGTATGACAGGTCAAGCAAAGCGTTGAGGGATACTCAGCAGGGACTGACACGGTATGCAGGAATCTGTAGGCTATTACTTTGGTCATCTTTTCAAGCAGGAGGTAGCAGGAGCTAACATCGCTTGAACAACCTATATTCATTTCAAAACAAATAGACTGTAGTTATTTACATGGTCATTTCAAAACTACTGATCCACCACTATCCAGCAAAAAACATCAACAAGTAGCTGTGATGGCCACTAAAATCTACAATCCTGGGAGCTTACTTTCAAATGTGAACAGTTTGCCATCAACGGTTTCTGTGGTACTAAGTGCTAAGAGGTTCACCATGTCAAACTCAAAGGTTATAATACAAAAGGGCTGAGTTTTCATTCTCCCCATTCACCTCAGTTGCTGTAGGTTGAATCTCTTCGTTTGTGATAATACTCCACAACGGACGTCAGTCCAGATTCTGTTCTGCACAGAGAAAGTGAGAGAGTAAAGCCTTGGTTTGGGAGAGCAATATCCGCCCTCACTTGTATACAGACACACAAACACTATAATGATTTTCAGTAATACGATGCAGGGATCTCTACCCAGCACTATGACTAAGACTCTTTGAAACAAGAAACTAACAAGCTAACAACACTTGCACTCAAAGTTAGTTTGATCTGGGGAAAGGTGTGTACATTTGTGTATTGTGGAAGTGGGGGTGTTAAAGCACTCCAGGGTATATAAGTATGTACAACACTAAACTAGTGGTTTTTGACCACTGTAGACATGCATATGGCAGAGCAGTAATGCAAAATAGCAGAAATTCAAGTTATTTATCCAAACTTTAATCTGTTTAGAGGAGCCAAAAACAGAAATAAGTAGTAGATAGAAATCAGCAACAAACAGAACTGCACAAAGAAATTTCTGCCACTGTGACTAGTTCCTTCCTTTGGTGGTGGTCTGTTCAGCAATATTTCTCTGCTTGGGTTCAGCTGAAAAGCAGGTAAGAAACCAGCCAACTACTGGCCTACTAACAATTCTTTTAACCAACAAACTGTTTATTTCCAGTGATTCAAAAGGATATTCATGGATTTTGCCTTAGTATGCAAACAAGAGACTGTCTAACTTTGAATATGAATGTCAGAAGATAAACAGTAAATGTCTTGCTTTTTTATAGATTATGTGAAAGAAAAACTATAAAGTAGCATTAAGGTAGCTTGAGGTATCAGTGCAGACATTACTGCACAAGCAGATGTTGCTCTGTATCATGATTTAAGACCAATTTGGCTACATTTGATAACCTGAATACACTGCATTTTTATAGCTGCTTAAGTCATTACAACCATTAAAAAACATTTTTTATGTTTGCAGTTTATTCTTAAACTCCATTCTCCAACACTTCACACACTCAAACATGGCATTTTCCCAAAGCAGATTTGTTTTAAATTACCTTTAGACCTACATGCATGTCGCATTGATTAATAGGAGAGCAAATACACAACTGTGTGTTTAGGCCCAAGAAAACTGAAAACACAAGGTTCTTGCTTATTGTATAGAAACAGCAGGTTTTTCCTTTGTCATTTTTTTTCATACATTAGTAAATTATAAAATCAGAAACTCATATTTGTGTTCATAATCTTTTTTAGGATGTCTGAGCTGCCTGCTTTCCCTTGTACATCCTTCCTGTTGCTTTGCATTCTGGGTATGACCTTAGTGACATCTGGCTTTCCTCAGCCCCGTCTGCCTCTCAGGTGGTTGCTCACTAAATCTTGTTAAGCGCTGTTATTGGTTCAGTGGCTCCAGTGATGAAGTATTAAATGAATAGACTAAAGAAGGAATACTTCAGGGGGAAAGTCCAACATTTTGTATTCCTCCTTCTATGTTATACTTAAATAATATAGTCTAATATGGTACATTCAATATTATTTCAAATGTATCTGTCTTTGCATTTTAAAGACATCAATAAGTTTAATCTTGTCTGATTCCAGAAGTCCGAACCATTCACAGGAACCTAATCAAGACGACTGGGACGTCCTCTTCCCCTCCATCTCTCTTCGTGATTGGAGCCTTCATATGATCTCCAGAGCAACAGACAACAGCAAGGCAGGACTGATGAGGGAGGAGTGGCTCTTTCCCCCAGAAAGGGCAGAGGCAAGGTAAACATGGTAAACATGGGGGAAAATGTTTTGACATTCTTAATCTAATACTGCAATACTTACAATATCAAACTCTGTATTTTGTTTACACATCTTCTCTTGCACTTACAGCATCTACATCTGTCATGTTATTAGGCCACACTCTGGTTTCATGTCCTCTGGCAAAGAATAAGACCTTATTTAATCAATTAAAAAACAAGCTCATAATTTGTGGGAAAACATGCAGTCAGTATTTCAGAGAGGTAAGGCCCAGGGCAAATGAAATAAAGATCCAGCACCTCTAAAGCAAACTGTTTAACATGTTCCTCCTTTGTTTCATTTGTACATAGAAAGCAGTGTAGCAAAGGAACGTTTTCTTGACAACACTGTGAGGTCAAGTGACTCAGACTTCATGGATATCACTAGAACGGCCAGCCACAGCCACTTCTTTCCTAGCGAAAGACTGTGGATCTGGAGCCCCTGCCATAGTCTTTTCCTCTGGCCTCGAATGAGCCAGGCCAATCACAGCCGTTTATCTGCAATGGGACGGGCTTTACGCTACAGTCGTGCAACCAGATTTTAACAAGGCTTGCACATACTCGTTTGTACGGAGCCCCTTAAGATTCAGGTGGAAATTATTTTTTAGACGTTGTTTTGCATTCGCTCGCGACAGGGGCGGTTCTAGACCCTTTTTAATACATGTCGATTTAATTATTTTTCAAATGATCTTTGCTATTCTGCGTTTAAGGGCTTAGTAACGCTAGTGTAAGGCACACTTCACAAACCTTTTTGCAAGCGAACACAAAACAAAGTCTAAAGAAATAATTTGCCCGTGATACTTAACGGGCTCCGTACGTTTCTTGTCCACAAGTCCACAAATCCTTCTACAAATGGATGTGCTGTTTAATCCGTTCGGAAATCTGCACAGAACTGACGAGAACAGTCCGTTCTCGTGTCCTTACAAGAAAAATGACAACAGTCATTCCCGAGTGTCTCAACCGCGTGCGTCATCTTTCACTTCTGTGATTGGTTTATTCTGCGCCCATTGCCCCGCCCCCTGGAAATGGATCTCAACCGAAGAGTCAGGCTTTGTATAGAACAGAAGAAAAAGAGTTAGTCTGGGTTGCCAGGTTAGGATATCAGACCATGACAAAAAACAGTTCCAGAACATCATTTCTTGTAAAACTACTTGTCATTTTTGCATTTGTTTGCATTTGTCCTCTTACCTCATAACCCAGCATACTTAGAAGTATAAATACATGTAAGTGTAAATTCATTTTGTTTCAGAATCTAGTGAATGAGGCCATATCAGTGACATATTAGGGTTGGCCTGCAAGGTGTTTTCTGGTCAATAATATTGAGTTCTTGGTCTTTGTACCTGTAGTATGGCGAGGGCATGGCCTGCTGAATGGTCGTCTAAGGGTGGCAGGATGGTGAAGAGGAACATGGTCGTGGCAGATGATGCTGCCTTCAGAGAGAAGAGCAAACTCCTTACGTCCATGGAGAGACAGAAGTGGCTCAACTCCTACATGCAGAAACTACTCGTGGTTAATTCTTCCTGATAATTTAGTCTTTGCCGCCCTTTGACCAGAAAATGAAGCACTCACTGAACTCTACACTGGAAAAACACCTTTTAAAGTGATTCATGTCTGGGTGAGTGTTCAGTCGGTCAGCTCGTCTGATAAGAAGATAGAATAGACATCAAGTCATTAACCTTCTGTATAATTACTGCTGAAGTCTAGACCCTGAAATCTGAATTCTGTGTGTTTCTTGTACTGTAGCACTTCTACTGTTCTATCCAGATTTTGCTCTAAATTGTAATAAAGTTATTGATTTCCCAAAAGATGGCTGAATAAACACTTCAGGTTGCTCCTGTTAAAAGTCAGTTGGTGTTGTTCAAATAGATAAATAAAGATGCAAAATGTGTTTTTGATGACTGCAGCTTGTTTGAAGTCACACAGCCATATTAACATCATGACAGCTGAATTTCATACTATTGTTACTCTATATTCTAATGATCTACCTGTTTTATACAATTTAGGTAAAAGCAGGATTTGAGAGTTTGCACTGAACTATTAACACACAGATGAAAGTTTTGCAACACATTTCACACATTTAAGCATAAAGTTACAAAATATTAAATTAGTAAATTAGTTGAACATTTTAATGTTCCATTCAATTCACCTACATTCCTACATACACTTAAGGCTCACTAATTAATATGTTGTATTTTGCAGTGCAGTGACTGGGCAGTCTTGTAATTACAGGCACAGGAAAAAGTCAGGCCCTTATTTCATTCATTTTTAGAAAATGTAATCAAAGATAAAAGCCTATGGGGGTATCAACACCAGTTCATCCAGCCTGCCAATCACTTCCTGCAGCTGCATCCTGTTGACCTGTCTTTGCCGGTCCCTCCTCTTCAGCAGCAGAGCCTCTGTCTGAAGAAGCAGCTGTGCTGCCTTGGAGGAGGGGAGCTCATCTGGAGCTTTGGCCCTGCCTTGATGCCCCTCTGCTGGATAGCTGCCGTGTTTGACTGGCCTTGCACTCTGCAGCCTGGCTCGGTAGACCTGGGAGAGGAAGGGCAGGGACAGGGTGGAAGCAGTGTCCAATCTATCCTGCAAGCTCTCTGCTCCTCTGTCCTCACCCTCCCCTCTACCTCTCCTATGTCCTTTCTGAAAAATAAGATGAAAGAAAATTCATATCAACCCAGACTATGGCAAAATTAAAATCTGCCTTTAATGTTCTCCAGACATCTCTGCATAACCTCAACCACGAATGAAGTCTTTTGTAAAATTGAGTGAGTGCCTTGTTTTTACAGGTCCTGTTTACCTCTCTCTCTCTCTCTCTCTCTCTCTCTCTCTCTCTCTCTCTCACTCACTCACTCACTCACTCACTCACTCACTCACTCACTCACTCACTCACTCACTCACTCACTCACTCACTCACTCACTCACACACACACACACACACACACACACACACACACACACACACACACACACACACACACACACACACACACACACACACACACACACACACACACCTAATGTTGCCAAATTAGAATTTTTAGCAAAAAAGTCTCCCCAAAATCTGATCTAAAACATTACAAAATGCTCTGTGTAGGAATACTGTTACGTCTGTATGTGCACATGCTGCACACCTGTGCTGTGGGCAGTCTTAGTAGCACGTCCTCTAGTTTCTCTAGCCCCTGGTTTCCGTGGTGACACACACTTGTTCTCAAGTGGGGTGAATGTGTAGACTCCTTGACAGGATCTGTTAGATGGCAGTCCACCACACTGTCCTAGACACACACACACACACACACACACACACACAAGCTTTGCATCACATTTCCTGGCACATATAGCGGCTGCCATTTTGGAGGACACTGAGTAGAGGATTTAGCAAATCTGTTGGCCAACAGCTATTTTAAGTGGGACAGAGAAAATATATGTGTGTGACCCAGTCCCAACAATTAAATATTTCGACAATTTTGTCATAACAAGATACTCTGCCACATCAAGAATTACGAACCATAATGTCATAAATCACTTCCGAGTTGGATTGTGCTGTTGTTTCCCTGTGTTTTTGTTAACTTACCATCCAGGTCCAAAAGATTTTCTCCACCTGTTTCCAATTCAGATATGCATCTAGGAGGTCGCAGAGCTGCCACATGCAAATGCTGTCCTGCAACATGTAGACACACATACATACTTTACAATGGAATACTGAAGAACACAGTACGTAGAAAAAGTACTCTTTGTTCTCCAACAACAAGCCAGAATTGCAACAGTAAAATAACAGAGCATCTTAACTTTTACACAAACAATCATGAATACAATTTATTAGTATTCATGATTATGTAAGGATAAATGAGCAATTCTCACTAACTAAACTGCTTAACATTACTTTTTAATCGCATTTCACCACTACTATGTACAGCTTGTGTTTTGACACAGAACCACTGTATCTGGGAATTTAAAAAAATCAAATGTACAGGCAAAATAAATAAATAAAATCTTATTTTCTTGACAATTTCCAAAACCAGAATGGTAGCTAAAATGCTACACAACAAAAATTCACTACATAACTATGCATAGCATATTAAAACAACACACGGACTTACATCCTTCAGCACTGCAGGGCTTTCATCAGATGAGGAAGGGAAGGCAGTGGTGGAGACGCTGGCAGAAAAAACCTAAGAATAGGTTGGTTTCTTAAATATCTCAATTTATTCAACAGGTAGTTCAGTTAACCTTTTAAACCCCATCCTGTTTTTGATTGGTTTTCATTCCTTTTATTAAGAGGCTCATGGCAAATCAGCATTTATAATTGGAATAATTTCTAATTGCTCCAAAACCTGTAACTTTTTTTGAACTTGTTTTCCTTGGCAAAAACAGAATAGCAGCTTGTGGTTATAGCAAATAGGTTATTTCCTCACAGCATGAAGCAAACAAGTTCGCTCTTCTAACATGGACATCAGAGTCCGCCCCTGGTGTCTCAAGCAGCCAATAAGCCAATGAAGTCTTCGCAGTGAGGCCAAGTCGAACTGGGGCTTATGAGAAACCTGAGTGTTCACCTAATACACAGAGACAGAAATTAGGGATTTAAAAGTCTGAATAAACAGAACTGGGCTTACTGGTATACTTACAGTTATGGACATGAGTAGGGTTTTGTCTAGTTGCTGTACTCGCTGTGTCAACAGTTTCTCTAGTGTTTCAGTAGCAAGCAGCCAGCCCAGTGCCAAGAGGAGATCTTTGCTGGAGAAACTCCTTCCATCCTTTCCGTCTCCTCCTTCTTTTCCATACATCCAGTCAGCATAGTAACCAGTCTGCCAGAGGCCTGCTGCCACCAGCTTCCTATGATCTGACACCAGAAACATATCCTGTAAGTCCATGTAATAGCTTTCCTTCTTCCAAGTTATTTTAGTCAGTTTGGTCCATTAGGTGTCAGGAGCAGCACAGGATTAAATTTCCTATGTTTGGTGCCACAAAATGCAAATGGTGAAGCTTAGCCTAAATCAAAGGTAAATGCTCGTACAGGAGGCTAGCCATCTTTTTATAACGACAGAGAGCTTTTGCTGTTTGTGTCACTGAAAATGTGATGGCTGTGGACCACCCTTATTCAAACCAAAATAACTTCATTTGAACCCCTTTACTGCAGAGAATAAACAGCCTAGCACTTATCTACAAAATAACCAAACTTTACAGACCTCTCAGCTGTGCACTGGCTTCAGGGTAAATAATGCCGGCTCTTTCAAGGATGTCAGCGAGAAGCTGCCAAAACTGATTTTCCTGGGAAAACAGTGGAAAGCATATCCATAAAATGACTCGTCTAAAACTCATGCAGTTTTTTACTTCCTTTAAAAAAAACTTTCTAAAGATATCTCCCCCAGCCGGTCCTGCTGACAGGGGAAACATACGGTGAACGTACCACCTCGAGTCCAGCACCGAATTTTGCCCGTCTGAAGGCTTCTGGTACGGGGACAGCGCCCAAACCGGTAACCGCTAGTAGTCTGCATAGAGTTCCTACTACCTGCTTCACTTCCACAGTCACAGACGCTTTACTCCGCTGCATTACAACAACTGCACACGACATACATGTAGGCTACATTCCCGTCCACTCAGCTGCCTTGTCTTTGTCCGGTAGGGGGAACTTTCACTTTTATAAAGACACACTCCTTCACATTTCCACCAATTTCATGTTGACTTGTTGCTATTTCGCGGTATACAACCACTTCCGGGTACTAAGCCGTTGCCAAGGAAGAAGTAACGAATGCTGTTGTTACCAATGTTATAAATGTCATTCTGTGAAATAAAGTATGATAAACTCTAAGGATTACAGAAATCAGACAAAACTAACTATAAGCCCAACTGCATATTGTGTTAATCGAATGAGAAGATACCCTTACACTATTAGACCAAAAGTATTTATTTAAAATATCAAAATATTTTAAAAATCATAAACATCTGACGATTGAATGTACAAACATGCCTAAAATAATTTAAAACATAACTCATTTCAGACAGACATTTGGTAATTCATGAAGATATGCTACATGCAATAACCCTGGTCTCACATCTTTAAGTGCAGGAATGATATTCCAGTGAATTAAAGTGTGCTGTTAAAGAGTACCATGGAAAGACGCTAATTAATGTATTTTTCATTTGTGGTTGAAACTTTATCATCAGTTTCTACAATCAGCTGTTCCAGTTTTTATTCCAGTGTAATGTAAATGTACATTTACACTTGTGTGTTTATGTCCCACAAATGGCGCTGGTCCATCAGTTCCCACCATTAATTGTAAGGTAACAAGAGCCATTAGTATTACCTTCAATATCCTTCATAGTTTGACAGTAAAGAGCATTAGGAATGTGCTTATAATGTACTTCCAATTAAAAGGTCTCATCAAAACCTCTGTCTCATCGCTAATCGATAAAGCTGGAAATGTCAATTTGAGATTTTTTTTCAGCTCTAAAACATAGACATTTTGTGTTTCTGTTGGTTACTTTGTGCTTGCCGATCTACAACAAAGTTGACAGTGTTGTAAAAATTATTTTATATAAAGAAAAGCACCATAAAAACATATAAAACATTAAAAAGGGAGGACTGTTCAGGAGAGAGATTGTAGTTTTGTAGATAGTTGTGTTTCTCAGCTCTCTCTGTCTCCTTCATCCTCTTCTTGTTTGATGACTGGGATTCCTCAAAAAAAAAAACAGAAAAGGAGATCATCAACCATATCTTTAAAAGAAACACTTATTGCTTTTATCTGCCTTGTAACTCGTAATGCAAAAATTAATCACTGTTCTTAATTTTGTTTTACATATCTCTAACATTTCTTATAATGTTTACATATCAGTAATTTCCTAAAGATTTTTTTGGAAGGGTATCTGTAGTCCCACATATTGCTGCTGAAACACTCTTACCATCTAGTTTCTTCAGATTAGGAAGTCTTTTAGAGGCTTCATCCATCCAGGTTCCCTCAGCTGAATGCTTCTCCTCCAGAGGATTTCCAACAAATACCAGGTCTACAAGGCATGGTGTGTCAGCGAGCCTCACAAACTCTCCTACACAACACAGAAAAGTCATCATGGATTTCAACACCAGCAAATCATCGTTGGAAGCACATGAACAGCAAATTAATTTCAAAATGTTTTGTCTGAGTCTATATAGATAGATAGATAGCTTACCCCATTCTTTGACCAAGTTATTTGACATGTAGAGGACTTTCAGGTTTTTCATGGACTGGATTCCCTTCAGTTTTTCTATCAAATTATAGGATATCCACAATTCTTCTAATGTGTCCCCCACTGCCTCCTGCACACACACACAGACTAACAATTAATGCAAAATCATGTACACTTAAAGTATGTGTCGATAAAAGGGACCAAATAAAACATTTTGACAATCAAATCAGTCAGCTAAAGTTGTCTCATCTGTAACTTACCAGGCCTGTGAGAGCCTTTATGTTATTTCTTCCTAATGACAATATTCGTAGGTTCTCTGGAAGGACACAATACAACATCACATCACAGCACTCCATTTCCATCCGTATGTGTAAGTGTGTACTGTATCTGTATTGTTGCAGACAGTACTCACTCAGGCCATTGAGATTAGTTATTTTCTCAATGCAGTTTGTAGACAAAGACAGCTTTCTGAGGAGGATAAGTGCAGTAGCCCATCAGGTATTTCAAGGATGATGCACTACTCTGGCTTAAAACATTAGTAATTAAACACTATCACTGCCCGACCTGCAATGGAAAATTCACTTTGTGCACTCAGGAGTCTATTATCTGCAGTTTTACACTGTTTGTGGATATATATATATATATATATATATACTTCATTCTTGAAGTATTTGCTTCAGTGTTAAGTTTAAGTGTTTCTAAGTGTTCACTCAATAAATGTCTCTATTAATTTTGTCAATTATGCTGTTGGCTAAACTGTAATGTCATCCTCAAAACATAAGCACACTACAATCCATGATAGAACTAATGAAAACCCCTCAGTGTTAAAAGTGGGCTTCTGGGGCATGACACTGATAATGAATTTCTTTTTTTTCCATCTCATCTCATCTCATCATGTATTGGTTATGAAACTTTTTTTTCATTTAACAAACATGTACCTTTGAACACTAATTGGAAAAATAATAATAAATAAGCTACACTGGGATAATCTCATAGTTTAATATGCCCTCGATCTGCATACAGAAACACAGAAAATCCTCCTAAACATCATTTTACTACATTGAAAAAACAAAACAAAAAACAGATCTATATCTTCCAAGAATTTCTTATGCGACCTTGCAAGCTGTAGAACATAAGTCACATATCAAACAGCAGAACCCACTCGCAGTTGATGAGTGTGGAGAGAGAAGCATCCATCTTCTCTATAGGAGGAACCTGACCATACAGTTTTATTGCTTTGGCCTCGCTCACTTTCTCCCCTGATTTCTCCTCCTGCAGACACACCACACACTTTTAGTCACAAATTCTACATTCACGTATGAAAACAAAAAGATGTCACTTACCCATTTGGCCAGTGCTTCTTTCACAGTCGTTGCTTTGGCCTGCAGACAGTGTATTGCATGCAGTTAGGTTTAAAACTGTACTACCGACTACCGTCTTGACAAAAATAACAGAATTAGCGTTACCATTGTCATACTCTTTTTACTAAGCTAACGTTATAGACTTAGAATATACACAGCATCATAATATTCATTTTAGGGTTTGGCTAGGAGTCCTCTTCTTCCCAAAACAAGATATAGCAGTGGGAAAAAACAAAAGAGACATCCACATGCGCTTAGCACTGTCAATGTTAGCCAGCTATTTAACGCCAACGTTAGAACAAGTAGGGTTAGCTCACTGGCTAATTAAAGTTAGCCGATATAGCGCACAGCAGCAACAAAGCTACATGTAAAGTCAGCTGTGGCTCTCAAACATGACGTTCCTGCATGTTCGCATAGGCAGTTACATTCAGGATTGTATTAATTAGCTAAAATGAAAAGACAACACTAACCGACAACACAAACACTCACCATGTTGATGGTTGATGCCTGCTCTGGTTGCTATGGCACTGACAGACAGCCAATAAGCTGCGCCTGCGCAACGTCACTGACTGACTGCAGCATTGTTACCATTGTTGATAGTACAAGCGTCTGTGAAGAAGTCTTTCTTAATTATTAGTGTAAATGCTGATTCCGCATTTTGTTGTTTGTATTGTTGGGATTGCTGCGCAACAAGCAATCCCAAGATATGTTCTTCGTTTTATCTCTTTATCATCATTATTATTATTCTGCCGTTTTTCTATATACCTATCTCCTCTACACCGTTAGACGTAGACATCATTCAAGCACAAACGCGTTAAGCTCGATGAGAAAATACTCCAGGAAAATTTTCCCATTGAAATGAATGGGCAGAATATTCAAATCCTCTTCAAATCATGTTCAACTTTGTCCTCTTTTAGCTTGAAGTATGTCAGCATACTTTCAGCTAGAAACACCATTTGCCCTTTAAATGGGTCTACAGGCATTAAGCCATTAGTGTTGTATTCAGCTTTTTGATATCTTTTACGGTTTTTGATTAATCACAGTTTACGTATTATAGTGTTTTTAGTCTTTTTCGGAAGTTTACACTGATGTCTACAGGAGAGGAATATTCAGAGCTAGAGTGTCACTGATGTCACTTTCCCTTTCAGCTTTATTAATTTTTTTTCCTGTTTTCTTCTGGCAACTTTCAGCTTTCGGAGACAATTTATATACGAAAGTAGTAGTGATTTTTTGATAGGTCTTATAGTTTTTCTGTAGTCCTCCATTTTGTGAGATAAAGTTTTCTCAGCTTCTCCTGTACTGTACCTGCTTAAAGTGCTGTGTCACTGTCACTCCCCCTCCCACTCTGGGCTCAGGTCACCATAGGAACAGCTCACACAGCAGTAGCAGAGACCACAGCTGCCTGTGGTTGGTAATTAGACTTAGTGGATGCCTAATGCTGTTACACATGGGGACCATTCTCAGTGTGGGCCATGTTGTCTTCTCTAAGCAGGACGTGACAACACTTTCACAATTGAAGTCGGCAGTTATTTAGAGGAAGTGACTGCACCTTTCTAAATATTTATAATGTATATTCAAATACCGTTCCAAAGTATAGTGACTATTCAAACTGTAACAGACTGTTAATTGAGGGTCATCTGAATGCCCCATAGCATGTTGAAGTTTAAAAATAAAAGCATTTTCATTGCATTCTTTCAAAATAAAAGCCAAGAAACCATAACGAGCTTAAAATAGACTGGCTACTGCCATTTAGCTTCAGGCACCAACTGACGCTGTTTTCATAGCAGGCCATGTTCTGACTTTCACAATAAAAGACTACAGTTATTTATAGGAAGTTATTACATTTTTGTAAAGTATATTGAATATTCAAGTCCATATTCTAATCTAAGGTCACTGTTCTTTTAACAAATAGACTCAGAGGACGAAATTCTGTAAGATTATAGGGAAGTTTTACTTGCAAGGACTAACGATCATACAGCGCCTTGGTACAGTATGAGAGTCACTGGCTGTTAGCAGCCCAGCACATCAGTTTTGATGGTATGATGGTATGTTGATGGTACCATCAACCGAAAGGGGGGGTAATTTCCCACAGCAAGACATCTGGGTTTTGATACCAAGAGTCCTTATCAAAAAGTCAAGGTTAGAGTGAACTGTTCTCACTGAAAGTAAAAATTATATTTCCACAATACACAATAGGCCCAATTCAGCAGTGTTTCAACTATACTAAAGTAGGGTGGATTAGGTCACAGGAGGGGAAAACATTTTCAGTTTGTCTAACACATCCCTCCTGTTTATGCTTAGCATAACTACTATATGAAAATATTTAGCAGATCACAAATGATAATTATTCTGGTAAAACACACACAGTAAGATCAGAATCATTACCATTATGGGAAAAAATAAAAATAAAATAAAAAGTAAGATCACAAATCATAATTACTATGATAAGACAAACAAGGTAAGATCACAAATATAAGATGATTAACATACTAAAATATAACATGTAAAAACAAATTCCATAACTTTCTGTCTTTATGGGCAACAGTCATCATTACAACATCACTTTCTGTAAGAATTTTCAATGTTGGGGTCATTGTGCCTTACAGTTCAGAAGTTAAGACAAATCTATCATTATTGGTGAAGGTCACAGTTATGTCTTCCTCCACTGGCTCTGGAGGAGTTTCAGGGTCCTGGTCATCCTGTCACATGGACTGATACATTTGTTTGTTGCTGTGTCAATAAGGCATTGACAAAGGCCTTTAATACATGGCTGTTGTCAATACCAGCATTCTCAGCGAGCTCTTCAGATAAGGCTTGCAGTCCTTGTAAAGCTCAAGTGACAGATCCATCTGGGGAAGTGTTGTTAGGAATAAAGATAGATAGATGTGATAAAATACCTTGATCCAGAATTGCCCCAGGGGATCAGTTCCAGGAATATTGGCCCCTAACCACATAGAGGTCTGAGTCAATGGCGGTAGGGTCCTTGAGGGTCAAAAGTAATGGGTTACATTAGCCTTTTATGCAGGGGAGGAGTTGTGCCCTTGACTATTGAAAGTTGTTGCAAGAGGTTCCTTCCCTTGTTCCACTTCCTCTGTGCCCAATGTGGTTTGTATCCCCACTGTATAATGCCTGCATTCCATCCTACATAAGACCATGTTGGACACCAGGTAGCTCCCACGAAAGTGGTACAGATATACTAGTCTGCCCATGTTAGCTGTTCTTGTTGCACATTACCACAGTTAACTACATTACAAAAATCAAACTGCACAGTCTGAGTCTCATCAGCCCAAAAGATAAAAGTGGGCACATCATTAGCTCTCTTTGTCCTGGAGGTTTTGTTTTAGTGTTGTTGATAGCATTACCTGGCTGTCGCAGTTCCTTCTCAAGGAAGGAAAAGATACCATGTTTTATCTCAGTGGGGTTAGTAGCATTCTCTGGCTGTTGCAAACCCTTCTCAAAGAGAAGCAAAATCGTGATCGTGAAAACTGTGATCAGTGATAAAACAATCAAGATGCTTATTGTCAGTCTTACCCCTCCAAATGGTCTAAAGGGGTGTCAGGGTCGATGTATTGAACTCTCCATAGCGGTGAGTGGTCCCTATTGGTCCCACTCACCTTTGTAGCCAGACTTCACCACAGGTTCAGTTGGAGTTTAGAGTGAGTCCCTGCTGGTTTGACAGAATTACTCAGACAGTACTTTTACCTCTTTGCAGTGTGTTAGATGAATCCGGGAAGGTCTTTCAGCAATTCTCACAGCTGTGGGTGTGGACAGCAGTACTTGGTAAGGTCCTTCCCAGCATGGTGAATGCCAATGCTTCCTTTTTATGACTTTTACAAAGACCCAGTCTCCTGGTTGCTCTCTGGAGTATGGTTTAAGCTCAGGACCCTCCTGTTGTGCATTAATCACAGATACAACATTTTTATTAGTCAACATTTTTGCCATGTAATCAGCAATGGTCTGAGTCATGTGAGCATCCTCCTTAATTGTTTTAACTCAGGAAGATGATATGGTCTACCATACAACTTTTCAAATGGTGACTGCTTTGATTTGATTGTTCCATTTGTTCTTTCCACTAGCCCTGCTGACTGCGGGTGATAGGAACAATGGTACTTCACCTGGATTTCTAACACTGTAGTAAGATGTTTAATTACCTGGTTTACAAAATGTCTACCATTATCACAATAGATTTTCTCTGGAATTCCAAACCTGGGAATAATAGTAGTTGTCAGTGTTTTAGCTGCTGTTAGTGCATCAGGATGCCTTGCTGGAAACACTTCAGTCCATTTGGTTAATGCATCAATGATCACTAAACAGTATTTCATTCCCTCACAGTTACTTAATTCCATCCATGTAGATGTGTTAAAAGGATACTCAGGTAGTGGAAACTTTTCACCATTTCTTGTCACAATCTGTCCCTGTGGATTATTTTTTGCACATATTTCACATTGTTGACAAAATTTTTCAGAGTAGTTTGTAAAACAGTATGTTGTAAACACTTTGTTTACTAGTCTTACCATCCCTCTTGTTGACGTATGCACATTACCATGCGTCACTACAGCTGCATATCTAAATAAACTTTTAGGTAACACTACTTTATTTTTACATCTCCAAATATTGTTGTCATCTAATTTACACTCATTTTTTATCCATGAGTCTTTTTCATTTTTGGGAGGCACTATTCTGCATATCTTTAAGTATCTGTTCATCAAGATGTTCAACTGTAACAGTGGTTTTCAGAGGCAGTGGTTTACAGGCTGCCTGTTTTTCTACTTCATCAGCTTTGTGGTTTCCAATAGAAACAGTGTCTGTTGCTCCTGTGTGTGCAGCACACTTACAAAATGATACCTTCTTAGGCAACTGTACAACATCAAGGAGTTGTAAAACACACAGTGTTAGTATATTGTCTATTTTTTCTGTATTATCTACATTTACTTTTTACAAGTAATAATTACACATAGTCTTGATTTCATACATTTTATTTAGGCGGTCTGTTATCTGATTTGAGTGCATGCATTTTAGGTAACATTCTGTCTTATGTTCGAGTAATTTGTTTTACCTTTTCTTTTTGTGTTCTGGAGAGTCCTCCTGCTGGCCAAAAGGTGGTGCACCTGTTGAGAAGGCTTCTTACAGATAACCAGCAGAAAGTGGAAGAGGCCAACTGGGGTGTCCAGGAGGGGAGTCTACCAGCACTGGAGTTAAAGTTTATTTTGAAGCTTTTGTTTATTTTTTGATTGCTTTTGTTTATTTTGAGTTAATAGGTTTGTTTGTGAATACTTTCTTTACTTAACTTTTTATATTGAGTTTAGTATGTAGTGTTAGTTTAATTATGTGTTTCCTGTCCCCTGTCTGTTTAATTAAGGCTAGCCTTTGTCTATCTATACCTTCCCTTGTGCTTCTTAGGTGAGGTCAGTTAGGTTTTTTATTCAGTCTTGAGTTCCTGTATGTTTAGTTGACCTCATTTTGTGTTTAGGGCCCTAGGTTTTTGAAGTTATGCTTTTGATTTTGTTGTTTGCTTACATTTTTAAGCTTGAGATTATTTTGGTAATTACCTTAAGTTGGAAATAAATCCATTTATTTTGCTTTCCACACTTGGTGTCCTTGTGCCTTACTGCTTGGTCCATGACACAGAGGATGTGATCATTCCTCTGTTCTTCCACTGCTGAGCAAACACATGTACAGTTGAAAATCCATAACTGCTATCAGTGTAAATATTGACTACTTTTCCTTCTCCTAATTTACAAGCTTCTGTTAGAGCAATCAGTTCTGCAGCTTGAGCTGATAAAAGTTATGGCAGTGGTTCAGCTTTAAACACTTCTTTAAGTGTTATAATAGCATAACCTGTAGCATTAGATCTGTCTGGATTTTCCTTACAAGATGCATCTACAAACATTGTCATTTCAGCATCTTTATAAGGCCCTAAGCAATACTCAGTTTCAGCAATACAATCATGTGGTTCACCATCCGCAGCTGTAGGCATTAATGTAGCAGGAAACCTTTAGTGTCAGAGGATGGAACAACACAATGTTTGCTGAAGCTTCTGCCATGGTGGCTGCAATAACAGCTTGGATACATACAGGCATTGCTTTTGCTATTGGATCCAATTGGGTAGAATAATAAGCAATAGGCCTGTTTTTGTCCCCATAAGGTTGATAAAAACAGGCCACACTCAACACTGAAGTCATATGACCATTTTTACAATCAACAGTTTGCATAAAACATTTTCCATAGTTAGGCAGTCCTAAAATAGAGGTGCTGGTCAGGGTCTTTTTAAGATCATTAAAGGCTTTTTCTGCAATTTCAGTCCTTTTTATTTTATCATGAGCTGCCATAGGTGTGTCATAGATAAATTTCAACAATAGACTAGACAACTCTCAATAGGTTGGTATCCATGCTGTGCAGACGTTTGTCATACCTAAGAAAGACATCATCTATCTTTTAGTTTGTGGTTTTGGTGCTTTAATAGCTTCTTTTCTGTCTGAGTCTAGAGCTCTCCCTTGCTGTGAGAGGTTGTAACCGAGATATTTAACTTCCTTTTTCCACTGCTGCAATTTGTTCTTACTTACTTTGTGTCCCTGTTCTGCTAGAAACTTAAGCAAAGCTATAGTGTCTGTTTTACATTGTTCTTGTGTTTCAATGCATATCAACATATTGTACCAACTATGGGTTGTCCCTGGAGCTATGCTAGGCTAAGGGGTCACTGGCCCTGAGCTACCGCCATACTAGTTTAGACACCGAAAGAGAGAAAGAAGGAGCACTCCTGCCCCATACACCGCATGACCCCAAATGTCTCTGTGAGTTGGAGCAGTTGCTTTGACAAACCAGCAGAAGGCAGTGTTGTCTTCCCACAGCTGATTTATTAGACAGTGTACAAGCAGAATTTTGTGTGCCCTGTCACCGAGCCCCTTCCCCCACACATCACTCTAAGTTACGGTGACAGCTACATTTTCAATAAACCCAGCAACACAAACCCAATTCCCACAACATAACCCAGCCTAACACAGTAACACTGAACATAACGGAACATAAACACTGTGTCAACCAACAACCAACACAATTAACAACTCCCATAATGCACCTGGCCGTCAACTCCGACTGCCGGGTCATTAACCCCCCCCCCAAGAGGGTTAGTGTCCTCACAACCCTAACTCCCCAAAACAAAGTCTGACAAATATGCGTACGCCTTGGCTTCCTTAGTGTCCCTCTCCCAGCACCAGGCTCAGCCCCAAGGCCATCACTGTCCACTCCGACGCTGGGAGCAGGTAATGGAGTGCCTCTTTGAGGTTCATCAGTCTGTTGCTCCAGGGCCAGCGGGTGGTATGGTGCTAGCCGGTCCTTGTGTAGCACCACTCGCCTGCCTCGTCCGGGCATCCTGACCCGGAAAACCACCTCAGAAATCTGGTCAACAACCTCCCTAGATCCTTGCCAGTGTGGAGTTAGTTTGGGTGACAATCCCCACTTCCTCCGGGGGCAGAACACCCACACCTGCTCCACGGGCCTCAGGGTGGATCCGTGGGCCTGGGTATCATATCCCCACTTTTGACGGGCTCCAGCGTCCTCTAGAGCCTCCCTGGCCAGTTGGTGGACCATGCCCAAACGCTCCTTCAGGCATCTGTAATAGTCCAGTTCTGGTCCACCAGTGATTTCTGGCTCAGGGGGCTCCCCGAACACCAAGTCCACCGGCGTCCGGAGTTTCCCCCCAAACATCAGTGCCGCTGGAGTGCACTGACTCGACTCCTGCACTGCTGTCCTGTACGTCCACAGGACCAGGGGTAGGTGTCGGTCCCAGTCCCTCTGGAGCTGACTGGTCAAGATGGCAAGTTGAGTGGCCAGGGTGCAGTTAAACCGCTCGACGAGCCCGTCGCTCTAAAGATGGAGGGGAGTGGTTCTTGTTTTCTTCACCCCCAACAGCTGGCACACTTCCCCGAACACCCAGCTCTAGAAATATCTCCCCTTGTTGCTGTGGAGTTCCTCTGGTACCCCGGACCGGGTGAACATCTCATCCACCAGTGTCTGTGCCAATGTAGCAGCGCTCTGATACGGCACCACATACGCCTCTGGCCACTTCGTGAAGTAATCCATGGCGACCAGGACGAAGCGGTTGCCGGCATCGGTGACAGGAAACGGACCTAGGATGTCCACCCTGATCCTCTCCATGGGTGCCCCGACCAGGTACTGTTGCAGTGGCGCTTGAGAACGTTGGCTGGGTCCCTTCTGCGCTGTGCAGACATCACAGCAGTGAACATATACCTCCGCGTCCTGTCAAGACCCCGGCCAGTAGAATCGCTGCCTCATCCGTCGCACCGTCTTCGCGTTCCCAAAATGGCCGGCCCCAGCGGCTCCGTGCACCTGCAGGACCGCAGAGCACGGGGAACCAGGAGCTCCAGGTGCTCGCCACCGCCTGTAGATCACCCCATGGTGGAGCTCCAGGTTGCTCCACTGTAAGTGCAGGAGCTTAACCTCAGGTCCCGGCCTCCTCGAAATCATACTCCTGGAGGATCTCCAGCCACCTGGCCACCTGAACCTCAGGCTGGCGGAAATTCAGCATCCAGGTGAGGCTGGCATGATCAGTCCTCAGCACAAACCTGGTGCCCAGGAGATAAGGCCTGAAATGACGGACCGCCAACATCACCGCCAGCAGCTCTCGACGAGTGCAATAGTTCCTCTCTGGGCAGCTGAGGCTACAGCTGTAATAGGCCAGCACCCATTCTCCGACTTCCCCCTTCTGGGAGAGCACGGCCCAACCCCGATGCCGCTAGCGTCCGTGTCCAACAGGAAAGGTTGGCCGGGGTCAGGGTATTCCAGGACAGGAGCGTCAACAAGGGTGGACTTCAGTTGCTGGAAGGCCGCTGCACAGTCCTCAGACCACTCGAACCTCTGGCCTTTGTTTGTCAGCTGATGCAAAGGGCTGGCGAATAGAGGAGAAGTCCTTGACAAACCTCCGATATAAGAGGCCAGTCACAGGAAACTCCTTAACTCGGCAATGTTGGACGGTGGGAGCCAGTCCTTCACCACGGCCACCTTTGCCGGGTCAGTAGCCACCCCCCTCTCTCTCATCACGTGCCCCAGGAATTGTGTCTGGTGAACCAGCAGGTTGCATTTGGCTGGGTTCAACCGCAACCCAGCTTTATGGATGGCCGTAAAAACCTCCCGTACGTTGCGGATGGCCTGCTCGAAATCCTTGGCATGAACGAGCAGGTCGTCCAGGTAGACCACACAGCAGGTACGGGGAATGTCCTTAAGGACCCGCTCCATCAGTCTTTTGAAGGTGGCAGGGGCATTACACAGTCCAAAAGGCATTACGGTGAACTGCCATAGTCCTTGTCTGATGGTGAATGCGGTCTTAGACCGGGCCTCCACTGCCAGTTTGACTTGCCAGTACCCGCATAGTCCAGCACATCATCGATGCGTGGCAGCGGGTATGAGATCGCATTCAACCGCTGATAGTCCACACAGGGTCGCCACCCCCCTGTTTCCATAACCATAGGTGCAGCCCAGGGGCTCTCTGATGGCTCTATAATGCCATTGGCTGCCATTTCTGGAAGAGCCAAAAACTGTTGGTCCTCTCGTCGACTGCCGGGTCATTACAATATCATCTACATACAAAAGTTAGCAGACCTTACTTGAAAAAAGATGGTAGGAGACTTACAATAACCCCGTGGACTCCGTGTTGAAGCCCATCTTTTGCCCAAAAACTCAAATGCAAACCAAAATTATCTTTTTTGTCAACTCCTCCCTCCTGCTGCTCAAGGCGTGTCTTTCTCTGTGGGCAGCTCTTGGCTCAGTGGCCTGTTTTTCCACAGACGTAACAGCAGCCATGATTAACTATCTGCTGTCTGCCAGGTCTCCGGCCATGACCCCCCTTCTGCTGTTTTCCCAACTTTCTTTTGTGTTTTTGCTCTTTGTTGGAGGACAGTGGCCACATGCACAGCATAATTTCTAATCTCTGTCAGGGCACAAGGTTGCCAGCCAATTTGATGCTTTCAAATAAATTTTGAAATTTCAGGTTTGATGCCATTTAAGAAGGCATTTTTTAAATTTCTATGCATAAGGCCCATCCCCATTCTGTGCAACACCAATACCTTCAGGTACTGGTATTCCACTATCTTTCAGTCTGTTAAAATAAGCCAGCACTCCCTCACTATCTTCTGCATAAGGAGACTGAGGCCAAGGCACAGGATCAGAAGGAGCTGTGGGAGGTAATATTGCTCCACCAACAGCACCCTCTTCTCCCTGGGCATACAGAGGAGGCTGAGCCGGTGGCTGATTGTTAGGATGAGGAGGTGGTCTACAGCATGACATTGTTTGATCATCTGTAAAATCAGCAGTTTGCCCCAAATGACATTGTTTGATCATCTGTAAAATCAGCAGTTTGCTCCAAATACATTGTTAGTGCGGTGGCATTTAATTCTTTTTATACTTTTTCTCTTCTCTTCTGTCTTTCTTCTTCCTGTCTCTATCTCCCTCTGTCTACTCTCTGCCTCCTTTAACCATTCTTGTGCTGCAAACAGCCCTTCTTTCCTTTGATCCTTCTGGTTTCTCTTAGTCTTACTTTTTGCCCTTCACTAAGTTTCTACAGTCATCACAGTTTAACTTTTCTGAAAAACCATATTTATTTTTCAATTTTTCTAACAATTGTTTTTGTGTTTCTGTTTTTAAAGTTAAACGGCTCCTTTTGATGCATCAATTTTACGTCACCAGTGAGTAGTTCTTCTAATTTACTATTCTTATTCCCCATTTTATTTCTTTATTCAATTACTATTGTTTTATGCCCACTAATATTTATTTATTATTATTATATTACCATACACTTATTATTTTAATAGGGCCCTTCTCCTTTTTTTAAATTAGCTTTATTTTTAAAATTTTTATATTTCTATATTTGTCAGGATCCGCATTTTTGTGACTTTCCTGTTTCTTTTATTTTGAAGGATCCTGACAGGAACTGGTTTTTGTTTTATTGTGTTCACTTTACTTTGACCTAATTAGTTATTGTTTTCACCTGTGTCTTGTTCTGTTCCTTTCCTTTATATACCTTTGTTCATCCATGTTTTAGTTGTCAGGTTGTCTGTTAAGACATTGCTTGGAGCCCAGTTGATACCCTTGTGGCTGTTGATACCCTTGTGTTCTTTTTTGGCATTATGATTATGGACTGCTTTCTGTTTCATCCATTTTAAGTTATCTGCTTTTTTTTTGTATGTGTGTCCAGATGGATGTCTTGTGTTCTCGTCTAGCTCCATTTTGTTCATGCCTTGTTCCCCTCCTGTGTTCATGTGTTGGTGTGGTCTGGTGTGTCTCCCCAAGTGTGTGTGACCCAGACTACTTCATGCCTGGACTCCCTGTTCTCATGTTCATGTGTTTGTGTGGTCTGGTCCGTGTCCCCAAGTGTGTGTGACCCAGACTACTTCATGCCTTGACTCCCTGTTCTTGTGTTCCTGTGTCTGTGTGGTCTGGTGCGTCTTCCCAAGTGTGTGTGACCCAGACTACTTCATGCCTTGACTCCCTGTTCTTGTGTTCCTGTGTCTGGTGGTCTGCCTTGACCTGTCCCTGCTTAGCCAAGTGTTTGTTTCCTGTTTTTGGTCCTGTTCAGTTAAATAAAGTCTTAATTTGAACCCTGAGTACCAGAGTGGGTGCCATCATTGGACCTAAAATTAAATAATAATTCCTGACAATATTTTTATCCTTGGTACCTTCACTCTCTAGGCCGTTATGCTGAAAAGCACTCTCAACGCTGCACCAGGGTCCTTTTTGTTTCAGGTTTCCCACAGACCGCAGGGTTATTTTACTTTAGGTCTCCCACGAACTGCTTTATGAGTTTGTCTCGAGTTTCTGATTTCCTGAGAGCCCTGCTCGGTTTTACCCAAATACATTTGAGTCGGCGTCCCCGAGGCCACACAATATTTCGGTTTTGTTTGAATCCAGAATCTTAAATCACTTGGCCCTGATATTTTAAAGTTAGCTGAACTAACCCCTCAATTTGATAGATCTGATATGATATGGACCCACCCGAGGCTCCCTTCACCAATTTTACCCTATTTTGTTTTAAATCCCTCAAGATTTCTTACCTTACAGGAGTTCGTCTCCAGTTTCTTTTCAAAAATTCAATCGCAATTTCCCGGCCTCTCAACTCACCAAACCATCCACTTAAGCGAACGGGTGGAGGTCTTTAAATCAGGAGTCCCAGACTCCCCTGTGCACGATATCGGTTCAAGCCTGGAAGAAAGAGGAGATATTGCGATCCCAGAGGAGTCCCCAAGTTTGTTAGGTAAATTCTTTTAACAAATAGACTCAGAGGACAAACTGAAACAGCAACACGACCTTAAAATGGACTTGTGTTATTGCCGTACAGCTTCAGGCACCAACTGAGGCCATTTTAAACGTTAGCCCTGTTGTCTTTTCCCAGCCAGACATGTTTGTACTTTCACAATACAAGTGTACAGTTATTCACAGGAAGTTACTGAACTGTTCCAAAGTACAATAAATGGTCAAAATAAAAGTTCAGATCTTAACTCAAGGTCACATGAGTCTCATGCAGCATGCTGCGTTTTCAAAATAAAAGCCTTTTTATTACTTTGTTTCAAGGTAAAAGCAAAGAAATGCTAATATTAGCTCTTTTCCAGCCCATTTTTCCCTTCCAGCCTTTTTATCAATGCACATCAGTTTATTCTTTACTCATGTGGCTTTCATTCCTTCAGTTCTTCCCTTTTTCAGTCTTTCCTTTCTTATTCTCTTCTTTCTTTATAAGAAAACCTTCCTTCAAATATTCTTGCTTTGGTTACACAATTTACCTTCTGCATTTTTCAGCAATATTTATCAGTTTTTAAACTGCACATTCTTTCTGTCTATAGTCTTTCTACAATTTCACTATTTTGCTGTTTCATTCTTTTTTTTTCTTCAACTCATATTTAATTCCTTTAGTTCTTCCTTCCTTCTCAACTATCCTACTACAAATTTCTTTCACTACACTGTCTTGTATATTATTTTAAACCTTCTGTCTTTAACAATTGAAAGCCAATTTATTTCTACTTCATCGTATTATTTTCTTTCCACCCTTTTCAGAATGTTTAATAGTTTTTTTTTTTGTTTTTTGTTTTTTTTTAGCTAAACAAGTTAAGCTTCCAACTCCAGTTTTACATTTCAGCTTCCAGGATTCTTCAGCATTGCATTTCACCCTTCAGGTTTTTCATCAGTGCATTTCAGCAATTTTCAGTGTTGTTGGGCAGTTCCTTTCAGCATTCACATGCGTTTTCTGCAGAAAATGCCTTATTCTAGTTACTATTTAATGTCTGAAAATGAAGTAGTCTTTAGATCAGTGGTGAAAGTAATGCAGAGCCCCCTGTCACATATGAAAGCTGACTCAGCAGTGCATAATCCAGAATGATCCCTAAAAGTGAACTATGCCATCCTATTAGGTTACCCCTTTCAATACAAAAAGTAGTAGTATCATGCTACTAATATCCAACCCCATACTCCCTGCTTCACCCCTTTTTATAGCCTTTTTAAACTTTCATTGTATGCAATCCTAATGACTCTTAATTTGAATCTTTAGACATAGTAAAAATAATCATTCCAGTGGATGCCCTTTTATACACTACTGCCACCCGGTGATAATACTTTATCATTGCATTACAGTCTCTTGACAGCCCTTAGTATACCTATCCTGTTCCTTTTAACTATTATTCCATTTAACTATTGATCTGCAAATGCTGTAATTAAATTTATATAAACTCAAATTAAATCGACTGTATATAAAAGTTGCCTATACAAGAAATACAATTATGACAACACTGACAAATGTTCAAGAATGTTCTAACTGTAAAAAATGTCAAAGAAATATATAAAAAAGCAGAGTGAACCCAGTGAAAACAACACTTGTACAATATAGCTGAAGTGACTACAACAACTCTGACATAAACACCACTCTTACAAAGCAAATGCTTTTGAAACAACTGAACAGATTAAATATTTTTGTCTGCCATCTGAATGTAGGTTGCTTTAATCACATAACACTCTACACATACAGTAGATGCTTTAAAAAGCCAAGGACATAATATATACAGCAAGCGTTTTACAATAGATTTGATTTTGCTGCCAGGGATGAGGGTTTACAATATGCAAAAGGAAGCGTTACTAGTGTAGATCAAATATTCTTAGGTGCTAAACTGTTACTATATCCAGATGACAGCATATTTTCTAAGAACAGCTCTGACCTTGTAAATCCATAATGACTGCTATAAAAGTAGCAATTCTGAACTAAATCATGTGATCATGTCCACAAAGTGAGCATCTTTACTGTTAGACTATGCCCTGTCATTGTTCATTTTGGTACTAATCTTTATTTGGGTACATATAGCGGTGTGGACAAATTATCATTCTAACCCACTGTTGTGATGACATTTCTTTACTGTGGGGACTATCTTAGGGTCCAGACAGAAGGTAGGTTTAGCTTAGGTTTGGGTAAAGATTGGGTAATTAGTTGTGATGGCTTTGCATTATGTCAGTGGGTGTCCTCACATTTATAGACAGATGAGGGTGTGTAGGAAAGAGGAAGACAGCATACAACAAGTGAGTGAGACTTTGAGCCCTAACAGGCTCATATTTAATACTAAATGGTGAGAGTTGTTGATCAACATATACTTTAGAAAAAAAGGAAGAGGTTGGATGGCTTATGTATTCTTCATATATGAGTTTGAAATTATTTGGAAATGTATCAAAATTGGATTTATTTATTTATTCAGAGCATAAAATTACATGTAAAGTACAAAATGGACAGAACAGGGAAGAAGAAGGGAGAACAAAAAAGGCTAATTGCTTGTCACAGTATAAATCCTTAAATATAAAGAAGTCATATGTGCTGTTCATGAAATGAGTTATATGTACTGTTAACAAAAAACAGTACATATAAATAATCCTCACTTCTACTCCCCTGAGTTTGACAGAGCTTTAATTAAATGATCAGGAAGTGGATTTAGATGGAGTCACAGAGGAGCTCTTACAGTTACCTACCCTCCTTTAGCATACCCAAATTAAACTAGCTGTTGTACTTACATTTTAAGGTTTATATTGATTAGCTTGGTATCATTGGAAAGGAAACACTTTCTAGTTTATTATGACTTTTCAAATTTGGCTAACGTGCAATGACAGTCAATGGAACTGGTCAAGTGAGTCCATGTGCATCAAAGATGGATTAGTTTCCCTGAAAGAGGATGCAAGAAGCTGATGAAGCTATGAAACATTCACACACAGCTGTTCACAAGAAGGACTGGTCAGATTTAAACAGGTATCTGGGCTATCATGGGGATTTAATGTTTTTGATGTTTTAATGTTTTTGATTAAAAAAAAAATTCAAACCTTGGAGGACAGTGCCAAACAGATTGATGGACCAAGTGAAAGTGAAAGTCTACTATTGTCAAGTATGGTGACCCATACTCAAAAGTCCCCTCTGCATTTAACCATTAACGGACAAATTACACAGACCTCTGATGGTCAGCCAGCTGCTACACTGACTCCAGGACCAGTGGATCATCCTGTACAACAGAAGAAAAAAGATGCTAGTAATCCTGGTGCTAGTGACAGTAGTACCATGATGCCAGTCAAGGTTAAACATGATACCAGGGTCTGGAAAGCAAGGCAACAAAGAGGTCTGCACTATGGTGACTCAGCTATTGAAACAAAATCTGAGGGCCCTCAAGACAAAGGTCACCTAGAGTGGGTGAAGGAGGTCAGTGACAATGAGTACTACACTGACCAGAGGACAGAATGGCTCCTTGCAGTGAACTCCAGCCTCTTCTTTTTTTAATTTGAGCTGCAAAAACATACATGAACAATGTACAGAAAAAAATTGCTACACATTCTGTTTTTCTACACCATTGAGGCCAGCAAATATAAAATCAACATTTTGCAGAAAGAAATCTAGCCCTCTGATTGGAATCACCACTGGAGGTGACATAAATGTAGTCACAAATTCAGTTGTCTGGCCAGCTATGGCAGCCTAGAAAACCCAAGCCTCTAGAGGCACATATTTTATGAAGATGTGTGGATGTAGGGTCTGGTGTGTCTGGGCCATTAAAATGACATGTGAATAAAACTGTTGACTTGATTTCAGTTTTAAAATATTTTGTTTTCAGCATGATATTTGGTGAATTTTTATTAAATAAAAAATATGAGTTTCCAACTTACAGTTGACCCAGAATGGCCAAGCTCCACCACCTAATGGACAGGATATACTGTCACCTATCCTTTTATGCAAATTGACAGTAGGGCATTCCTGGTTCAAAACCTGGCAGGGGCCTTTCTGTGTGGAGTTTGCATGTTCTCCCTGTGCTTGTGTGGGTTTTCTCCAGGTACTCTGGTTTCCTCCCACAGTCCAAAAACATGTATGTCAGGTTGATTGGTGACTCTAAATTGCCCATAGGAGTGAGTGTGAGTGTGTGAGGTTGTTTGTCTCTATGTGGCCCTGTGATGGACTGGTGACCTGTCCAGGGTGGACCCCTGCCTTTCACCCAAAGAGAGCTGGGATAGGCTCCAGCTGATCCCTGTGACCCTGGTTAGGAATAAGGGGTATAGATAATGGATGGATGCATGGACAGTAGAGCAGCCATAGCATGTCCTGTCCTCTTTGCTATTCTAGTGTTGTTCTTGTGTAGAATCCGCTCAAACAAACAGCTTGTTGGACTGTCATTCTCCCATGTCATGTCTTGCTTCACCATTAGCTGAGTTTGTCTTTGACACATTTTATAAAGGGTAGTGGATTTATTAATGATCTGTAGATGAAAGCATTTCGTCAATTAAGATTAAACTGATTTCATGGAAATTTGACTTTTATTAGGATAATTTATTTTAAAGTAACAGTACAAAAAGAGACATAAAATATTGTGTAAGACATATCAAATAAAACAACCTCATTACAAGAATGACCTTTTTGGTTATTTTGATTATTAATTTTATTCTGAATACAAGCCAAATGGCGATATAAATATTGTTTAGTCCACTTTCATTATAATCCACACTAGCACTATTATTCTGTTCATAAAGTTCCAAAATACCACATTCATTTTCCCTCTATCATACAACATACAAAATATCAGTTTTTGATTATTCTTACATTTATTTTCATAAATATCACTCAAGGGTCAAACTTAGCATTACAAAATCATTGTCTCATATTAGCATTACTGCATTATGCTATTTGCTGCCCGTTTAATAATCCGTGGTAAAGACATTTTGCTGCTGCTGTAAGAAATGTGTCCTACCTGGTCAAAGTTTCCATACACAGACAAAATATATAAGGCCAATATATTTGACCCATAGGTCACTAGACTTGTTTGGGGCTGTGACAGAGTTCTAGTCTTGAGGATTCAGTGTTGGGGGATGGGACAAAATATTCCCTTATTAGTTAGAGGACATTTGCACTAAATGACAAAACTACATACATGCGTACACACACACACACACTCAGAGAGAGAAAGAGAGGGAGAGAGAGAGAGAGAGAGAGAGAGAGAGAGAGAGAGAGAGAGAGAGAGAGATCCTCCAGAAGTGTAGCAGCAGCCCGCACACCACCACACTGTTTCTATGTATGTGCAGTCACAGTGCAGACAGAGGTTGTAAACATGGCGGCGGACGGGATGGTGCTCACTAACCACGATCATCAGACCCGAGTCGGGATTCTGACGGGTAAGGTGACCGTTTGATGACATGCGATAAAGGGCTTCTGAAACGCATCTCTGTACCGTTTGCCGTCGGTTGCCTGTGCACGTCGGTGTCACGATACTAGCTGTCTTCGCTGCGGAGCGAGCTAATAGTAGCCAGTATGCTAACCGGTTCCGTTGACTGTCATTGCACTAACGTTAGCTGGCCGCCCTTTGACAGGTCGGACAGATGTGAAATTTGCTTTGAAACGGCGTTATTTACATTTCCGTATTGACGTTGAAACGGTATAACTGTATTTAGATCTGAAGGCTGGCTGTCATGTTCTGTGTTTAACTATATATCTGCATGACAGTATAGTGAGCTATTTTATTTAGCGTCAAGTGAGATAGATGGTAGAAATACGGCCGGCGAAGACTTTCAAAATTAGGGGGCTCTTCCTAAGCGAGCATGTGCTGCAGTGGGATTTTTTTTTTTACTAAAATTGGCGCTTTTACTTTGAAAGCAAAGTACCTTTATTCCGCTCTCGTGCTGCTTGTTGTAGTATTGACGTACGGTAGCGTTATATTTTCTAGCAATGTAACGTTAGCGCTACCGAGCCTACATCAGCTGCATTATTCATGTCTCTTTGCAGCGCCGATATGTTGGCCGCTACTGGGGATGTGTTTAATTAGCATTTATTTCATGACTCTTTTGACAGACATCTAACCTGGGCTTTATGTTTGTGCATTTATTTAGCACGGAAAAGTGTATTTATCAATCATAAATCGTGCGTTTGGTCATCGAATTTTATTTTTAAAAAGCTAGTTAGTAGACAGGGCGCAGCGCCAAGGCTAAATTAATTCCTGTGTGCAGGTTGCTTGGGCAGCTTCGCTAATTAGCTGAGCAGATATTCGCCTCTGAGTCGTGCAGAGCAGTACTGGGACCAGTATAGAGTCGTGTGACAGTTACCAGTATCCCTGCTGCCGCCGTGCCCAGGCAGGGGGATACGTGAGAATAATGCTAAGAGGATGCGAGACAGCTGCAGACTGGGGAGCCTCGTGGTTTGATGAGCTAGCACCTCGACTAGCAGCAGCTAATCCTGCTGTCCATCCAGCTGACAACTACCAGCTCCTGTCACGTGTACACACGTTCCCAACCATTTTTTTGTGATCTACGTGGAAATATGTGTTTTTAGCGGGAGGAATTTGTCTCAGGCTCCAAAATGGATTTAAAAATTTGACCTAAGTTAGGTTTAGGTTACATGTACTCAGTTGGCAGTTTATTAAGTACACTTAACGTGACCTAAATCGGCCTTGATCCAACAGTTTTACAATAAATCCTCCTCCATGAAGGTGGTCATTTCCCGTTTTGTTTTTTGTTTTAGATGGTGTAAGCTGTGCTGTTGTTGAACTGGACTATACTGACAGGTGTTCATTGGTGTTTATTTTGTCTACTCCTTATGCTGCACAAATGAGGCCAGACTAAGTAACAAGCAGCTCTCTGTATAATGCAATACAGTCCAACAAACTCCAAAATGATCACACAGGTGAATCAACAGCTCTGTGAAACAGTGACCAACTCGACATTATCGACTTCATGAAGGAGGATTTACTGTAGGACTGTTGGATCAGACTGACTTAGTTTTAGATGGGGCTCTGCACTATTAAACTGTGCAGTGAGTGTATAAAGAGCAAAAGGTTTTGAAAATATGAAATAATATTGACAATGATGGTGATTTTACGTGCCAGGTTCCATAGGCTAATTGTTAAATTAGCACCAGTGAAACACAATATAGGAGATCTGGCCAGCTATAATGTTAAAAGAATAGTGTGATTCCTTGGCAGAAGAGCTGCACTAGTATGAGTTGTGCTAAATTTAGCTGGAATGCTACCAGTAATGACTTTATTAAAGATTGCAGGACACAAAGGGAAAATGTCTTGAAGGACAAGGAAGTAGAGGATATTCTGTAATATTAATGTAAACAAATTATATTAAAATACCTCCCCCAACAATGAATTGGTCCTACAATCATCCAAAGGCTGATAAATCACTGTCCTCCAAGACAGCTTTGAGGCAAACTGTTGCACTGGGTCATGGCCTCTGTGGTCGATTTTTGACAGCATACTGTTGCCGTAAAATGCTCGCTAGGATAATAAATCAATTCAAGTCAAGATACTTTTATTGTCATTTCAACCAATTTCCAAAACCGATTTCTTTGTTCTATTTTGTCAAAGTCTGTTTAATCAAAAATATGATTTAAATACTTTGTTGCAGCCCTCAATATATATAGTTTTGATCTTCAATATAATGGCATTAGCCTCAAAAATCCAATACCAGGCATGATGTTATATTCATTAGAAGTATATTTTTCACTAAATCTATAAATTTACATGTGCAGATGTTTACAGTTTGTGTGTCAAAGCCAATAACTTTTCACAACATTTACCTGGTATAGCTTTGTTTTATTATTTGTCCTCATAAGCTCCAGAAGGTAGACCTCCTCACATTTTGCACATTTCACTGTGAAGGACATATTTTAGAAAATCCCACACTCTTGTGAATAAAATCCCACAATTCGCACTGTATGTAAGACAAAAACCAAGCTCTGAAGTCCAAGGACCATTTCTAGTGATCACCAAGTTTTACTCATCACCTGGACAATACAATCTCTACAGACACTTCCCATCCAACCTGACAGAGCTTGAGAGGATCTGCCAGGAAGAATAGAACAAATTGCACAAATTCATGTGTACAAAGCTGAAGAGGAAGAGGAAAGAGGAAGTTTTAGCTGCTGCCAAAGTAATACTGAATTGAAGCTGCAGTGTGTAAAATGTGAAACATTTGGCAGCATCTATTGGTGAGATTGCAGAATGCACCCTTCTAAGCACTGATTTTTTTGAGAGGAAGAAGGCACTGGCAAGCTGGCTTCCCTGGAGCAAAGTAGTACACTCTATCTGTTCATTTTGCACAATGCTAATCAATTGAATTACTGTACTAATAAGCCAATAAGCCTCATAGCTCATTCTCAGTTAAATCAAAGTTCCAGTGTTGGACACAGTAATCTGTCACAACTGCATATTGCCACAGTTTCCCTTTATTTCCAAACATTTTGTTCTTCAGATTGAATTGGATCAGTTTGGCTGTTTTGGAGTGGTACAAAAAGTTGTTGGAGCATCTCCTTAGTATTAACTGAGGCGCTCTGTTTCTGTAGGAATCCTCTGAATATTTTAAATATGTAATCATAGAAAATGCATCATATTCATGCTGTCTGAACTTCTGTATTTTTTTAGTCAGTGACAGCTGTTTCAAGAACTTGGCTGAAGACAGGAGTGGAGTTAACCTGAAGGACTTGGTCCATGATCCCTCACTGTGAGTCCACTGATGAAGTTTGCACACACGTATTGACATCCATTGTAAACACACTCCCATTACACTCACTGTATCTCTGTCACCTTCTGCAGGCTAGGAGGAGTCATAGCAGCCTACAAGATTGTTCCAGATGAGATCGATGAAATCAAAGTACGTGTCCATGTGTGGAGCTCACTGTTAACCAAATCACTCAGTCAGCAAGAAACAGAATAATATGCTGTGGAAACAGACTGTACTTTAAACACTTTCACTATTTGATAACACACTTGATAACTGAGCTACAGGTCCCTGTGCTGCAGGACTGAGTAAAAACATTAACAGAATCTTCCTTTGATACTTCATGCTTTTCTTTTTTTTTGCTTGTCTAGCTCACATGTCTTATCTTATTAGCATCTAAAGAAACCATTTGTCCATCATTCAGTCATGTTTCCTCAATTTAATGCTTTTTTTTTAGCCACTAAATCCAATGAGAATAGGTTCCTGTGTTGATCCCAGAAGTGAAATTCTTTTTTGAGATTCTGATCAGCACTTTGGAGCTGGCAGGAATTGTCTTTAAGGGAAGGCTTTTGTCACCATTGTATGTTAAACCCAGGTTTTTCTTAGAAACAAAGTGCCTTTATCCATTATGGCCACCTCTTGGGCCTATACTATTCCAAGTGTAAAAGATCGATGATGTAGCTGTTAACTTTGTGTGATTACATGTATACAGGAAACTCTTTTGGAGTGGTGCGATGAACAGGAGCTGAATCTCATTCTCACTACTGGAGGAACTGGCTTTGCACCACGAGATGTTACACCTGAGGTACACACATAGACACTGGCCACAAATCTTCAACAAAATCTTAAATCTAAAAAAAGACATAACTACTAAAGTTTTAACCGTTATAAAAACAAAGAACTGTCTGAAAATTAGCTGAAATGATTTAATGATATATTATAAATCTGAAGAAAAATAATTTGGGACAAACATATTGAAATGTCTTAGTTAACTGAGTCCCTATGTTTGTCCTGTAGGCCACCAGAGAGGTGATAGAGCGAGAGGCCCCGGGTATGGCACTGGCTATGCTGATGGGATCACTCAATGTTACGCCACTAGGCATGCTGTCCAGGTAAATACTTAACATTCTCACTACTCACATAGGCATGCTGTGTACACTGTCTAGTGTATTTTAACCAAATTAATCTGTGTGGTGTCCTCTTCTGCTTTCTATTTTACTGTTTCTAGGCCAGTATGTGGCATTCGTGGTAAAACTCTGATCATCAACCTGCCAGGAAGCAAGAAGGGCTCTCAGGTAATGTTACTCAACTGTTTACTCTACCCTTTTAGACACATATGTACAGTGGGTACGGAAAGTATTCAGACCCCTTTAAATTTTTCACTCTTTGTCATTGCAGCCATTTGCCAAAATCAAAAAAGTTCATTTTATTTCTCATTAATGTACACTCAGCACCCCATCTTGACAGAAAAAAACAGAAATGTAGACATTTTTGCAAATTTATTAAAAAAGAAAAACTGAAATATCACATGGTCATAAGTATTCAGACCCTTTGTAGTGACACTCATATTTAACTCACATGCTGTCCATTTCTTCTGATCCTCCTTGAGATGGTTCTGCTCTTTCATTGGAGTCCAGCTGTGTTTAATTAAACTGATTGGACTTGATTAGGAAAGGCACACACCTGTCTATATAAGACCTTACAGCTCACAGTGCATGTCAGAGCAAATGAGAATCATGAGGTTGAAGGAACTGCCCAAGGAGCTCAGAGACAGAATTGTGGCAAGGCTCAGATCTGGCCAAGGTTACAAAAGAATTTCTGCAGCACTCAAGGTTCCTAAGAGCACAGTGGCCTCCATAATCCTCAAATGGAAAAAGTTTGGGACGACCAGAACTCTTCCTAGACCTGGCCGTCCAGCCAAACTGAGCAATCGTGGGAGAAGAGCCTTGGTGAGAGAGGTAAAGAAGAACCCAAAGATCACTGTGGCTGAGCTCCAGAGATGCAGTAGGGAGATGGGAGAAAGTTCCATAAAGTCAACTATCACTGCAGCCCTCCACCAGTCGGGGCTTTAATTTTAAGCAGTATGTGTGGAGAAAACCAGGCACTGCTCATCACCTGCCCAATACAATCCCTACAGTGAAACATGGTGGTGGGAGCATCATGTTGTGGGGGTGTTTTTCAGCTGCAGGGACAGGACGACTGGTTGCAATTGAAGGAAAGATGAATGCGGCCAAGTACAGAGATATCCTGGAAGAAAACCTCTTCCAGAGTGCTCAGGACCTCAGACTGGGCCGAAGGTTCACCTTTCAACAGGACAATGACCCTAAGCACACAGCTAAAATAACAAAGGAGTGGCTTCGGAACAACTCTGTGACCGTTCTTGACTGGCCCAGCCAGAGCCCTGACCTAAACCCAATTGAGCATCTCTGGAGAGACCTGAAAATGGCTGTCCACCAACGTTCACCATCCAACCTGACAGAACTGGAGAGGATCTGCAAGGAAGAATGGCAGAGGATCCCCAAATCCAGGTGTGATAAACCTGTTGCATCATTCCCAAGAAGACTCATGGCTGTACTGGCTCAAAAGGGTGCTTCTACTCAATACTGAGCACAGGGTCTGAATACTTATGACCATGTGATATTTCAGTTTTTCTTTTTTAATAAATTTGCAAAAATTTCTACATTTCTGTTTTTTTCTGTCAAGGTGGGGTGCTGAGTGTACATTAATGAGAAATAAAATGAACTTTTTTGATTTTGGCAAATGGCTGCAATAACACAAAGAGTGAAAAATTTAAAGGGGTCTGAATACTTTCCGTACCCACTGTATACATCATCAAGTCTGTATGTAATGTGGAATTGTTTGAATCTCTTTGAAAGATGCTAGTATTACATCTACTTTCAGTTGCATATCAACATGTTGAGTGAAATTTAAAGTTTAGGACTTTAATGATCATGTGACACTTTATCATTAAATGAGAATCTTTACAGGACTCTATTGTGCTAAATTCCTATGACCTTTAAATATACCTTCTTGGCTTACAACTTGATTGTTTATCTTTTGTCTTTTAAACATAGTACCCCAATTTAAGAGGTCCAAAAGGAGTGGGACAAATTCAGTGTTAAGTTAACCATAATGTGGCAGTGATTGTTCATCAAAAATCTATAATATATATTTTATACGAAAAAGTTCTTTTTCACTGAGTATGGGAACGTTTACTGTTTAAAAAGTTCAAATTCAAAAGTAATATTTTTAATTATAGATGATTTTTCATTAATATGGACATTTGGTGTTGAAACAGGCTGACAACACCACCTTAGCATATTGTCAACATAAAAATGTTCAAATGACTAATTGAACAAAACAATTGCAAAATTCCACATCCAGCAGCCATGGAGCAACAATGGGACATATTTAGCCCTGTTTGCACCTGATAAATATTGGTTTTCCTCTTGGCCCCAAAGGGAGTATTGATTACCACAGTTACATTATAATAAGTGTAGAGCTCTTACAATCCAACAATTGTCACAGATCAGGAGGTGAATGGCTCTAATCAAAGCCAAGACCTTGTCATCACTGACGTGAAAATATTACTTTTTTTAAGTTGGTGTAAAAAAGCACAGAAGTCATCTTCTCATTTATTAAAGCCAGACTAAATATTGACTTGATACACTGATGAAATCACTTGACAAAATAATGTATCTCACCTAAGTGTTTCAGATTTGTAAATTATACAAATTGACCTATGGCGGTAAAATATTTTGCTCATTTGTAAACAGACTAGTTCAAAGCTGTTACTGTTGCCTATCTTTGATTAAATTTTGGTGTTTTCAGGAGTGTTTTCAATTCATCCTGCCCGCTCTGCCCCATGCCATTGACCTGCTGCGCGAGGCCACAGTCAGGGTTAAATCCACACACGCTGCCCTGGAACAGTTACCATCCCCTTCCCCTCTTATGGCCAACACACACACCAACATACACACCAACACACACACTAACACACACACTAACACACACACCAACACACACACTAACACACACACCAACACACACACTAATACACACACCAACACACACACAATGGAGCGTGGCACCCAGTGCGAGGAGGAGGATGAGGAGGAGGAAGACCGGAGGAGAGGTCGACACACGCACAACCACCATCATCACCAGCACGGCTCATCCCATATCACCGCAGCTGCTATCGCTGCCAAGGTAACTAGTCGACAAGACACAACCAAAGCCAGTGCTTCTGCTGGAAACTTGATGGCAAGCTACTGTACTACAGACAACTGCTGTTCAAATGCTGTAGGCTGCTACAGGACTCCGAAGGAAAAACACACATTTGTGTTCTTAAAATAGGTAGACAGCATGGGATTTCAGGAGGTATATCTCCCAAAAAGAAGTTTCAGTTGTTGCTATATAAAACATTATTAACCCCCTTTCTGTGACTATTAAACCTCATTAATGCATTTATCTGGATATCAAAAATGCATGATGGTGTAAGACTATAAATATAAAAATTGTAATGTGATTGGATTTGCTAGACCAAATCTGCAGGTCTGGCTTTTTGCTCTGGATCTCAGCCACATGTATATATGGTCTGTACATCATGACAGACATGACACCATGACATTATTCTTAAGAATAATGGTGAATGTTCACCTTACTCCACCTCTTCCTGCTATCTCAAGCTGCCTGTCAGAAAGTTACATATGTCCTCTTTTTTGGCAAATGAAAAAGACAGTAAAAAAAAAAAAAACCATTAAAAATGCAAGTGACTGGCATTGGTGGGCATATTGCTATAGGGACCAACAAAGTGATGAAATGCTTTGCAGTAAATCCAGTTTTGATCCCTGAGTCTGCTGCCACACCAGCATACCAGAACAGAACATGCTGTTTTACAGTATTAAAATGTTATCACGATAACAAACCCTGTTTACATTTGAAAGTAAGCTCCCAGGATTGTAGATTTTAGTGGCCATCACAGCTACTTGTTGATGTTTTTTGCTGGATAGTGTTCAGTAGTTTTGCAATGAGCATGTACAGTGGGTACGGAAAGTATTCAGACCCCTTTAAATTTTTCACTCTTTGTGTCATTGCAGCCATTTGCCAAAATCAAAAAAGTTCATTTTATTTCTCATTAATGTACACTCAGCACCCCATCTTGACAGAAAAAAACAGAAATGTAGAAATTTTTGTAAATTTATTAAAAAAGAAAAACTAAGCACACTTTCTGTACCCACTGTAAATCTACTTGTTTTGATGTGAATATGGGTTCTGGGTTTTTTCACAGTTCAAGTGATGTTAGCTCCTGCTACCTCCTGCTTGAAAAGATGACCAAAGTAATAGCCTACAGATTCCTTCATCTCTCATGTGATCTTTGTCCTGCATACCGTGTCAGTCCCTGCTGAGTATCCCTCAACGCTTTGCTTGACTTTGTTAGGTGACCAATCTGCCAGTGTTCCAAACAGTTTTCCATATTGATAAATAAAGCAGCCAGAAATTAAATGATGACAGTACTTATTAATACCATGTGAAATGTCGATGAAATGTCATCATCAATAGAAAGTTCAGGTAAAGAGTGGTTGTTAAAACAAATTGAACACTTGTTGGCGTGCAAGTGTAACATGTGAAAGACTTAGCGGCATCTAGTGGTGAGATTTCAGAATGTAATATTCTGACCCCCCTCATGCCTTACTATCCGTTTCCAGGTAAAATGGTGTGTACAATGGCTGTCACCTTTATAACAGCCAATGTTTAGTTTGAGCGTTCTGGGCTGCAGTAGAAACATGGCAGTGCAACATTGCTCCTTTTGTGAAAGGAGACCTGCTCTCTATGTTGATTTTAAACGGCTCATTCTAAGATTAAGAAAATGCAAAGGTTGGTATTTTCTGGTGATTACACACTTATGACAACATATTTATAAATACAATATTCCACTTATGCTAATAGATGAATCTAAATATTACACATTGAACCTTTAATGTGGACGATCTATATGATTTCTTATGAGTCATAAAGTATCCATAGTTTGGATATAATTACAAGCAATGGAGCAGCTCATTTTTCATTCAAATGTGAACTTTTTAAAGCTTCATAACCATTTCATCTCATTCACCTGTCTGTATATGCCCACATACATCTGTCTGTGTGTGTTTGTACGTGTTCTGCATGCATGTGTCCAGCAGACAAGCCATGTTGTGGTCATGGCTAAGGGGGCTCCCTATCTGCCTGAAAACACACCTGCTCCTCCCATTCATTTCACCTGCTCCTCCACTCATGACCATCAGGTGAGACACTCACACATACACCCATCCCCCTCCTGCCTGAACTCGGTTAATCATGTCTGTTCCGTCACACACTGCTGGGCCCTGTTCTTTATACATGGTTAACTCAGTTTATTTGAATATTGATGCTCTGACACAAACCTGGGTTTTTCTGGAGCTGTTGCTAAATGTATACCTTTCAAAGTGCTGAATTATTCATAATTATTTCAAAATTAACCACAAACCTGAACACATTTTTGGGTATAAACACCCTCTCATTTACTCAAAAAGCACCTATATTCTAAAGGACAAGAGCATAATTAGGAAAACTGATATCATTTAATGTACAGTAATTTTTTCAAGTTTTCACGAAGAGATACCCTCTCCATTTTATATTATCATTGGATCCCTTCTGCGTTGCACAGCTTTTTTTCTTCTCACATATTTAGTTTGTTTTCATTTCCAGCAATGGCCGGCAGCGGCTTATAGTGAAAAAGTACAGATAAATCTACTGTACACCAACAGCAGTTAGTCACAAGCTGGTGAACATAGTTAACAATATTAACTCGCAGCTTAGGACCCAGATATTGGAGCTAATGGAGACCAGAGTTATAAGAATAGTGAATATTCTTTAGATAACCAGAAACAGGCTGACAGTATATAAAAATCCAATGATGGAGTTTTAGGCACAGAAAATCTATGCCATGTATTTGTACCATAAATATATATACTGAAGTAAACACCAGATTCCTCAGTGCTAAGATAATTATTGTGCAACTCCAATATATTTATGCTCTCTAACCAAAATGACATCACAAGTAAGTCATCAGCTCAACTAATAATACTATTGATTATAGATTTGACTTTCTAACCTACTGTGATTACCCTACTCTACAAATGAACTTGTTTATATCTGCCATAATTAACTAATATTTCCTTCAGGAAGGTTATTTGTGTGGTTTTCAAAATTAATGTCAACCCAGATGAATATTATATAATGATTGAAATTATATATTTTTGGGATACTTTCAGTTAATTCAGTTGTGATGTGAAAAATCAATTTGTAGAGACTTGAAACTTGCTGCAGATAGGTAATCCATCACAGTGAACACTAAAGCCCTGTTTATTTGGAACCAGTATTACCTGGAGGTCTCATGTGATTTTGATAACAGGTTCTGTTTGTTCCTAGTCCAACACAACTGTTCCTGTGTATGTATGCAATGTGCTATTCCAATTCAAAAGCCCTATTATTTCTTTCTCAGACTTGGATTTAAATCTCTTTTTTCTTTATCTGATTTAATGGAGCCCACAGTACTCTAAGAACTTTAATATTTGGGGTAGCAGTGAAAGAGCCAACTGAAGAAAGAGCAAGATCAAATCTGGGAATAATCATTTGGCCAGAATTTGCTAATTAAAATTGAGTGAAACACAGACTTTGTTTGCCCCATGTGAATGTGTCATATACTGATGTGGTGGTGAATTCCGAAATCACATGAAATTCCCAGTCACTGATGTTATGCTAAGAAAATCAAACAGTAGGAAAGACCTTATATTCACCTTAAGTAACCACTGAAATACATGTTAATAATTATTTTATAGTAACTTGCATAGCGTCTGATGTGGAGTAAATCACATTTTGTATTACGACAGGAAACATTATTCAAATGGTATTATTGGAGACATACAGTGGGTACGGAAAGTATTCAGACCCCTTTTAAAATTTTCACTCTTTGTGTCATTGCAGCCATTTGCCAAAATCAAAAAAGTTCATTTTATTTCTCATTAATGTACACTCAGCACCCCATCTTGACAGAAAAAAACAGAAATGTAGAAATTTTTGCAAAGTTATTAAAAAAGAAAAACTGAAATATCACATGGTCATAAGTATTCAGACCCTTTGCAGTGACACTCATATTTAACTCACATGCTGTCCATTTCTTCTGATCCTCCTTGAGATGGTTCTGCTCCTTCATTGGAGTCCAGCTGTGTTTAATTAAACTGATTGGACTTGATTAGGAAAGGCACACACCTGTCTATATAAGACCTTACAGCTCACAGTGCATGTCAGAGCAAATGAGAATCATGGGGTCGAAGGAACTGCCCAAGGAGCTCAGAGACAGAATTGTGGCAAGGCACAGATCTGGCCAAGGTTACAAAAGAATTTCTGCAGCACTCAAGGTTCCTAAGAGCACAGTGGCCTCCATAATCCTCAAATGTAAAAAGTTTGGGACGACCAGAACTCTTCCTAGACCTGGACGTCCAGCCAAACTGAGTAATCGTGGGAGAAGAGCCTTGGTGAGAGAGGTAGAGAAGAACCCAAAGATCACTGTGGCTGAGCTCCAGAGATGCAGTAGGGAGATGGGAGAAAGTTCCACAAAGTCAACTATCACTGCAGCCCTCCACCAGTCGGGGCTTTATGGCAGAGGGGCCCGACGGAAGCCTCTCCTCAGTGCAAGACACATGAAAGCCTGCATAGAGTTTGCCAAAAAACACATGAAGGACTCCCAGACTATGAGAAATAAGATTCTCTGGTCTGATGAGACCAAGATTGAACTTTTTGGCATCAATTCTAAGTGGTATGTGTGGAGAAAACCAGGCACTGCTCATCACCTGCCCAATACAATCCCTACAGTGAAACATGGTGGTGGGAGCATCATGTTGTGGGGGTGTTTTTCAGCTGCAGGGACAGGACGACTGGTTGCAATTGAAGGAAAGATGAATGTGGCCAAGTACAGAGATATCCTGGAAGAAAACCTCTTCCAGAGTGCTCAGGACCTCAGACTGGGCTGAAGGTTCATCTTTCAACAGGACAATGACCCTAAGCACACAGCTAAAATAACAAAGGAGTGGCTTCGGAACAACTCTGTGACCGTTCTTGACTGGCCCAGCCAGAGCCCTGACCTAAACCCAATTGAGCATCTCTGGAGAGACCTGAAAATGGCTGTCCACCAACGTTCACCATCCAACCTGACAGAACTGGAGAGGATCTGCAAGGAAGAATGGCAGAGGATCCCCAAATCCAGGTGTGAAAAACTTGTTGCATCATTCCCAAGAAGACTCATGGCTGTACTAGCTCAAAAGGGTGCTTCTACTCAATACTGAGCTCAGGGTCTGAATACTTATGACCATGTGATATTTCAGTTTTTCTTTTTTAATAAATTTGCAAAAATTTCTACATTTCTGTTTTTTTCTGTCAAGATGGGGTGCTGAGTGTACATTAATGAGAAATAAAATGAACTTTTTTGATTTTGGCAAATGGCTGCAATGACACAAAGAGTGAAAAATTTAAAGGGGTCTGAATACTTTCCGTACCCACTGTATATGGACACTTTCCTGTGTGGGTATACATTTTAACTTCTACAGCCCATCTACAGTACCTACCACAAGTAGCAAGTGTACCTAAAATCCTAATGTAATGAAATTAAATGTGGTCAGCAGATTCCTCAAGACAATCAGTTCTACCTTGCTTCAGTACTACTGGAAGCATCAGGATCCTTAGCATCATTGATCCTGCAGGATATGGGTGGTTTTGGTGTCTGTGTTGTCATAACTTGTGAAGAAAGTTCCCCAGGAAAGTTAAATTGCACAAGGAACAAATACAACATGCATGCAAAGCAATCATATACCACGCCCTATTTGTTTTAATAGTATGTTGAAGTAGCAACAGCTTGTTGCTTCACCAGAGTGGCGTTGAAACATGTAGCTTGCATTCCAAAAATCAAGTGTCATGTACACTCAAGTTTAGTTGACAGTAAAACAACTGAAGAAATTCATTGACTAGCATGAAGTGTGTTCGTATGTGTGTGTGTGTGTGTATGTAGATCCCGGACTCGATCATTTCTCGAGGTGTTCAGGTGCTTCCTCGAGATTCTGCCTCTTTAAGCTCCACCCCTTCAGAGTCACCACGGGCAACACAGGCAACCTCCCGCCTTTCCACCGCCTCATGCCCGACACCCAAGGTACACACAAACTTTCATACATGTACACACACAGAAAAGAGCACTAAGAATGCAGAAACGCTGAAACTTAAAATCACTTTCAGCTATTAAAAAAATTACTTCAAAACGATATGTAGCAGTTGCATGAAAATGCAATATTTATAGAGCATGCCAGTTGCATATGCACCATTACACTATAAGTGGTGGAAAGCTGTCTCAGCAGTTACCAAAATGGACAATAAAGGACAGTTCCTGCATGATTGGAGTTTCTGTTTATTTCCTGGATTCCCCAGCCTTTTTATGTCAACATATACCATTTTCCAATGAATTTACCACATATTGTAACAAATTCCCAGTAAAGAAGAGGTTGCTAATTTGATTTCCTAGCTTCAAAAACAAACATTCATTACAGTTATTTCTGAATTTGTTTGGTTCTTGTCTGGTCAAAGTATCATGGTTGGGCATGTTAAATGTGACTCCCAGTCTTTGCTCAATTTGGCTCTCAAATCAGTATGAAGCTGAATGTGAGCCCAATACTACAATCCTGAATTGCAAAGCGTGATTCTCGGCCTCTTGCTCACAGTGATGGATTACCTTTATCAAACATATTAAAAGTCTCGGGACTTGTGTGGTGTTTGGAATTGAATGGGAGTGAATGGCACTGTGAGGTTTGGCAAAACTGAAATGTAAATATCTTCAGTTGTGATACATTCAATAAAAAAAATGTCCCAGGTAATGATATGAAGAGATTTAAAGTGGGAAAGAATGCAAAAACTCAAATTATGCTGGAATTGTCTTAAAGGTGATGTTAAAAATCAGTGTTTTTTGTATTTTCCTCAATTGTAAGGACTACCTGTATTTAAAATAGGCTTACATAATTGACAGGTTGTAGTTCTAATTGCTACTGTTACATTTTGTCACACTTTTTGGTACAGCATCCTCTTTCTAAACTTCTCCTGTTTTAATTTGCAAGTGATCTTGTTTCCTGTCTCAGCACTTCCTCCATTTTTACCTGCTCTCTTATGTTTTTATTTACAAATTATTTTCAGTTGCTTTCATCGTTTTGAATGCCATATAAGGTACCATCAAAAAACTTGACATCCGGGCAAATTTTTCACATTAAAAGCATCAAATGGCAAACTCCTCCCATGTCTGATTCACTTTTAATTTGCTAAGGTGTTAACACTTCCCTCAAGTTGGGTAAGTGAAACTGAGTTTTGAAAATTTCTAGCTACATCAGCAATTGTTTGTGAGTTCTCAGAATTCACTGTAGACAATCTCTGTATTTCCTTTATAGGCTTTTAATCGAAATGTGTAGGAAGTGTTGTGTTTCATTAATGCAGGAAGGGGTTAAGGTAGAGGTGATTGGAATTAGTGAATTAAAAAAAACAAAAAAACAACTATATTTCTGTTAAAAATGGTGAATATGAGATGACTCTTGTATTGATGGAAAGAAACATAATGTTGAATTTACTTATACATAGGGTTACTGATGTGCTTGTTTTGAACGTCACAGCTAGACTTGATGTCACATATTTTTCTATATCTTGTGCACTATCACTAGATAAATTAACATGAAACCTTCTGCCATGTCCTTTTAGGATAAGTATTTAAATCATTCCCTTCATACATTTGCATCGAACAACAACCAAATATAGAACATTTGTGTGTCTTTCTGCAGGTTCAGTCACGATGTGGCAGTAATGAGAACATTCTTAGAGCCAGTAAGTTCAGATTGTGTTTGTGTGTGTCTCTGTATGTACTGTACAGTATCTGTGTGTGTCTCATTGACATGGCAGTCTTTTAAGCACAACTTGCTTCACGGCGGAAAGAAGTAGAAACTTACTGGTATTGCTTATAGTTGTTTATTGATATTTCTTTTACTCAAACACTGATTGTCTTGAATTTTGTACCTGTGTGTATAGGCCACAGTGCAGTGGACATTAGTAAAGTGGCACGACGTCATCGCATGTCCCCCTTCCCATTAACGTCAATGGACAAAGCCTTCATCACTGTTCTAGAGATGACACCTATTCTGGGAATTGAAGTCATTAACTACAGAGGTGGGTCTTCAGACATGCTTGTGTATGTGTATGTACCGTATGTGCAATAGTCATCTGTTTGACTTTGTTGTTTAGTGCTATTTTAGGGACACAGAAGAATATAAACAAACATTGAGTGGTCTGAAGCTGTGTGGTGCTCAAACCCTCAAGCATATACATGCAGTGTAGTTTATATATCACTGTGTGTTTAATGAAATGTTTGTTGTTACGTTATAGTTAGCACTAGACTCAACTGGTGTGGGCTGTTCTCTGCAGATGGTTTGGGTCGGGTACTCGCTCAGGACATCTATGCCAAAGACAACCTTCCTCCATTCCCTGCCTCTGTTAAAGATGGCTACGCTGTACGAGGTAAGACTACTGATTCTGTCGTGTTTTACACCAGGTTTAACACTACATCAGAAGACTTAAATGTCAAACAGGATCCATGAAAATGCCATTACACACCAGCATCCATCTATTTGTTTATGTATATTTATGCTAGCATTAAATCAATTCAACAGCAACATCTTCACAGTACATTATTTAAAGTGTCCTCTTGACTGTCACTGGAAAATTCTAAATCAATAATCATGTTATAGTTTTCATAATTAACCTGGTTAACATCATTATCATTGACCTGTAGCTGCTGATGGCCCAGGAGATCGCTTCATCATGGGAGAGTCACAGGCTGGACAACAGGTCAGCCCAAGCATACTAACACAACATAGAGAAAAAATGTTTAATGGCACCTAGTTAGCAGTAGTTTAACAATACACATTGTATTGTTAAACACAAGCACTAATACAAATTAAAGAGTATGTGACAGGTTTTCATTTTTTAAAAATTCATAATTAATCTGCCTTGAAAATACCCAGATAAAGGATAAATGTTGGTTTTTTATGACAAATTGGCAGAAATGATGAAGAAAGAGTTGCAGTTTCCCAAAACTGCACCACGTGATATGACGTAGGCACAGGGGGAAGTAGAACTTGGCTAATTGTTGCTGGTAGTGGTTATTGAGTGATTGTGTTTTACTATTTTTTTTTTTTTTTTTTTCATTTTTCTGATATACTTAATACCCTTACTCGTGGGATGCCTCAGTCTTTTCCAACCATAATTTAATTACTTGTTCGACCGGGCCGAACAGTATTAACTATAGCCTAACTCACCAGGACACCTGCCCTGTTCTCCACTCATTCTCCTGACACCACAGCTCGATTTCTCTCCTGTGCCCATTGTTTCTTATTCTTGGCTGCCCATGCTCTCTCTCATTTCTGACAGGATCAAAATTATATGGTTGTGGTCTGTTTGTATATTTGTGAACAGACATTTTGAAGTTCATCAGTTTCATGGTCCATTGTCTGTGATTGTTCAGACGCTAGCTTGTTTACCACATTTTACATCATAGTCTTTTGATACGAAAGTGAATTTTTTCAGAAAGCTGTCTCCTACAGCCAATCCAGTGAATATTAAATATTTTTTCCCACCAAAATCATAAATCCAGTGACTTTTCCTACACTCTGGTGAAATGGTTACTCCAACCTGTCATGTGCTCTTTAAGTTTGACCACTACACTGACTACTCTTAACACTGCTAAATAAATATTCTACCTTACCCAGTTGTAGCAGTTTTATTAATGGTGTTACTAGAAGTACTATGGGTCTTGTTTTAACGTTGCATGCACAGACAGTGATTGTGTGGGCCATATTGTTTCATGTATGTGCAGCAGCAGAAAGTGGAAAGGAGCTGGACTAGGGGAAATTTAGATTAGAGGCTGTAATGATTAATAAATATATTCTCAACCAGTCATATCACTGGTCTTCTTGCTGTGAGATAGCTGTGCCAATCACAGTGAAGTTAAACATGCTTTTAGAAGTATTTGCAATTTAATTAAAAATCCAAACCAAACTTCACTCTTCTGAAGTTCTGTTAAAGTGAAGTTCTTTGTGGTTGGATTTCACAGTTATTGAGGCCACGGTGGATATACTCAAAACTTAAGAAAATGTTTTTAAATTAATTAAATTAATTACGATTCAGGACCCACCTGAATGTTACAGCAAAGGATGAAAATTCGTAATGGGTGTCACCGCTGGTGCAAAAATGCATTAGTTCCAACTGTTGACTGATGAGCAAAAGTGTAATTTTAATCATTTAAAATTAAATCTCAAACTGTGTACACTTAGCACTACCATTTATTTCTTAAGTAAATATGTCAGTGCATGAAATCCATTATACCAGAAACACTTGACAACCATCAGACTCCATACTGTGTGCGTGTGTGTGTGTGCTTGTGTGTAGCCCACCCATACAGTGATGCCAGGTCAGGTGATGAGGGTGACAACCGGGGCTCCAATTCCTTGCGGAGCTGATGCTGTCGTCCAAGTAGAAGATACAGAACTGCTGAGGGAGTCTGAGGATGTAAGCACAAGTCTGCTTTTTGTGCTTGATAGTGCGCTCAGTCACTGCATTACATCACTGCTGTGTATGGACTGTATATGTTTTGTTAGCAGGGATGCTGATATTGACAGTGTGTTTGTTACAGGGCACAGAGGAGTTGGAGGTTAGGATTATGGTCCAGGCTCGGCCTGGGCAGGACATCAGGTAAAAAGCAAATAGCTATAAGAACCAAGTGGAAGCTAATTCCGATCAAAGCTACTGTGGAATACCCCCACCTAATTATGCATGTTAAAAGTTTGTGTATGTCTGCAGGCCAATAGGTCACGACATCAGGCGAGGGGAATGTGTCCTGGCTAAAGGGACACACATGGGTCCATCAGAGATTGGCCTGTTGGCTACAGTGGGAGTGACTGAGGTCAACGTGCACAAGTTCCCTGTGGTGGCTGTCATGTCCACCGGAAATGAGGTATACACATAAACAGATACCAATAATTGCTTTTCCTACACATTTGTATATTTGCTTTTGTTTTGGTTTGCTACTGAATCAAGATGCCAGTTGAATTTATATGTGTGCTTTTGTGTATAGCTACTGAATCCAGAGGATGACCTCCACCCAGGAAAGATCAGAGATTCAAACCGCTCCACTCTTCTAGCCACCATCCAGGAACACGGTTACCCCACTATCAACTTGGGCATTGTTGGAGACAAGTAGGAGCATTTTAGCTTTATACAACAAACTAGTCTGTCATTGTTGCAATCACATCGTTCTATTTTGACAAGGTCTGTCATAAATTAACAAAATAAATATGAAGTGTTTTATTTTCAGTGTGGGAAATGAAGTTTGAAAAAGTGGTCAACCCATCATAGTTTTGGGTGTCAAACTAATATCAATAGGGTCATTTCTCCAAGCCATAGAAAATGTTGTACAGCTGTTTTTGTAGGATGCTGTGTCTCCTTGTGTTTGCAGCCCTGATGACCTGCTGTCCGCTCTCCATGAGGGAATCAGTCGTGCCGATGTCATCATCACCTCAGGAGGTGTGTCAATGGGAGAGAAGGTAAACTCTTTTCTGTTTCAAGATGAGATGCAGATAAAAGCAGTTGATTCGAAGGTAAGTTTTACAGGGTTATTGTTCCCCACGTCTTTGTGTTTGTGTGTCTGTCAGGACTATCTAAAGCAGGTGCTCGATATTGACCTTCATGCTCAGATCCACTTTGGACGAGTCTTTATGAAGCCAGGGTAAGACGAGGCAGGGGATAGAGTCTGGCTGGGGGGTATTTAAAATCCAGGGGGATGCCATTTTTACTTATTGTCTTTTGTTTGAAATAAGAACCACTTCCTTTTTCTTATTATTCTTACTACTAAAGCTTGTCCTGCTACTTATACCACACACATGATACTGATTCAATTTCAGTTTTACTGTTGATGATAGTGCTATTACCAGTGCTACAGCTACTAAGTGTGCGTTTCTGTTCTTCAGTCTTCCTACTACCTTTGCTACAGTCGACATTGATGGATCACGAAAACTCATCTTTGCTCTGCCAGGTACATTTATGTCTGTAGTAACTGTGTGTTGTTTTGGGGTTGTGAGTGTGTCTCCTTGTTGGCCAAACTCTTGAACCTTCTCTGATCAACTTCCCCCAGAAGCCATTTCAAAACATATGGCATATGCCACCAAAACAGTAGGCAGAGTGTAGGAAGAGAGTCAAGGAGAGTGGTAGCACATAACAAGATGCAATTTGTTTTCAAATGGTAAATAATGTATGTGTTTGTTTGGACAAGACTTCTTTTCTAATACATAAATCAGGCATTTGCATGATACCTAAATGAAACTTCGAGTAGAAACTGTGTTTTAAATACAGAATAAAAAGGATGTTAAACGAAACCAACAGGAGACTGACTTTTTTGCTTTAACTGCTCTTATTTCTTTTGAGTAATCTGCAACTTTAAAGCTACTCCAACTGCAGCTCAAACGCTACAGCATTTAGTAACTGGTACATACATATTAGTGTGAGTTGCAGCTTAAATTTCATTGGGCAGAGGAAAACTATGCCAAACCATCATTCACATATTGGCAGAGGTGGGACATAATTGGGCCATAGTTCTATTGTTTGAGATAAACATTCTAGCAGGGTGGCAATTAGACCTCCAGGATGTGTGTTCGGACAGTCTGACTTGAGCCAAGGTTGGCTGCCCAGACTTACTCAGCAAACCAGAGTTCTTGGCTCTGTGGTCGACACAACTTGTTTTTGTCAGTTTGTATGAATCTTATTTGGCAAGTCTCTTTGATCCATTGTTACCCAGAAGACACTTTTGTGCATAGACCCACAGAGATATGCCCATGTACATGGTGGCTATTCTTATTGCAGTCATTCTCTCATCTAAGTAGGACACTGCCATGTCATGCAGCTTATTTTTGGTGTGCTGGAATTCAAATTGCGATAGCATTGGCATTATAAAGCTTCTATGGCTAAGAGGAGTAATAGTGGCTTTACTACTACTTTAATACTAACTGGAAGAACAGACATTCCGGTACTGCTGCGGGAAATGTCGAAAGTTTAAAGTTTGATTAAACTTATGTTATAGGTTAGGTCTGCAGACAGTCCCTTGTTCATCTCCATCTCTTTCTTACATAGGCAAGTGCAATACAGCAACATTATTAATGCAAATGGAGACAAGGCAGACATAGATCAGACATTAGTGTAACTTTAAACTATAGATAATGCATGTATATATCTAGTAATATAAGGATTTTATAGCTCAGTTGTTCCCAGCTTTTCCTTCCAGTGCTGTGTTGTTTTCTAGGTAACCCAGTGTCTGCAGTGGTGACATGTAACCTGTTTGTCATTCCTGCTCTGAGGAAGATGCAGGGCATTCTGGACCCTAGACCTACTATTATTAAAGCTAGGGTAAGAGATGCACACACACACACATACACACGCACACAGGGTACAGTATCAGTAATTCACAGGGTTAAATTGATGATCCATTAAGCTAAGTGTGAAGGCACTCCTTCAACCTGGTAACAAGCTCCAAGGCACCTTTACGTGGAGAAGCACAAGCACATTTATTTGTTAAAAAACATCCTTCCAGTAGATCAGTAACCTATCACATTATTATGAAGGCTGTGCACAGATATTTAGGGGCACAGGTGCTCAAGCTAAAAAAATGGTACCCCTCTCATCAGAGTTACCTAGTGTAGTGCATATTTGATGTATGTACTCAGTACAGTCTCTTTAATAGTCAGTATTTGTACATAAAAGAACAGGCCACAAGAAAGATAGCAAGGGCACAATATGCATAAATTAGTAGACTAAACAATAAATAGCCCCTCAAAATAAGTAATACAAGTATATTTAATATGTAAATACATGCTATCAATGACTGCAAATACTGTAATGTAGGCCTAACTTCACTAAGGCTGATTCAGTTATAATACTGACTAACAAGGTTACTGTCTGTGATTTTTGAATCACTACATTATTTTATGTAGTTAAAATAAGATGTAAGCCTCAGATAGGATTTGAATCTGAATATTACCATGTAGCTACAGTGAGATTAGATGAACGGTTAAACTTTCAAATGTGAGCTTGTAATATTCCCTAAGTGTTGTGTTAAAATGACATCAGTTGGCTTGTGTCAGTAGATGTCGTGTCAGTAGTATGAATAGATCATTACTAGGCTATAACGTGTAAACTTGTACTAGGCTATGACATGTAAACAGTGCAGAAATAATATAGTGGATGTGTTATTTAAGCAGTGCTTTGGGCTGTACCCTAAAACATTGTTAGTTATAACCTTTAGCCTATCAGTTAAGTTGTGGATCAAGCTGATCATTTCTATGCCATGTCAGAGTGAAGGCTCTGATATGCAAATATGATCACATACACTATTAACCATGTTAATGCATATTTATTTGTTTAGCTTTCCTGACAAAGAGCTAAAAGAGCTTGATCATTTTCATTGACAAGGTTTCTTTTTCATTTTTTCACAACAGTGGAAATGAATTCACAGTAGTAGCCCATCCCAATATTACAAATTTCGCACAAGGAACATGTGGATGCTCGTTATTCACTGTCCCTTTTAACAGAAACGTACCTGTTGTTGATGCCAATAACATTTATCTTAGCATAATGACAGGGAACACTTTGTGAGGTCTGGTTTTAGTTTTATCATTTTAGCTGGTCCTCACTTCCTGACCCACCTTCAAAGGGCTGTTTGAGGGTCAAGATTTGGTTTAAGGGTTCAGGTTAGAATAAAGTTTATGTTAGGGTTGCGGTTAGGCATTTAGTGTGACTATGGAATGCATTATGCCAATGAGTGTCTTTACAAAGATAGCCGTACAAACATGTTTGCATGTATTTCAGCTTTCCTGTGATGTTAAACTGGATCCCAGACCAGAGTACCACCGCTGTATTCTCACTTGGCATCATCAAGAGCCACTGCCCTGGGCGCAGAGCACAGGTATATATACACACACTGTCAAGTTTCCATAACTTAAGGAGGGATTATGAGGACTTCACTTTATTACTTACATTTCCTGGAGATCTACCATAACATTAACCATCATTGCTAACCTTAAACCACGTCTTCACTCTAAAATTAAATGATTTACATTTTGGGAACTTGCTTTTTGTCCACATCAGGATGTCGAGTTCCCAGAATGTGACTGTGTAAACAGAGTTATGTCCCCACAATATGTGTACACCTATACACTGACTGACTCAGACGTTCTTAATTTCTTTCTAGGCAACCAAGTATCCAGCAGGCTAATGTCAATGCGTAGTGCCAATGGCCTGTTGATGTTACCTCCTAAAACAGAGCAGTATGTGGAACTGCATAAAGGCGAGGTTGTGGATGTCATGGTCATTGGACGGCTATGATGCAGGTACGTGACACTCTCATCTGTTGTATTCACCTGTAGTTATACAAGAGACTTGTACTTATAATGCCCCACAATTTGTTTTCTCCCCAGACTTCAATGTCACTCTATACCGATTACCAAGGCAGTGCCAGGTCTTCCTGTCAGGACAGGAAACAGGCGAGGGCAGGAAGTGATGCATGTCTACCTGGTCGCCATTAGCTGTGATGTCATATGCAACAGCCAATCGGAGCCAGCGCAGGCTGAATCCTCATTGGTCTGCTCTGAGGAGATCACTGTATTTCAATGGAGAAAAATGTGAAAAAATATATAAAATATGAGATTTATTCTGTAATATTATTATCCTGATGATAATTATTATTAATATTCTTAATTAATATTCTATTTATTATTATTATCATGGTTCTGATTGAATATTATCATCTTAGTAGTAATCATACCCTCTTCTCTCCTGTTAATTTTATTTGTGCGTTCAACATTTTTTCCTGGTAGATATAGAGATGTAAAGACTTCATCCACTCCTCCTGACCTTTTTTCCCCTTTTTCTCTCCCTCCTCTCTCTTCTTCTTTTTCTAAGTCTTTTTCTGCTCTGGCATTCTGTATTCAGATATAGAAAGTCCTTGATAACCGGTCCCTGCAGTATCTCTACATCCCTTCCTGGAACTGACCCTAACATCAGTACTGACAGATACATGAACTTAAACTGTGTAAAGATATCATTTGATTGAAACTGCTGATATAATTTGTGCCAGCACAGTAAATATGACTTTTTTGCCAAAAATGGAAAAAAATACAAGGATTGTTTGTATTTATTTTTTGTGTAGATATAACACTCTTAAACCATGCTGAGACACTAAAACCCATCACAACTCAATGAAAGCCATTAAACTCCTCTAGGTGAGTCAATGGCTCAGCTTTAAGGCAGGGTAAGTCAGGACTTAAACCCTCCCTCATCACACTGAAATTTGTTTGCTGGATTTCTCTGCTCTGACATCAAATATGTATTAAAATATGATACATAATGACTTTTAAGATTTATATCACAGGTGGGCCTATAGTGGCATTATCAGTACTACTCTAACCCTGCATTCAAATGGTGGTTGATTGACATAAGTTTAAGTTTTACACCATAACCGTATGTTACAAAATTAAAATACTTATACAGTCTTTGATAAATGTTTCTTTGCATTTTTAAATCGGCTAATTGATAGTGAAGACTATAGTTTTCGTATTGTCTTAAAATCCTAAGAAAAGACTAAAACCAATAATATGTCAAGACAGTCTCTCAGTACTGTCTGACATTCCTATCCTATCTAGTAGCTTTTAACCATGAGCCAACTTGTTCCTGCTAAAGGTGAAAATCTTGAACATTTCAGGAAATACTCATATTTTCATTGTAGCTCTAAGTTGGATGAAATGATTAGAATCTCACCTGTCTGCTTGTTAAATATGAAGCTACAAGCAGCAGATTGGACTGTTTGCTAAAATTTGCAACAACGCAAAAAAAGTTTTTTTCTTTCAATGGATTCAACAAAAAGAAATGTGTTCATTAGTAAAGACATGCTGGTAGGTAGGGTTTGTTACTCTCAGACAGAGCTTTATTGCACATAGGCAGAAGGCACATGGTCCTTGTTGGTAGGATTATTTTATTGTTGATTTAAGTCTTTTCATGGAATTTGCGGACTCTTAAGAGAAATACAGAATATTGTCATCTTTTCAGTAGCCGAAGAATACTATACTATGTTCACAACTCATCTCAAAGGCTGGCTTCTTTTTGGCTAATCAAGAACTTACACTTCCCCCCAGTTGTTACCCATAAACAATGCATGCAAATATGAATGAAAGATAGTGAATGAATCGTGGCATATTACCAACTCAGAGAAAACTCCAACCCATTGTCAATTGAAAGCAGGGTGTCACATTCAGGTGCTCATAAACTACACAACTGGTGTATTTCTACCATGACAGTGTTAAGGTGCTTGTTAAAGTCAAAAATATGAATATAGTTCAAGGCTAAAAATCAAATTACATTGCTTGACTGCTTTTCTCTCAATGTACTGTATGTAGTCTGAGCAACACTGAGACATAGAGAAAACCTTGTTAGATATTTAGCCCACTACAAAAGCTTAGTTCACTCCTAGTGTTAACAAACTAGTAGACTTGTTGGCAGCAGTATCCAGTTGATCAAAACACTGACCTTAAATTGTTTACCATCATATGCAGTCTTTGAGTCCCAGTCATTCACCAGTGCATTAAATCTCAACCCTGTTAGTTCCTCTGTTGTGCTTAATGTGATCAGTGCTAAACAAATCAATTTGGTCAAAGGTCTAATGCTGCATTGAGGTCATATAGAATAACTTGTACTTGCACTTATTTGAATATAATGGTACTTAGTGACACCAAGATGACTTATGTTATTCCTAGATGTCAGTGACTGCTGCTGATTTCATTTCTTACTTTAACAAGTATGAAGTCAGCATTGTTTTCAGACAAGGGGCATGTCTGCTATTTTTCTTTTATGACCTGAATACTGCATTAATCAGTATTTCTGACCTATGAACTCTCTTTATAGGCTGCTGCAGTCTTTCTCACCTATTCCCTTATTCTTCCCCCTTCTCATCTTGCTCTTTTCATCCCCACTTTCCTCACACTTGCATGCCCATAAAGGGGGCGTGCCTTTCTCTTTGGGCAGGTTTGATTCCAGGTGTGAGATCAGGGTGCAGCACATGGGTGTGGTTTCTGCTTTGACTAAGTGTTGCATTTATGGTGATTTGATATTGGTGAGTAAGAAGAGCTTTCAAAGTCCAGGCTCTGGTACCAACACCGTCTTCTCTGTTATTCCTCTAACTCAGATGTCAGAACCTTCCCAGTTACCTCAAATGCACCATATATTTAACAGTGGCTCATGCTGAGTTCATGTTATGTAAGACAAAGTGTAAATACAGGGTGACATTAATTAATTGGAAGGCCCATGTCTAAATTGCTTACAAAAGAATTATATTAATATACCTTACTGCATTAATTTTTTCCCACATTTGGCAGCTCATGTTTATGGTAAACCCATTATGACATGAACACAGCATCAAAGCATGTCCTGGCACCTGCCCAAGGAGGACCGGTCAAACCCAGATAGATGAATTTGAGTAAGAAGAAGCAGGTTATTGTTAAACTGCCTTTGTACTGAGTGATTCGTAACAATGGACTGAACTCAGTCACACTGCACACACTATAAACTATGACCAGCACTTGTAATGAAGCAATGACACAGCATTCTACTACTACTGTATAAATACAATGAAGAGGATGTTTTTTTCTGTAATGATATTAAAATTGACGAATTAATAAAAATAATACTGATTATTCTGTATCTCGTTTGCATAAGTCACTCTTTCCTCAAATGGCCTGTGATTTAATGACAAGAGTAATTATCAGTGAAGTTTATTTTATTATGAAATGGACTCAGGAAGAATGTGTGACTAAGAGTTGTGTTATGATTGTAGAAGACATTGTTGAATATTTTTAAATTAGATTATCTGACCTTGCTTACAGCTTTGGGTTCTCCTTTGTTCAGGTTCAGTTAAGCAAAAGACACATTCAGCCAGCCTAGAAACACTACAGCACTCCTCACCCTTGTGAGGTGAGCCATATGGGGAGTTATTTCAGGCATATTAAACGGGATCCAGTAAGTAGTGTAGTATTGTACAGATAAATATGGCATGTGGTATGAATAATGTCATACACTAAATATGAGAATTAAAAGAAACTTGTTGTCATTTGTAAATGCCTCGGAAACACTTTTTGTCTTTGAGGTGTAGCCTCAAGGCCTGAGGTGTATCCAAAAATACCACCAAAACTATTCAGGTTACATAAAGTTTTCATATAGTCGATCAAGGCATTGTATTGAACACCTAGTTTGGGATATGGTTTTATTAAGTATCTTCTTTTCCTTTCAGCTGCTCCCTTCAGGGGTCGCCACAGCGAATCATCCGCCTCCATTCAACCCTATCCTCTGTATCCTCCTCACCCACACCTACTATCCTCATGTCCTCCTTCACTACATCCTAGAACCTCCTCTTTGGTCTTCCTCTAGGCCTCCTTCCTGGCAGCTCTAACCTCAGCATCCTTTTACCAATGTATTCACTGTCCCTCCTCTGAACATGTCCAAACCATCTCAATCTGGTTTCCCTGGCTTTTTCTCCAAAACATCTAACATGAGCTGTCCCTCTGATGTCCTCTTTCCTGATCCTATCCATCCTCGTCACTCCCAGAGAGAACCTCAACATCTTCAGCTCTGCTACCTCCAGGTCTGCCTCCTGTCTTTTTCTCAGTGCCACTGTCTCTAAACCAGACAACATTGCTGGTCTCACCACTGTCTTGTCCACCTTTCCTTTCATTCTTGCTGACACTCTTTTGTCACACATCACACCTGACACTTTCCTCCACCCGTTCTAACCTGCTTGCACACGTCTCTTCACTTCTTTTCCACACTCTCCGTTGCTCTGGACTGTTGACCCCAGGTACTTAAAATCCTCCACCTTCTTTTTCCTCACTTTTTCCAAATCTACAAAGACAAAGGCCAGCTCCTTCTGGCCTTCTCTGTACTTCTCCATCAGCATTCTCAAAGCAAATATTGCATCTGTGGTTCTCTTTCTTGGCATGAAACCACACTGCTGCTCACAAATGCTCACTTCTGACCTCAGCCTAGCCTCCACTACTCTTTCCCATAACTTCATTGTGTGACTCATCAGCTTTATTCCTCTGTAGTTTCCACAACTCTGCACGTCTCCCTTGTTCTTAAAGATGGGCACCAGTACACTTCTCCTCCATTCCTCAGGCATCCTCTCACTCTCCAAGATCTTGTTAAATAGCCCAGTCAAAAACTCCACTGCCACTTCTCCTAAACACTTCCATACCTCCACAGGTATGTCGTCAAGACCAACTGCCTTTCCACTCTTCATCCTCTTCAACGCCTTCCTCTGTCATGAATAGGGGTTACAATTAAAGTTTAGGACCAATAATTCGCCCACCACTGGTACTCAGGTTAAACAAAAAGACTTTATTAGAACTCAAACCAGAAACCAGAACACAGGAAACTAGAGGAACATGGAACAAAGACACAGAGCTTGGCGGGGAACACAAGGACACGGGAATCCAAACTAAGGGACAAGACAACATGAACTGAGGGAACAAGACACGGGACCTGGGACACACACACAATTGGGTCACACAGCCCTACGGGGAACAAGAACTCAGGGACAAGGCATGGAGGTCTGGGTCACACACACACGGGGAGACTCACCAGACCACAGGGAAACAAGAACATGGACACAGGGAACAAAGCATGAGGGTCTTGGTCACACACACATTCGGGGTCGCACCAGACCTCAGGGAAACATGGACAGGAATACAGGGGAAACAAGACAAGACAAAACCATGAATGAAGGGAATTAAACAGGAATGCAGGATACGGTGAAGAACTTAAAAAACACATACAAGAAACAAAGGCAAAACAAACTTGGAAAGACTTAACATGAAAAATGCAGCTCTTGGCAGTTGCTGGGCAGGGATGTAGTCAGAGTTCTGGTCTGACAACCTGGCAAAGAAACTATGATAGAACTGAGGTATATAAGCAGGAAGAACATAACAAGGTACAGGTGAAAACAACTAATTGGGTCAAAGTAAAGAGAAACAAAACAGAACAAAACTAGATCCGTCATGAACCTTCAAAATAAAAGTACAAAACAGGAAACTGAAAACACGGATCATGACATCCTCACTTCATCCTTACTGATCTTTGCTACTTCCTGCTCCACAACAGTCACCTCTTCTATTCTGTGCTCTCTAACATTTTCCTCATTCATCAACTCTTCAAAGTATTCCTTTCATCTTTCCATCACACTTGTGGCACCTGTCAACACATTTCCATCCCTGTCCTTGATCACCCTAACCTGCCGCACATCCTTCCCATCTCTGTCTCTCTGCTTCACCAACCTGTACAAATCCACCTCTCCCTCCTTAGTGTCCAACCTATCATACAAATCCTCATATGCCCTTTGTTTGGCCTTTGCCACCTCTACCTTCACTTTATGCTGCATCTCCCTGTACTCCTGTCTGTTCTCTTCTGTCCTCTCAGTGTCCCACTTCTTCTTAGCTAACCTTTTCCTCTTAACACACTCCTGAACTTCCTCATTCCACCACCAAGTCTCCTTATCTGCTTTCCTCTTCTTTTTGCGACATCTACCACCATCTGTCCTTCTGCATTCCTGTCCTGCATACCAAACTTACCCATCACTTCCTCGTCACCTCTGTCGCGTCATATTCGTGATTCGCATGTTTGATTTGGCTTAAATTTTACATCGGATGCCCTTCCTGACACAACCCTCTGCATTTACATGGACTTGGGACCGGCACATAAAGACACTGGATTGTGCCCCCTTGTGGTTGCAGTACATGGTTTTATTAAGTATATAAGGCAAATTTACAAAATATAATATTTAATTCACATATAAAAAATGAAATTATATTTTTACACGTATGGATTGAGCTAGTTTAAGGTATTTTATTTGATTTGGTATTTTATTATTTCTGATCATGTTTGTGGTTAATTTGGGCTTTTTTAAGATTCATCACTGTGCAATGAGTAGTCTGCCGATGTAGCAACGTGTTTGATTGGCTTAGGCGAAATGTCTTTCATACCTGTATCCAATCAGAATCTTTGTTTTATGGACTTGGTGGCATGTTGTCTCCTCCCCCTGTCTGGAATTGGAAATGACAGTCTGGGAGGAGAGAGAGAGGGACGGGACTCTGCTGTTGGGTGCCATAAACCACCACCAAATCTGTTAGAGTGAAGAATACAGCCAGAACTATAAGTGTTTGGATTAAAAGTAACACTTAATTTCTAGTCCCTAGGTGGATTTAGCAGCTAAGGGAGTACATGGACGGTTCAGAAACGCAGTGAGTATTTCAGTCTTTTCAGTATCGTCTGAAGTGGCTTTGTTATCAACAGGTGCTGCAGGAAGGCGCAAGCGAGCTAGTTAGCTGCTAACATTAGCCTGATAAGATAACTACAATGAACCTACACTTGCAAAATATGGTAAGATTTTGTGAAGTTGCCTACTTGTTAAACTGATTCGAGCGGTGTAAATCGACTAAAGGCAATATATTTGTGTGAAAACGAAGCTACTTAGCTCATTGCTCAGCTACGCGTGGGTGAATTTGATAGTGGAACTCCAAAGCAGTCATTTCTGTTGGTTAGCTAAGTTATGTTTACGATAGCATTTTAGCTAGCGCTGTCAAATACAGAAAACTCTTAACTTACAATGTCAGATAATATTGGCGATAACAGCTACATGCTGACGTTATGTAATTGTTTACAGAGGACTAAGTTATGTTTAGTTTGTGTTTTGTCATCTTAGGTTAGGGTTTCATCCCCAAACGTTGCCGCTGGCTTATGTCTTACGTTACTGAAACCTTAAGTTTACTCTGACGTTATTTTTAACCATTCATTTCGCCAAAGACTGTGTCGTATCCCCTCAAAATGTGGGCTACATTTCTATCACGTAGGAAGCTAGTTTTGTAAATGACAACTGCCTGGCTGTATTAGATGCATAATTCATGTTCAATGGATGACATTGTGATTTTTACTCAGTCTACACTCGGTAACATATTATAAAAATGAATTCAAAATGAACAACTGAAATCTGTCATTAGCAAATGTATTCAGATCTTAATTTATTAGCAGCCAAAACTTGAGTATTCCTCTTCAAGTTTGTGCGCATGAATTTGCATTTTGTTCCATTTTTCCTGGTAGATCATCTCAAGCTCAGGTTGGACAGGAAGTATGTTAACTGTCATCTTCAGGTCTCTCTAGATATCAAACATATGATATTTACAATGGAGGCTTCAACCTGATCAGGACCAGTAAAATAATTGTGTTGACACCACACACTTGAGGATTGTTTAGACATATAATTGGTCATGACAAATCTGGATTTGAGCCCTGCGCCCACAATCACTGGAGGGGGCAAATTGGGCATAAAATCATGTAGCGTGTCCCTAGCCTTAAGCAGTATTTAATGACAAGTGTACAGTATGTGTGACTTAACACAATATTCTGTCACAGGAGTTTTCCTGTTCTGTCATCTGATTTCTATATCCCAGTCTGGTCAGGGTTGTGACCGTCAGTATAGTATAATATTAAAGAAACCCCCTGCTAGTGAATAAGCTATTCAGGGTGACAAGCCTGCATGGTGGAAGATAGGTTTAAAGAAAAAAAGACACTGAGATGTAAAGACTGAGTAGAGGAACGGCAAACATGTTACCTATTGACTATATTATTATTGACAAGGCACTGTTTGGCTGACAAATTCATATGATTTAGCAGCTCATGTACCCAGGTTATGTGATGTGTTTGCACCAAGCTTGCAACCATTTCTCCACAAACCAAAACCGCTGGAGAAATATTGGGCAGGAAACTGACTTGAAAGAACTGAACAAAATAAGGTTTAGTATCTAAATGAGAGGCCTGATGGTAAGAACAGGAATGTAGGAGTGAAACCGTCACATGCACTAATGCTATGGGTCAGCAAAGATACTACCTGCAGGAATTACAAATAAGTGTGGCGTTTCTTTTGTGTGATCATGATTCAGCTGGATGTGGGGAACAAACCAAGGTTTGTGAATGGTCAGATTTTTTTGTGGAAATATAATAATGGAATTTAATTTAGAAATATAGCTGTCATTTATAGTATTATGTTTGCATATGTGGTCTTGAGTTTCAGCTAGTATTGTAGATTTATTTGCGTTTCAAATATGGCTTTCTGCACTGTAAGTGACTAATGCCAAAAAAATCCTTGTGAAACCTAGGGTTATCACATGTCAAACCTGTTTAGCACGTTTCTGTTGATATGAATTGTTTTTTGGTGAAAGCCTTAGAGTTTTACTGACAAGGAGGATTTACATTGAATATATACTGATACAGATATACAGATTCCATATTCTGGCAAAGAATGTTTATTTTGAATTATTACATACTTAGTGGCTTCAGTGCTCGTGTTTGTATGTTGCTTCATATACCACAGCACGAGGACTGTGTAGAGTTTTTTTTTCAATATTGTGTAATGACATCATATGTTGAAGTTACAGGCCATAGTGCTCAGTTCTATTTTTTATGTTAAATGTTTTTGTGTTGATAAGTGATGTATCCATTTGTGATGTAAACACTGTCAAGTTCTTCACTGTCATGTATATGCACATTTCAAATGTGAGCTGCATGCATACAAGAATAATAACGTCATTTGTACTATGGTCACATCATGCAATTTCTTTTTTTTTCAAAGACACATCAGTTATAATATATTCCTTTCAATTTAGCGTCATCAGAAATTTCAGTGGACAATGTGATGAGGATTTTGATCAGTTCAGCAGGTAATGTGAGTGTAGCTTTAGCGGCTGATATGTTACTGACAGATTTGGACTTGAGCCCTACTCAATGACTTGCTAAAAATACTTTGTTATACCTGGAGCTCCTATTTGATATTCACCATTGTTTTTAACACAAGAAATGTCAACCTGGCCAAGTCAAGGTACCTCCTCTTCAGTTATAGGCTGCTTTAGCTTGAGGCCACTTAGCTACAGGTGCATGTCACTCATCAGCCTATATATGTAAAATATACTGTATACAGTGTTTCCTCTAGAAAAACTTTCAGGGATGGTGGCAAGAGGATGATAGATGTTTTGAGCACATGTGCAGCACTAGGCTATTGGTTGGTAATTTCAATGTAAAGGTCAAGAAAACAAGAGGATCAACAAGATGTATTTACTGTACACTAACTCTGAAAGCTACCAATTCATTTACAATTGAAGAAGAGAAAACATCTTTAAAAAAAAAAAAAAAATTTTAGGTAAAAAGATAAATAACAAACCCCTTAGGTGTTGCAAACTGTCATTTGTAACCCCCCACCCTTAACAGCTGAAATTTATAGCTGCATTGAAGCTACAATAGGTCCAATAAAAGTACATTTCTTGTTCATATAAATACTTTAAGCAATGCAGTAAAATAAAATGATTGTTTGAACTACATCTAAATTCAGTTCAGAGTTTGTAATAAATTAGCCTTTGAGCAGCTCTTTCTGTTCTTTCTGTTGTGAGCAGTTAAAGAGTCAGTATTTTCTAAAATGTCCAGTTTCACGTGAAGGTCCAGCAAGAGTTAAACAAGAGTCACCTGAGCCTGCTGGCCACAAAGAGGCGCTGGCAGAGACCTCCAAATGCAAATTATTTTTTTCCAAATGAGTGTATATTGAACAGTAAGATTTTTATTTATTTATTTATTTATTTTTAATGGTCAGTTGTGCAGGTACGATGGGGTCTTGTTGATATGGCAGCCCACCATGCCAGTCATATTATAGGGGAAATACTAGAATCGGATACAATATTAACACTGATGCTCTGAAACTCTGAACTGACCTTTAGATACACTCTGCTGCCAACTATGAGGTCACATTGCTATGGTGACAAGGTCAAGGCTAACATACAGACACATGCACACACAGAATGAGCTAGTGAAACAGAGTGGCAAGGACAGTTACATCAGGCCACAAGCCAGCAAAATACAGAAGTCCTCTGTTCTCGTGAACACTCTCACTCTCATTCTCACTCTGGTTCTCTGACCTGATTGGGACCCAAAGTTATGTGTCGCTAAATGCAAGTAAGGCTTGCAGTAGGGCTTATATTGTCACCTGTTTGGTGTTGTCCACCTTGGATGTAAGGCTGTGCAAAAAATTGATTTTTAGGTATATATCGACATTTTTAAAAAACATTACAATATCAATATTCCAGCCCCTATAAATCGATACTACCTCTGGCCATAAGGGACCGCTGAGGTTTCCCTGGCCTGTGGTAGACATGGTCAGTTCTTCTTGTACAACACGCGTCTTTGTCTTTTCAGACCAGAAGCGAAATGAGTAAAATGTTGAAGATTTTAGCAGCACCTTTGTCTTTAATAGGAGATCTTTGGCCTTATTTTAACTATAAAGTTAAAGATGGGAGTAAGACATGGACAAAGCAAAACTTGTTTGCAAGCATTGCCATGTTCCATTATGGCATTCAGGCAGTGAAAACAACTTGCGGGTTATCACCTACAAGACACCACGCTGAAAAGTTAGCGGTCTCCACACTACATGTGGAGCCAAGTAGTGTGGAGACCCCAAAAAACCCTATACTGGTGATTTCTAAGGCAAAGAACTGTTTAAAAACAATCAGGTTTTCGCTTTAGCCGTGCACATTCCCATGTGGTGCATGCAGATCGTGGCCGCAGAACTCTGCATAACAAGACTGGGTTTTCAACAACACTATAAGGGCACAGATCTTGGGATATTAAAAAAAATGCATCACCAAATCTTTTGTGCACGAGCTGAGGCTTAAGGCACTTTTTTTTCATATTTATAGTGAATATGAATGAAAATTGCTGTGAGTCAGTGACTGCTTAGTCCAACACTAAGGTATACTGGACACCCTTTGTGCTGTAGAAAGGGCATATGCAGGAAGGTGTGTCTCACCATGAATAGTCATGTGATTTACCTGAGAAGACAAAGATGCACTCAAAGACTCGCACAAAGCACTGCATAATGAGCCTTTCAGTCAATGTGGCTGAGGGGATTACTGCAACACAATACGATACAATGCCGATCCAAATGTTTGTTTATTTGAGTCGTGTTTTTCCTCTGAGGACAAAGTAAACTATTCGTCTCTGTCTGGAACATACTAAGCGCTTCTTCGCCTGCGTAACGTGCCATCATCCAAACGCACAGAAAGAGTGAGTAAATTCTATGATGAAGTTTGACGTTTGTCATTTCTCGGGGGCGTGCACATAATTACCTGGCCTGCCTCAGATTATTTCCATATGAACAGTGCATTCAATACGAGGTGGAATCAAATTAGCTGTAATGAGGTGAGACAGGAGAAAACGTACTTCTCCTTACATTCATACAGATTAAATAAAAAGTGATAATTTATTTTTGATTTGAATTGTTTCATTTCAAAGAAGACATTTCAAGCTTTCTAGCCATATATTTCTTATTTTTATGAGGCAAGTATTTGCTGAGATTCAGGTTGTTTTATTTACGTGTCTGTGAAGAGAGATGACAGAGACGGAGAAGACAGAGAGTGCACCCTGTCTGCTTTCTTAATTTAACAAAAGCACAGCGATTTGTTATTATGATTGTATACAACTAATATTAGACCCTTTACAGATTCGATGATATATTGCTTTTATCTGTATGATCAAAATTGACAGAGTAATGAAAGTTTGTTTTGGCGTTATCAGGAGAAGCGGCCACAAAAAGCACCGGCGCGTTCGTCGACCCCAGAGGATCAAATATTTACTAGAGACTAAATACTGTATCTGAGGCAATTCCATCTGAATGTTATACAGCCAGATAGAATGTGGTAATTCTGAAGGCTGTGGAAAAATATTTTTGCAGGTATGTTATCAATTATTCCTCAAATTTTTTTCCATTGCAGTTGATGGTACCATTACTTCAGTTTCTCTTCATCTTTTGTAATTCAATATGACATAAGTGACATCAAATATTTTAAGCTTATGTCTGTTTTCGCCTCCTCTGACTCATTTTACCTCTTTTTCTATTTGTCTGGTACAGGGTGGTACAGCCCTTTTTAAGAATGTGTGTGTGCATGTGTGTTTTAGTGTGTACTGTTAAGCACAAGATAAGAGTCAGCTCTGTTTCAACTCCCAGTGACATTCACAGCACACCAACAGACTTAGTGCTTTGCTTACTCTGTCAACTGTGTTCAGTTTGAGTAGTTCAGTGGTCTGCTTTCCATCATGGCTGCATTCAGAAGATCTTTTACAAACTGCAGTAAGTGTTTTTAATATTACTGCAGTATTATTTTACAACTTGTGATTGTTATTGTACTTGGTGAAGAAAATACTTTTGATATTCACTGCAGAACAGACACCTTCCACTGTTTTGTCTTGCTTTCCATAGTAGCATTGCAAAAAGTAATGCTGTTTTTCTGTTTTTGTCAGTATTTTTGAGGATGCAGTTATCTTGTTTGGGAGAAAAAAAAAACTATATTGGAATTGTCAGCGGACAGAATTGATCGCAGGTTCTTTATTTATATTCAGAGTAACGATTCATGACTTGAGTGTAGTGTGTAGTGTTAGTGACTGTAGAAGGGCTGGACATAGCAAGCCTGCTTCCAGGTTTGAATCCATATAGGAAGTTGCTGTTGGCTCCAACGAACCCTGGCTCCCATTGACATTGATTGAAAAATCAGCACCAGGTCACTATTGTTGCCACAGTAATCATTGTAGCTTTGTTATCTTTTTTTGAACAAGCTCTTAATATTCCTGATTTTTTTTTAATTTTTTTTTTTTATGTCAGTATTTGCTCTGTAACACAAGATATTAAGATAAATAACTGACCAATCAGGTGCCTCCTTCAATCCACGCTGCCTTGTTCCATCCCACATGGAGATGATTGACAGGTTGCTTTATGACACATAGTGGCTTTAGGCTACCCGTCCCTTCGTAGTAGGAATGGATTTGCTGCTCTCTCCAAGGGGCATGTACTTTCAACAAACTTGCTACCGATTGGCCCAGTGGTTGCAATGGGATCTTTCTCTAGACACTATTTTACTGTCCAAATATGGTATTTCTGGCTCCACAAAGACAACATGGCAAAATGGAAAACCACAAAAACAGTCGAGTTGAGTTGAGCTGAGTAGTGCTAGTGGATAAGCCCTATATGATGCTATAATGCATGCTGCTTTAATGATCATAATACCTAATCTGTTTATTGCAGAATTCCCATTGTTGATGTTGGTTGTTGATGCAATGGAAGCTGAATAATCTGTAGAATTACTTCTGTTTTTGCCAGTAATATGCTTCTGCCAATACTAAGAACAATGCATTGCACCTGCTAGATTAGTTGTGGGTTTTTGTATTCAATGCCTTAGAATTTGACCAATTTGACTAATTTATAAATAGTAAATGTTTAGGACTGGAACAATTAATCAATAAAATGTCTGTAAATTGATTTTTAAAATAGTTGGCAACAAATGTATTTATCCATTTTTAGACCGTTTTTACACTGTGTGGAATGCGGTGGCGCCTTCTAGTTTTTCTTTTATGTCGTAAGAATAAAATGTTTATCGTTCTCGTGCCAATTGACGCAATAACACATCAATCGCACTGAGCAGATGGATTTCTGTTGTATCTCATGCCTGTCCACTGACTCTGAGGCTCTGTCCGTATGTATTCCCTAATCAGTATATAGGACCCCATATAGTGAGTACGCCATTTTGTAGTGGTGTCCGAATCGCTACCAACTGAAAAGTAGTTCCCTCAAAATTTCCCAAAATGCATTGTAAAAAGTAGTCAGCCACAATGGTCGCTAGACAGGCAGAATAGACTGTCATGCATTGCATGGATGAAAAAATGGCAGAATTGTCCAACAGTTATGAATGTAGATTCAAGATTGTAGCTGAAAATTATGAACAGAGGACAGCATGGTGGATGAGTGGTTAGCACTGTTGCCTCACAGCAAGAAAGTCGTGGGTTCGCAACGACTGTGTGGTGTTTGCATGTTCTCCCTGTGCTTGCGTGGGTTTACTCCAGGTACTCTGGTTTCCATGTATTTCAGGTTGATTGGTGACTCTAAATTGCCCATAGTGAGTGTGAGTGTGTGAGGTTGTTTGTCTTTGTGTGTCTCTATGTGGCCCTGTGATGAACTGGTGACCTGGCCAGGGTGTACCCCCGCCTTCCACCGGAAGGAGAGCTGGGATAGGCTCCAGCAGATCCCCGTAACCCTGGTTAAGGAATAAACGGGTATAGAAAATGGACGGATGGAATTATGAACAGATGGTTAAACCTTATAACAAAACAAAATTTATTTTTTACCACTAGATTACTAACCCCTGTGCACTGTTCAAATTCACTACCTTTTTGATATGCTCAGAATGAAAACATCCACTGAAATAAACTGCTGTAAAAATATATCAGATAAATGAAATTTTTTTTGCAGAAATCTGTTAATCCACTTCAGTTCTGATCAAAACTACATCAAAACTAAAAAAATCCAGGATTTTAAACCTTTAAATGCCAATTTCATAAGTGATGTCACGGATTCTGGGGAAAAAAAACACAAAATGACTTATTTTCAATATAAAAAGTGATTGTTAACTGATTTTTTTTTTTTTTTTTTTTTTTACCCCCTAACAAAGTCTTGGATATGTCAAAGATTAGTAACAGCACTGATGCAGCTCAGGAGTAAAGAGGGGAACATGCAGGTTGTGCAAAGGACAAAACAAAAAAAGGAACAGCCAGCACTTTTCATCTGTTGTGGTAGACACACTTGCAAAGAACAGGAGATGATATCCTGCAAGTCCTGCTGGAAAGACTGAACACACACACACACACACACACACTACAATATGCTGATATAGTCCATATAAAACTCCATATAAAATGCTCAGGCCTGCGTAAAGGGTTAATGGGGCCATTCGGTTGTCAACAGTCATGTTTTAACAGTCAAATCACAAATGTTACCTCTTCCCAAAAGGAGAAACCACCAACCATCAAGAATGCATGATTATATAGTGTCATGGCTGTGCAGTCAAAAAACGTCATTATAATGGCAGTCAATGGGGCAAAAACATCCACGAACAGTAAATTAGCCAGAAAAAATTTAAATCTGATGCTGCACAAAAACTAACAGTGCATCAAAATCAGTGTTGTTACTAATCTTTGACATATCCAAGATTAGTAGATTGTTAGGGAGTACAATATCCAGTCCACAATCATTTTTTCTATTGAAAATAAGTCATTTTGTGTGGGTGTGTGTGTTTTTTTTTTTTTGTTTTTTTTTTTTGTCCCCCAAATCTGTGACATCGCTTATGAAATCGGCATTTTAAAGGGTTAATTTTTTTTTTTTTTTTTTTTTTTTTTTTTTTTTTTACATTTAGTAGTTTTGATCAGAACTGAAGTGGATTAACAGATTTATGCAAAAAACAAACAGTATATAAGGGTTAAAATAATAAAAATAATTTGTTTGAAATAGGAAGTGACGTCTACATGCGCTGGCGGCCCATGCAATGTTATAATCGGCAATGGAAAAAAAGTAGTGGGTGAGCGACTGAAACTGTTAGCTAATTGAATGCACTATATAGTCCAACAGTGCTGCACTATATAGTGACTGAGGGGTTAGGGACTAGGTTTGACTTTCAGACACAGCCTGAGACACAGGCATGAGGCCCATGTCAAAGGGTGACATGGGAGCAGATGTGATGGGAGCTAAAGTTTAAAAAAAAAAAAAAAAGCATAGTTTATATTGATTAAGCAGGAAAGACAGTCCAGCCAGAGAACAGACATAACCTATGGTGATGAACTGCAAAAAACACACAAGAGAATTCGTAGAGTTTTCACTAGAGCAGCTTTTTGTTTCTTATAGCTTTTCCTTGGACTGTTGAACTGCCTCAGCAAGACATGCATGTGCACGTACACACTGATGCATGCTAGTGTGTATGTGTTTGTGGGAAGGAGCATGTTATAGGTTATCAACTGTGTGTTTTTTTTAGCAGTGGGCAGTCCAGGATGTCAGCAGATAAAGGCCTATTTAACCAGGTCACTGTTCTGGGGGATCCAGTAGGAAAAACAGCTGCAGATCTTCATCAGCAGTAATACAGGCTTTTCCAGACAAACTGGCTGTCAAAACTCAAACTCAATCTTTCTCCTGCATCTACATCTATTATGCAAAAAGAACTGATCTTCACAAACAAGTTTCAGTTACAATATGTAAATCACTCTGCAAAGCAGATCATGTATAATCATGTATAAACATGCTCACATATTGTTGTAGCCCAGTTTGTGCTGGTTACAGTGTTATCAGACTTTAGCCATTAATATGCTTACAAGTAACTGAAAAAAAGCACAAATTTCACGCTTAAATAAGATGACAACACGGTGCAATGTGTGCATTGTAAAGTAGAACTGGTGAACCACAAAAGCACTTCGTCAAATCTTCAACATCTGAACAGCAAGAATCTAGTTGTGAACCAAACCAGCTCACCCCGCAGAGCGGACACAAGGTAACATCATTTTAAGGTAACATGTCGTTTACACGTTTGTGACTGTTTAAAAATGCAAAAGTCAATTTTATTCGATCGAGTAATCGCTGAAATATTCTGTAGAATACTCGACTCCAAAAATGATTGGTAGGTACAGCCCTAAAGCAATTTTGAGACTTGTGCACTTGTCGACAGGTATTTTGGCCTACTCCTTGTGAGCAAACTGCTCCAGCTGGCTCAGGTTTGAAGGGTGCCTTCTCCAGATCGCATGTTTCAGCTCTTTCCACAGATTTTCAATAGGATTTAGATGAGGACTCATAGAAGGCCACTTCAGAATAGTCCAGTGTTTTGTTCTTAGCCATTCTTGGATGTTTTTAGCTGTGTGTTTTGGGTCATTATCCTGTTGAAGGACCCATGACCTACGACTAAGACCAAGCTTTCTGACATTGGGCAGCATATTTTGCTCCTGAATGGCTTGATGGTCATGAAATTTCATTGTATCCTGCACAGATTCAAGACATTCTCTGCCAGATGCAGTATAGCAGCCCCAGAACATAAGTCTCCTCCATGTTTCACAGTAGTGTTCTTTTCTTTGTATTCTTCATTTTTGTGTCTGTGAACATAAAGCTAATGGGACTTTCCAAAAAGCTCCAGTTTTGTCTCATCTGTCCAAAGGAACTGTAGTCACAGGAACATCAAGCTGCTTGGAGATGGTCATAAAGCCTGTACCTTTAACATGCTTGTTTATAGTTTTCTTTCTAATAGCCTGAGAAAACTCTCTCCTTAGTTTTCTGTAGTCCATGTTCAGTGTGATACACACGATACCAAACAGCACAGTGCCTACTTTTGACCCTTTTAAATAGGCAGACTGACTGATTACAAGTTTGAAGACACCTGTGATGCTAATTACAAAACACACTTCAGTTTAACATGTCGCTATGGTCAAATTATTTTCAGTCTTTTCTAGGGCTGTCATCATTTTTGTCCAGGCGAGTTTCTTTTCTTTTCTTTTGCCCCTGTTGAATCAAAATTCAAAAGCAGTGTCTGATCTTCACCTACAGTACAAAGCATCAGCATGATAAAATACAATACAGTAAATAATAACAATACAATAAAAAGCATGAGTAAATGCCCACACTAACCCTCCAACCAGCAACAGACAAATAAAATAACAAAACAACTGGAAAAGTGCAAGAATATAGATGGGTTTTAGAAACTTCTATTTTTAGTTAACAGCTGATTAAGAAAATTACTTAAAATGTACATTCTTTATAATGTTGCTGAATGTAGGTTGATGGGCAACAATAGAAATTTCATCAATTTAAAATGAGCACAATAAAGTGTGCAAAAAGCAAAGGGGTCTGAATATGTTCTGACGTGACTGTAAACACATTCCCCTCCCCCATCAATGGAATTTTGTTCCCAGGGCTGCCTGGCATTCCTCACTGCTGCATCATGGGACCTCTGCTGTGTGTCTGTGTGTGTCTGTCTGTGAGCGCGCATGCACATATACAGTCCTGCTGGGAAGAGATAACATATCAAACATGCTGGTGTTGTTACTGTGGCACTCAAAGATAAGGCATTAATCCATCTCACCTGTTTATTTTTGCCTCCTCTCTCCTTCTCTCCGTTCATTTTTACGTTGCCTGCCCTCTTTTGCCCCTCCCTCTATTTTCCCATCCGTCCACTCTTTTCTCAGTCCACCTACATAGAATTCTGTTCAACTAGCATGTGTGTACCACCCAGCTGGTGACAAAGCTGTTGTCATGGTTATATGTGATAAGTGGGGGGGCTGTCATGACATTGTTGTCTGAACAACTCACTCTGAAGAGAGAAACCAGGAGATTGAATTAGAAAGTGACCATGTTGTATGTTGTGTTGTTTAAAGTAATCCATCAGTCAGTGTTCCACTTAATCAGCAAATCAACCAGCATACAGTGGGTACGGAAAGTATTCAGACCCCTTTTAAAATTTTCACTCTGTGTCATTGCAGCCATTTGCCAAAATCAAAAAAGTTCATTTTATTTCTCATTAATGTACACTCAGCACCCCATCTTGACAGAAAAAAACAGAAATGTAGAAATTTTTGCAAATTTATTAAAAAAGAAAAACTGAAATATCACATTTGACAATTTCACTTGTGTGAAGAATGTGGACCTTTTTTTTTTTTTCTTTTCTTTTTTGCCATGGTGAATCATTTCTGAGCCCCATTGATAATGGCTTTTCGTAGTCCTCATGGACATGGTTAACTCAGAGTTGATCAACTCGGAGTTGGTTGAACTACCTCCGATCAGTTGGAACTAAAAACTCAGAAGTTAATCAACTCAGAGTTGAGTATGATTAAGTTCAGAGTTTGTTAAACCTGCTTTATGGAGTGTGTGCCCCCCCCCCCCCAGTTCAAGTGTGTTGAACACACTTAAATTAATGTATAATCCTTACAGTTTATGAGATCTGGGTCTGATAGGGTACTAGGGGTGGGGATTTTTTAGGTATTCCATGATTCAATTCAGTTTTGATTCAGCGGCCCACAACTCGATTCAAAATGCAGTGATGCATCGTTTTTTAATCAAATGTTTCTATGCATATTTTATCCATATCAAATACTTGCTATTTTTAAAACATCTGCATGAACCAGCGATGAGAATCAATTAATTATTTCTTAAATTATTTTATTAATCCATGCCTTCCACCCGAGACAGAGCTGGGATAGGCTCCAGCAGATCCCCGTGACCCTGATTCAGGAAAAAGCGGGTATAGAAAATGGATGGATGGATGGATGGATTATTTTATTAAAGTGGCAGTCCGCTTCACAATTACATGTGCAACTTTGCTTTTCAAAAAGTGCCAGTAACAATATCCTTAAATCAAACTTGTCAAACTTTGACATGACTCTCTTTGCAACAATAACAGCTGCTCTTATCCATTAATAAAATTATTAAATAAGGACCTTTCTCTAAATAAAAACCCTTGTGATGGGCAAAAAAACCTGAGACAAAACTTGCTGTCAAAACAGAACAGCAAAACAACTACATATAATTTAGTAGCAGCTCAAATGTAAACCTTGTTTGACAATAAAACAAGAAAGCACAAATAAGAGATAATACACCAAGCTAAGTTGCTCAACTGGTAGATTTTTAAAATGCGAAATGAAGCAGGTGAAGCAGGTTTCATGTAGCTCATACACGTAAAGCAGTGGTATTCAACTAAAATTTAAAGAGGTCCAGTTAGAGAAAATTTCTTGAAGCAAAGGTCCGGAAGATCATAATGTCTAACTAGTTAGTGTGATATATATTTAAATAGCCTAGTAGTTTTATCAACATCTGCATGTAATCAATACCTGACTGTCAAATCAAATGAATTCATAATCTTTATGTTGTGTCTCATAATGGCGTTTCACATTGGCACTTTTAATAAGTGAAATGTGAGACACACTGGTTTAGTGTTCCCAGTGTGAAAATATGAACGGAAATGAGTCTGTCCATTCTGGATTAAATGCTCTATTTTTGCTGTCCACTTTTCTTTTTTTGGAGGGCGCCATTTGTTCCTTATTTTTCTCTCCCTTTCTCTGTCTCATTCACCTGTTTCTCTCCCTTTGTTTTCTACATGTATCACCTTTTTTCTTTTTCTTTGTAACCGTCTTTTCATGTGTAACTTGCCTCTAGCTCTGTTTACACTGTAGAGTCGTAATGTTTACCGCCTGGAATGCACAGACTTGATTGGCTGAGTGGTAGCATGTGGGGGTGGCTCAACTCGTATGCAATTGGTCTATGCGTTTCCACTACCGTAAAGTCTACAAAAGCCGGTGGAAGTAAAAGCGCCCCATTAGGTTTTAAATTATAACCTTCTCTTTTGGCTGTAGGTACGGGTCCGTATGGGGCAGCTTTTGGGTCCGCATCCGGAACGCGGTCCGACTGTTAGTGACCTAGGGCGTAAAGCCTAAACATGCTTGTAGCACATGCGCTACAAATGCATACATACTTTAGTCCAGTAGTGGTAAGACATGTCTGACTTTATTTCATCAAATATTGAAATCGATTAACTTTTCCACAGCCATTCAGAATTGCTTCAAAGTGAAACGACGATGCATCGAAAAAATTATTTTTCCCACTCCTAAAAATTTATTTTTGTATGAATATACTATATGAATACATCCTGGTCATGTTGGAGAAATGATTGGATGCAAAATGGGACCAATCGGGATAGATTATTGACACAATTTTCCTGCTTTCTCCACAGTTGAACATACCATGGCTGCCCTTTTTACTGAGCTACCCTCCTAGAGCTCGATATATCTATATACATACCTAAACATCCGTGTAGTCCACATAAACACACACACATTTGTGTGTTTGTGTGTGAGTGATGACAACCTCCCATTTAAATGGCCATGTTGCTGGGGAGGGAGGAAATGAAGATGAAGACCTGAGGGGAGGGCAGCAGCACCGCGAGATGGCTGTTGACTGTCCTGGAGAGCTGGGGGGTCGAACGCTCCCACTCCGACGATCAGCTCAGCTCGAGAGGATCCGACAACACCAGGTATGTACACACACACACACACACACACACAGAGTTAGGTTTCCATTGGTTCAAAGAATATTAGGTTAACATACATTGTGGTCCATGGAGACTTACAAATGAAAGGCCAGTGTGGTATGTTGCAGTCACTACCCAGTGTCAGCATGGTGTGTGTATCTTTTGCAGTAGCTGATTTCACAAGAGCTATGATGGAATGCAACTAAGTACATTAATGTATCTGTACTTACAGTTTCCATTTAATTTGCAGGGTTTGCATTTTGTATAAAATATGATGCATTGTTATATTAAACTGCTCAAAAGTATACATTGTTAAAGTTAGCCCCACCTTGGCCCCCACATTCTGTGATACTGACCAGTGAAGTAGGACTGTAACAACTAATCAATTAAAACTTATTATTAAAAGACTTGGCAACAAATTCTAAGAGTCCGTCAACTTATCCTGCTGCCACAGGCCACCGGGAAATGTCCCAGCTTATGTCCAGTCCGTGTTCATTGGGCATTTACGTTTTTACATGCAACTCACCAGGATAATGTCTAACAATTTTCGAGTGCATGTCCAAAAACATGTTGCTTCATTAAGGTTAATATGCAATCGTGCACAGTACAGGGTAACTGTGCCTAGTGTGAATACACCCTAACTCAGAAAAGTAATCTTAATTACTTACAGGTGGGTAGTTACTGGCAACAGTTTTTTGTTATTGGGCTGTTTTGCCATAGTAAATTTGCCTGCTAAATAGTTGCTAAACTGTTTGATGATTCAGGGTAAGAAAAAGTGTTTGGAAAGCATTCTGAGGCAAATAATAAATTAAGGAAGCTGAAGGAGGAGGACATGAACAGGCACACATTTAAAATTTACAATAGTTACATGGTAGATGACAAGGACTTGAATGAAACATACGTATTGTAATTGTGTCCGTGTGTCCCCGTGTGTCCGTGTGTGTGTGTTAGGAGGACCTTCGACGTCGTAGAGAGGAGGAGGGTCGGCAGCTGGATCTGAACGCCTCACTCAGACTCAGAAAGCTCTCCCAGAATCCCCACATTGGCATCGACAACCCCTCATTCCTACAAGACACATACATATTGCAGCAGACAGCGCTCAGCAGCCAGCACACAAACGCATTGCTGGGTAAAATACACACTTGCAGATAAAAGAAGAATAGCAGGCTATTACAGTAAAGATCTCTGAGGGGAAGAACAAAGAGGTTAATGTAAAATTTTGAAAAAGGGAAAGCTGTATAAGACATTAATGGAGGAGTCAAGGGTGAAAACAAATGAGAAAGCAAGGAAGGAAAGGAATGTAAGGAGGACATGTCGGCCATCAGGGAGGAAATTCCTTTGGGAGGGAGAGAAGGACATGAGAGGCTCTTGAGGGTGACTTAATTCAAACTTTGTTTGGGTTGGTAATGTTGACACACATACAAACAAGCACACAAGCTAGTAATGATGTCTTAACCAGAAAATCAGGAACAGTGTCTCACACACATTAATCTGAAGTCAGGACTAGCAGGCTGCTCCTACTATCGTCCTCTGGTTATTTGAAACGAGTTAGAGCTTTTTCACAGTCTCTTCTCTGTTTGATTGTGAAAGTCTCAATTTGAAGGTCTCTATGTTGATGTGAATGTATGTGCGTTTCTTGCAGAGTTGGATGAGCTGCTGTTGTCACTGAAGCAGGTCAGAGGCTACTTGCCCGACCAGCAGAGTCAGAATGACATAGAGCTGGTTCTTGCACTACTAAACAAGGTAATACAAATGGAATTAGATGAAACAAACCTGTTACTGTGTAATTTTCATATTTTCTGAGACTGTCTGACCTTTGAGGTAGAGGGCGTTTACAAAGATGGAGCAGTGTCATCACTGCTGTCTGAGGTGGTGCCTCCATGACAACATTGCCCATGATTCCGACTGCTGGGATGAGGGCTTCAGTGAAGGCTTATAACCTTTGTCAGGGCCACAGAAACTCCAAAACCTTTGAGCACAGTTCAGATAACTACTTGTTTACTTATGCTTCCTCAATAGCATAATTGTACGTTGTGCGACAACAATCATGGGAGCAAGTGGGACCAGAGGTTTAACCATCTGAGAATCAGCAAAATAAGGCTAGTTTTTAGACTGACCCTGTTCAGACAGTGTTAGCTCTGCTATATAGAAGGTGCTAAAGGGTGGGGTTAGACTCAGAAAACACCAAGCTGTCCTGAAAAAGTTTAATTTTGCCAAAAAGCAGCACAATCTCGTTTGGCATTGCACTGCTATGGCTAATGGAATGTGCATGTGCACATTCCTAATACATTACTGTGCAACAATAATGGGGTCATCGTGCTGTGTGCTTGGTGATTGTTGTGATAAAATTACTCTCGCTGTTATCAATTTCTGTAGTTCTCTAAGGTTCTCTGACCATTATAAACGAGGTCGGTGTTTTTGATAACTGATACTTCTTAAAACCTATGCTGTTAACTTCTTTGGTTTTGTTTTACTGACCATTATGCCAGAAAGAACACACTCACAAAAAACCTGTTGTGTTTCTTGAAGTGTGGCTGTATTCACAGTTTCCTTTGATGACAACTGATGCATTGTCATGTCATTTGCTGGCCATGAAAGGAAGGAGATCAGTTCGTATTATCTCTGTGTTTCAGGCAGGTTGTAGACTTTTGCAGAAATGATAGGTAAATGCTAGTATGGACACAAACTTCACAGATGTCTCAATTAAAAATGCACTGTGCTAATTATGAACATGCAGCTGTGCTTGTGGCTACACTGCTATAGCACTTCTGTGATGAGTGTTGTGCATTCATACTAAAAAAAAAAAAAGAGATTCAGTTGTCTAAATCGGTCATCGAAGTGGTCCAGTATGCTGTACCAACAGTTTAACATTTTACTCTTTCATGTACCATGATTTTGCCTTGCGTAGCAGCACTTCTCACAAGCTGCTTCTCACAAGCTGCTGGTATGCTTATCTGTTTCATAATGAACCTGTATAAACTGTGAGTTATGTGAACTTTTTTCCAATTCAGGTATTAAATTTTCAGTTTCTCTAGTAAAGAGATGGTGGCATTTTTTGTTTAGTCATGGTTGGGTAGTTGTCAGTGCTTATGGTTACAATCCTATTGTCCTGTTTTTGTGCAAAGTGTAAGTGACTAAAAATTATGCAAATGTTGATCAGAAAAAGGCCCAGTGGAAACTTAGCTGTTTAACCCTAACACTTCTATCAGGCAGAGGTGCACTGTATCAAAAGCATAACAGTATTATATTTTAATTGCACTTGTATTTCACCTGTTGTAAGTACAGGTGTACTTATATGCTTATAAGTCTATATGCTTTATTTGATCTCCAGTTGAGTGAACATCCTGCTGTCTTTTTTACCCCTGTAGTCTGACTTTCAGTCAGCACTGAAGATCCATAATGCCGTGGCCACCACCATGCACCGACCCTCTCCTCTGTACCCACACACACAGCATGCACTCCAGCTGACCATGGAGGTAACTAATGGTTATCTAAATTTATTTGTCAAAATTGTTTTAAAATGGTCATATTTTTAATGCCTTGACAACAGAAATGTCTCTCACACACATGCATACACACACACACACACACACACACACACACAAAATGACAGTCCAGGTCAGTGAGTGTATAATAAAATAGCTGGAGACATCTCTGTCCAGAATTAATTAGAGCTCAAACACTTGTGTATTATGCACATGTACAGACGCACCATCGCATATATGAACATCTTGTTAGTCATACCACTGTTTATAATCATATTTTTGAATAGGATGCATACAATTATACACAATGCCTGTGAGTTTTAGGTCAAACGTTATTTCAGACAGAGCCAGAGCTACTGATCTGAGCAAAAAAAAAAAAAAAGATTCCAACTCTATAACTATAAAGTATAATTTTTCTTGATAACTGACATCATCAGATGATGCCAGGGTGATCATTTCAAGTGAAGCCAAAATCTGGGATGCTTCAATTATTTTTCTACTACAATGTTCAGTTGGCTAGCTGTCAGAGCTATTCATGGCTCATTTCAGTGGAATCTCATTAAAGACCAGCACATTATTTCTGCTCTGTGTTGGCATCTCTGCCCCCTGTCCTGCATTTATCTTGAAAATGAAAAGCAGTGGTTCACACTATAATCCTAGAAACATGTTCCTTTGTCATTGTTAAAGAAGTGGAAATGAAATGATAAAAATAAAACAGCGGGCAGGACAATTTGAGATCAAGCACTCAAACCAGCTCCAGGTAAAATCTACCTCTAATGTCTAACCTTTTCAGTTTTGGATTAGATTGGGCTGGACTCAGATTGTAAGACAGTTAATTGCTACCCATATTAAAATTATGTTACAGTGTACACAAAGCGGCACATTTCACAGATCATATTCTCTCTAATCACACACAGTCCAGCCACATTAACTCACCACTTTAACTGCAGAATGACTCTGCTAGGCTCACAAATAGTTATGTGTACTACAGTGATCATGTACTACATCATAACTGTGGTAAGATTTCACATGGTGATACCAGTGATGTGCTATGTTGTCTATGGTTTCAGGTCAGGAATCTCCTCCAGTCAAGTCAGAATAAAGATGGACTTGAACTCCACAGCCTGCTGTCAGACACACACATCCAGGTAAAGACTCCATGCTGTATTACCAAATAAAAGATCCTGTGATCAGTGTCAGTGATCCTATAGCTGAGTGTGTGTGTGTGTCTGTTTTTTGTTTTTTTTATTTAGTCATTGCTCCTAGCCCATGACAGCATAGCAGAGAGGGAAATGCAGCCTGAACCGCTGCCTACCCAAGGAGAAACACTGACCCAATGGGGAGGGGAGACGGTCAAGATAGTTCGCATAGAGAAGGCCCGGGATATACCACTGGTAAGACAGACATACTGTACACTGACTCACATGGGGTCAGTGCATTGTAAGTATGTGAGAAAGCTGCATAGAATGCAAGAGATGATATCTCTGGGCCTGTCATATCAGGTTTGAGACATATTCTTTAATTGCTCAGTGTAATTTCTCAACAAATTGGATGAGTGGATATAAATGATGCATGGATTCATCAACTTAATGTTAAATTTTCTAATGTCATTAAACTGCTTAATGACTAGCGTCTCCGTTAAAAAAGCAGCGTTAAGCAGTACAGTATTGACGTTTGGTTGATTTGCTCACTAATAATAATGATTAAACATATTTTTACAGCTGATTCACAAAATCATCTCATCGATTTACATTGTTTAAACTTTCAATAAGTCAGCCGTTTATTTAGATTATGTTAAACAAGTGCAATTTAACCAGAGTGAATAACGTTTTTCCGTGAGGTACACTAGAAAAGAGCTGCATCAGCACTTACTGCCATTTTCGAATATGAAGACTCCTCTCCCATGGCCTCAGAGGAAAGTAAAGTATGCATTGTATGCACACTTCAGAATTCAGGCAGAAGTAGGAGGTCATCTGGGTACTTCTCACCTACTGTTTTAAGCATACTATTAATTGAGACACACTACTCACCTCACATACTGGTTTTTGGATACTATATAGTAGGCAAGTATTACCTTTGTCAACTGGACAGTACAGTATTTCGGACGCACTCTCTCTCTCAGTTTTCACTGGTTTGGCCCCTTCCATGGAAGGTGCTGTCCAATACATCACAGTTCATCTCGGAGATTACATCCAACTTCATAAAACCTAGGATGAATTAATAGCAATTAACGTATTTTTATATTAAACCTATAAAATTGTGTATAAAACATTCACCCTCAAAAGAGCAATCTTCTAGCGTGACTAATATACATAAAGTATGTTACATTTATTATAATAACAGGAATTAGTGGATGACTTTATTGGAATTACATTTTAACACCATGTTAAGCAAATTGCTAATGTTTTTGTGCTCTACCTGTGTACATAAGGATACCATGAAAAACAACTGGCTTTATATTGTGTGTCTGATGGGTAAGTCACACATCCAAACAGGATTCTGCTTTGCTGTTTACACTGACAGACTATCAAGGTCTATCAACAGGAAAGCATCTCACTTCAGAACATATCAAGTCTTTTTGGTATTGTAAGCTGCAGCCAACCAAAACATACATTATTGTCCCTGAAATAAATATAAATCCTGTCTGTGTTCGCGGAAAAACTTTAAAGCAGAAAGCTTCAGTCCTCCACTATAATCACACCTAAAAATACAAACCTCAGATATCTGATCCACAAACTTGGGCGTCTTTACTCTGTATCCAGCTATGTTGTAACGTAGAGTTAGTTATATAATCAAACCAACAAATGTTTTTCACCAAGTAACAAGACAGAATTACCACATGAACTTTCTATAATCATTATCTTTTAAAACAAACCGCAAATGTCCTGTTGCAACGTAAAAATGAGAATAGTGCATTAGCTGGGCAACAACTATGCAGCTTATGTGGCTAATTTCAACACGTCCATGCTATAAGAAGACAGAAATAAAATACATAGAGACTCACCACTATAAATGAAAGTATCCACTGTGCCTTCTTGTCTTGTGCTGATGGCAGTGAGAACAGACTCCTATTGCTACAGTCAACACCAGAGCAGCTTCTGTGCTCAGCTTGTCTCCTCTGTGTTGATTCTCTCGGGGCTGGAGCCAGTGTCCAATAATGGCAGACCGCGGAGTTCAGCCAACTTTTCCGTGGACAGTGTTTGGGCAGAGCCAGATGAGGGAATTACCTCTTGTATACGTATAAAAGAGAAGGACTTGGAACATGGTTTTCTTTTCATGACTGCTCTTCAAAAACTAGGAAAAAGGGGAAAAAGGAGACAGCAGATCTGTACCTTGCTTGGTAGTGCTACAGACACCAGACAGCCATATAAGTGTACCAAAATGTCGATTTTGCCTAATATGGATCCCATAAGCTCTTGATTAACTTGATTGTTCTGTCTTGATTATTCAAGTTCAAAATTTTTAAGAATATACTTTGTATAATTTGTTTAGAATATAATGATATAAAATCATCAACCCATGGAGGCTGTATTTACAATCACACTAATCACACTGGATGCACCAAGACATAATGTCCCATAGGTGCTCAATTGAATTTAGGTCCTGGGAATGTGACGGCCAATCAGTGGCATCAGTGCCTTCATCCAGGAACTGCCTACACACTGTGCCCACATGAGGCTGTGCATTGTCCTGCATCAGGAGGAACCCAGGGGCCATTCAGTCTGAGGATTTCATCCTGGTACCTCACAGCAGCCAGGGTACTGTTGGCTATGACATGGAGGTCTGTGTGGCCCTCTAGTGATATGCCTCCCCAGATGATTGCTGACCTACCACCAAAAGGGTCATGTTTGGTGGTGGCTCAGTGAAGTCCAAAAATTTGGTTAAAAACATTCATTCATTCATTCATTCATTATTTATTTATAAAGCATAACAACCCAGGGTTGACCAAAGTGCTGTACAGATAGTAGCAGTCAAGAATAAAAGCACAAAACTCTAATTTCTCAAAGAACAAACAAGAAGAAGACTAAAATGATAAATTAAAGAACCACACTAAGAAAGTGTGATTTAACATGGGAACCAGCAGCCTGCTGGAGGTCATTTCATAGGGCTGTTGCTCAAAGGAGCAGATACTGGTCCTGCTGGCAGATTGTTGCTCTTCCACCTCTCCTGGTTCAACAGCTGGTCCCTTGTTGTCTCTTTCATGCTCTTCAGACTGTGTTGGGAGACACAGCAAACCTTTTTATGATTGCACATATAAGTGTGCCATCTTGGAGTATTTGGACTACCTGTGCAACCTGACTGTGCTGCAGGTACAGCCTCATGCTACCAATATAAACAAGGACACCAGCAACCTGATAAAAATCAGTCAGGAAGGATACAGAGAGCATTTGTCTGTGGCCACCACATGCAAAACCATTTCCTTTGAGGGATTGTCTTGCTTTTCCCTCTCCACTGGACCTTTTGTTACTTTCATTTGCACTAAAGCAGGTGAAACTGAATCACAATCACTTATGCTTCCTAAATGGAGAGATTAATATCCCTGAAATTTAACTGATTTTATATTGTGATGATTCAGTGTTCCCTTCATTTTAGCAGTCTATGTCGGTAAAGAATTTTGTTAGCAAATGTTGTCATTTTGCCTAGGTCCATTATATTGTGAAATTCTTAACAAAACTGACTCAGAAGCCAAACTTCAGAGTTTAGATCAATTTTACTTGCACAAGGAGTAAACTTTCACTAAGCAGAGTGAGAGATCACTGGCTAGGCAAAGCCAGGCTAGACATTTTATAGCTTACTATGACCAAAATTGCATACAAAGGAGGAGGACACTCTCCTGAGGTGAGAGCAACCATCTGTGAAATTAAGATAAAACCCAGAAAGAGTTGAAGAGTGGCCAACCATCTTCCAGATTAAGATAAGAACTCTGGTCATCCATCTTTAAGACTAGGCACTTAAATGGGGTTCAAATATGGTCAACCATCCTGTCTTTGCTATCCCCCAGCACACATATGGCAACTCAGCAATTCCATAACTACAGAATGAATACTTATAGGTAAATAAGTGTAAGGCTATATGTAAACAGTCAAACAGAATAAAACATTTTTCTAACACATCCCTCCTGTTTATGCTACGCATAACCACTAGCAATTGTAAATAGTACACTGTAAATTGCAGAGTGATATTTTCCATTATTTCGCTTTTTTTGTAGGGAGCAACCGTTCGTAATGAAATGGACAGTGTTGTGGTCAGTCGTATTGTTCGAGGTGGAGCAGCTGAACGTAGTGGACTTTTAGCAGAAGGAGATGAAATCCTGGAGATCAATGGCATAGAGATCAGAGGAAAAGACGTCAACCAGGTCTTCGATATTCTTGTAAGTGTATCTTTGTATTCTTATGGAGAAATGAAGTTAAACCACACAATGGTGGCAGAGTATGATTTGAGTAATCTCTTAGTATATCTCAGCAATTGTTATAGTTAACCTGTTACAGCAATCTTTACATGGACCTAGCCTGTCTAAATGTTATATAGACATTTAACTAGATACATTTTATTACATTGTACTCCACTGATTTGTGATTTGTGTGGATGGACAAGTGATACATGATTGCGTGGAGTACAATGATAGAGCAGTATAAAGGTTAAATACACGTTAAATGTCAGTGACAATCCAGGTGATGACGCTGTGTTTCTCTGTCTTTGTGTATCTGTGTGTCAGGCTGACATGCATGGTCTGCTGACCTTTGTGCTGATTCCCAGCAATCAGAGCAAACTTCTGCCTGTCAAAGAGACTGTGGTGAGTGCTCAGACCTCAGCATGACTACAGTGTGTAGAAAATTGGTGCTTCAGTCTGGAAGAAACAAAATAGTTTCCTTTACCAAATTTTCTACTGAAAATTTGTTGTCTTTGTTTGGCAAAATCTAACCATTTAAAATATTTCAAGTAAAACTGCCTATTTATTATATTTATTATATATTTATTTATTATTATATGCCTTAATTGTTACTGAAAAATCTAAATCCTGTGGATCTCTGCTGTTCTCTCACCTTCTCCTCCAGGTCCATGTGAAGGCACACTTTGACTATGACCCTTCTGATGACCCCTATGTGCCGTGCAGAGAACTGGGCTTGTCCTTCCAGAAAGGAGATATTCTCCATATTATCAGCCAGTCAGACCCCAACTGGTGGCAGGCTTACAGGGACGGAGATGAGGATAATCAGCCACTAGCTGGACTGGTTCCAGGTACTACTGTCTGTCTGTAGATGGGGTTTCTGTTTTTTATGTCTCATCTTTTTCCTGTACCTTGTGGCGCTTGGTTGGCTGATGGTTAGTCATGACACTCCTCTGTATAGTGTTCCACACCACATTACATATGACATGACATGCTGTTTGTTTTCTCTCATATTCTGTTATTTTTTCCTAAGGCAAGACTTTCCAGCAGCAGAGAGAAGCCATGAAACTAACCATAGAAGAAGACAAAGGACCTGAGAAGCCTGGTCTGTTCCTCCAACCTCTACAAATATAACAGTTATTACAATGAATAACCAGCTTAAGGTTATAATCATAGCAACACATTTGTGCTTTTTCACCAACACACATTAGTAAATCCCAAACATGGTCATACAAAATGACTGAGTAAAATGTATGCCTTCCTATGATGCATATTAAATTCAGTAAGCCCTGTAGCTCATTGCCTCTGTGTTTGCAGGGAAGCTGTGGTGTGCAAAGAAGAACAAAAAGAAGAGAAAGAAGCTGGTGTATGCTCATAGGACTGATGGTATGGCCTTTATGTGTGTGTATTTTATTTAAAGTGTTCTATAGTAGACACAGTGTTCCATGTTAAAGTTTGAAGAGTTGCTGCATGATCATGTCATTTAAATTAAAAGAAAGTTTTCAGTCTGCCCTCAATTCTCATGCCAGACATGGGCATTTCTGGTTCTTGTGGGCCACTGCCCTGCTTGTTTTCCAACTATTGTGATTGAACACACCTGATCCAGGTAATCAGTGGGGTGTAGAGCATGGATAGTTGGAAAAACAAGCAGGGCAGTGGTGGTCAATGACTGGGATTGACCTCCCCTGTCTTAAGCTGTGGCCCAATTGAAGACTTGTTTTGTTTACTGTGCCCTTTCCTTTGGTACAGACCTTGATAGTGAGGAGATCCTCACCTATGAGGAGATGGCTCTGTACCACCAGCCAGCCAATAGGAAGCGGCCAATTGCATTGATTGGGCCAACAGGCTGCGGTCAGGCAGAACTTAGGCAGAGACTACTCAACAACCAACCAGAACGGTTTGCTGTAGCTGTGCCTCGTAAGATTTACACACACGCAGTGTTCATTCTTCTATGTGTTCATGTATGAACGGATTTGTGAAACTTTTTTTTAACTTTGTGTATCTTTGTGGCTTTGTTAGTCCTTATCTAATTTGAGGATGGCAGCCGAACTGATTGTAAAAGCCCTTTTAGGCGATTTGTGAAATTGGGCTACAGAAATAAAATTTGACTGGTATGCATGTGTTGCAGACACCACACGGAGCCGTCGAGAAGGCGAACTAAGTGGTCGAGACTACCACTTTGTGTCTCGTCAGAGCTTTGAGGCTGAACTTGCAGCTGGTAAGATTTCATGTCACTGAATGTTCTGACACCCTTCAGTCACGGTCAGACATGTCTTGCAGCTGAATAGTTTATCAGAAGCACTGAGCCTGGCAGCACAAGTTCCAATTAAGGCCATCTCTCCAATCAATGGACTACTTTTTCTGCATCATTTTGAGACAGGATGTTCCTAATCTTGGAAATGTTGCGCAAGTGAAAGAAGGCAGTTCTAGAGATTTGTTTTATGTGTGAGCTAAAGGACATGTCCTGGTCAAAAATAACTCCAAGGTTTTTCACAGTAGTGCTGGAGGCCAGGGCTATGCCATCTAAAGTAGCTATAATTTTAGAAAAGCTATTTTTATTTCTCCAATGTCTATTGAGGACAAACTTCCATGCAATCATTTTGAATTCAAATGACTTTGGATCTTGTCCCTTTTTCAGCAAAATTCATGTGTTTTAATAAGTGTCAGTAAACTATTTGATGTTATCCATGGTATGGTTGCAGTTCAAGCAGGAAGCACTAGTAGCCAATGCATCTTATCATGATGGAGAGCATAAAATATTAGGTGAAAAATGTCTACACGGTTTATTCAGTTCCATGCTATTTGCTCATTTTCAAATTGAATTGAATTGAACTGAATTTTCAGCATTTTTGGAAAAGCCATTATAGGTTGTTCATTCTGAAAAGGAGACAGAAGGCAGAGTAAAAATGATTTCTTAGACCATCAGGACAGTTTATGTAGTTGCAAACTCTGAATGTAAATACAAACAGTTCCTAAATAAAAGAACTGAGGGTACCTTATGCATTTTGAGTGATATTGACACAAATATTGTCTAATTTCTTGTTAGTATAAAACAGTGCAGTTGGATTTTTTAGTGTACTAGCTTGCCTAACTTATTTTAGTGTGGCCACCCAGTAATAGCATGGCTAACTAAATCATGCAAAGACTGCCATAGGCCAGTCAGTAAACTAAGCAAAAACAGTAAATGGTTTAAAAGGCCAACATTTTGAGACTGGGTTTAGAAAATGAAATGGTACATAGCAAATAACTATTAAACTATCTAGTGGTGTGAAAATCTGTGTAACTTTGTCAAATTTATACCTAGACAGTTCGGATTTTGCACTTGTCCCAGTGCGGAAGTGCCACGAAATGTGATAAAAGCCTTTTTGTTTTTTGTGGTTTTCTCAGGTAAGCTGATCGAGTCTGGGGAGTTTGAGAAGAACCTGTATGGGACAAGTACAGACTCAGTGAGACAGGTCATCAACACTGGAAAAATTTGTGTGCTCTGTCTGCATACACAGGTTGGTATACACACACCCACAGGTGGCACAGAGAGTAGTCACAACCACAAACACAGGTTCAAATGTTGCTTGAATGTTAATGTGTGTGTGTGTGTGTGTGTGTACGTACGTACGTGTACTTACAGGCTTTAAAGGTGCTGAGGAGTTCAGACCTGAAGCCTTACATCATCTTCATAGCTCCACCCTCCCAGGAAAGGCTCCGAGCCCTATTGGCTAAAGACAACAAGAACCCCAAGGTTCCTTTCAACATGTTGCTACTGACTGTTTACTCTAGGTTAAAAATAAATAGAACTGTTGTTTGCATCTCTAAAATGTTTGTCTCAGCACTATGCACATTTGCGTGTTTGTGTGTTTGTGTTGTGTATAGCCTGAGGAGCTGCGGGACATCATAGAGAAGGCCCGGGAGATGGAGCAGAGCTGTGGTCACCTGTTTGACGCCATCATCGTGAACACAGACCACGACAAAGCCTACAGCGAGCTGCTACGACTCATCAACAAACTGGACACTGAACCACAGTGGGTGCCCTGCTCCTGGCTGCGCTGAAAACACACTCACACATACACATTACACACCACTCATAGATAAAAACTCAGAGTGAACACATTTCTCTAAATTCAGCAAACTAAAACTATAGTGTGGTTTTTACACGATGTGCTGTGGCAGTGGTTAAAACTTGATATTGGGGCTGATGATGTGATAAAACTTTTGATTTTGAGAATAAAGTTGTAATGTTATAAGAATTAGGTTGAAATGTCAAAAGTGTGAGATCAAGTTATAATTTATACAAAAAAAACAATACTATTGCAATATCATTTTCATAATATTGATTGATTATCACAGTATTACAAAATGAAGTTCTAATTTTATAATGAAACAAGTATTACAAAAATAAAAGTTTAGGGAAGTTAAAAATGACAATTTTATTATGAAATGTAGATTTATTATGCACAAACAATAAATTGTCCAGTTTGGAAAGTTAGAATTTTGAAAGGATGAAATCATAACATTTTAAAAATAAAGTTGTAATTAAACAAGCACAAAGTCAGAATGTTTCAAGTCATACTGTTACAAAATAAAAATAATTATTTGAGAACAAAATGTCATATAGTGTGATTGGATTGGGTAGATTAGCTACATGAGCACAGCTTTACACATGACATTTGTGCAGTATACACCTTCACAGCTGTCTCTTCCTTTTCAGGTGCCATTGCCTGTGTTCTGTTATGTTTTCTGTTTGGCTACGATGTACCAGCCTCTGTGTTCATTTTATTTCAATATTCAGAAACACATTTAGGTGTTTACTAAGAAAAGGTTGTAGTTCAATAAGATAAAATATACAACTTTCTATTCATAAAATGGCAGCTTTAGTTTTGTAATAATTTGGTATTTTGTTTTAATATTTTAAAAAGCCACTCTACAACTTTAATCATGACATATGACATTTACTCAAATAACTTTGTGACATGCGTCTCATCATGTAATCTCAAAATGTAACTTTTTATAACTTCCTTTTAAAATTGAGAGCATCAATTTTATCTTGACAGGCACCATTTCTGGTAATACTATACCCAGAACTTTATGTTATTAAGACTTTGTCCTCATAAAACCATGAATTTTTTTTTTTTTTTTTTTCATGAAATTACAATTTTCAATTTTGGTGGTTTTTTTTTTTTTTTTTTTTTTTTTAAGT